>NC_139810.1:1247500-1410000 GCF_963457635.1 Microchirus variegatus | reverse complement strand
TTGCTCCATAAAACAAAGAAATCATTAAAACTGAATCATTTTGGTTTGTGGACAAAATAAGACGTTCAAGAACATTCATTCATTTCCAGTCATTTCCAGGTTTGACAAACACTGTTCAACGTTTTTCACCAGGCCACTGAAGCCTTTTCAAAAAGATAATTAAAAATACAATGACAATAATCATTCATTGGACAAAGCTCCTCATAATGAAATATAGGATTGTCCTCATTGAAAGACTAAATCATGTCTTTGTCTGCTTGAGCGGCTTATTTTCTCTCCCTCTCTCTAAACTGTCCTCTTCATCCTC
The DNA here is from genome assembly GCF_963457635.1 of Microchirus variegatus. Taxonomy (NCBI): domain Eukaryota; kingdom Metazoa; phylum Chordata; class Actinopteri; order Pleuronectiformes; family Soleidae; genus Microchirus; species Microchirus variegatus. The sequence goes on along the minus strand of NC_139810.1, from coordinate 1,409,693 downwards.
TGATGGGAATATTGGCTCAGCTCCACACTGTGTGTGTGTGTGTGTGTGTGTGTGTGTGTGTGTGTGTGTGTGTGTGTGTGTGTGTGTGTGTGTGTGTGTGTGTGTGTGTGTGTGTGTGTGTGTGTGTGTGTGTTGCCTCTTTCGGCGTTTCCTGGCACGGACACACTGACCTTGTCAGGACCAGTCGTCCTCAAGGAGACAGGAAACGTTTCGAGCTAACGTTTGACTTTATGGTTCGGTTTAAGTTTAAGTCGGAGTTAGGCCCCGCCCCAATCCCTCCTCCCCTAACCCTACATTTTTGCCTTAACCTTATATTTTGCGCGTTCTCGTGTAGCTAGGAGCGAAGGGAAGATGAAATTACCCATGATGCTTTGCGAATTCCGCGAGCTGGCTGATATTTTTCCAACAAAGATGGCGGCCACAGCTGCCGAGGAACATTTTCGTTGTAATATATTTTCGCAAATAAGCACGTTACAATGTCGAATTGTGTTGGAATATGTTGGTTTGATACACATCCAAAGGACCGTCGAGCTTTGAACACTAATGTCAGAAAATAAGTGACAATTTATGAAAGCAGCTAGCTAACTAGCTAGCGAGTGGCTACCCGCCGAGCTGCATGACGGGCAAACGCTCTCGAAGCACCCAGCAAATAGCCGCTAGCTAGCTCTGCTACATCTAGGTAGTTTTGTCCGTGTTTTAGATGTGTGTATTTAGCGTTTACGAGGACGGAGAAAAACCGGCGCTCCACTGTCAACATGTGACGTAGGTTAGCACGTTTGTCAGAGCCGGTTCTTGCTATATGCGGACTATGCAGCTGCAAAGGGCCCTGCAGCCACCAGGGGGCCCCCCAAGCTGCAAGTTCAGACCCATATTTTATTATATTTTTGAGAATTAAAAGTACCTGTCTTTATTTGCATGTATTGCATGAATTCATTATGCATATATTTGCAAAGCATGTAAGTGTTCGTTGGGTAATCTGGTAAAAATCCCATAATAATCCATTATATTTATTTATGTAAGTTTAGTTTTTAAGTTTAAGTTTATTTATTTTTTACTGTTTTTGAATCGTGGGTTAAAACTGTTTTATGTTATACCACCTTATTATGCTACCTTGTTATGCTACCTTGTTATGCTACCTTAAAGTATATTCTAAACATTTTTCAAGAACATACTGTATCTGTTGCATTTGTGAATGTACAAACTGCTGCATCATCACAGAATATATGAAAAAGTTAGGAATCTCTCCCTCGGGTTTGAAAAAAAATAGGGGCCCCCAAATAGTATCTCGCATAGGGCCCCCAGACAGCTAGAAACGGCCCTGATGTTTGTTACGTTCACTGTGCTAATTTGCATACAGTGGTGTCCCAATTCCACAGGGAAGGAAAAATTCATCTAAAGCAAAAATAAATCAGATTGATAATTCTACAGATCCAGTCCAGACTTTCAGATCATCTGAAGACCAGAGGGGACCCAGCCTCTCAGCTTTGGAACAGCCCGTCCTGACACTTTAGATGTGTCCACACTCTTAAATCGTCTTTCATGGAGGTTGAGCTGATCTCATATCAGCTACTCTAACTCCTCCCATAATTCAATTCACACACAAATAAAAAGCTCAGCAGAGACACGATCACATGATCATCTAACTTAGTTTACGGCGTTTCCCTCGGTGGACGTTTGAACCTTACAACGAGATTATCTTCAGTAAGAAAATCCTTCAGACTGACGCTGATTAGTGGTTAAACAAATTCATTTGCAACGCTTACATCAGCCGAGGGGGAAAAACACCATGAGTTTCAATTTATCCACTTCTCTGTGACGACCCGCTGTGTCACATTATATACATCACAGGCCAATTTCACACTCCAATAATCCCACATTCACACCGTCCATCTGTCAACGTCTCAACACGTATCTGCACTGACGGAGGCAAAGAGGCACGTCATCCAACACCATCATCTCCACCAACATCATCACCTTCATCATCTCCACCAACATCACCATACACTGTTAATTTCCCCCACTGTGGGACAAATAAAATACTCTCTTATCTCATCTCTTACCACCATCATCTCCACCAACATCATCATCTCCATCACCACCACACTGTAAATTTCCACACTGTGGGACAAATAAAGGACTCTTATCCTATATCTTACCACCATCACCTCCACTATCATCTCCATCATCACCACCAACATCATCATCATCATTTCCACCAACATCATCATCTCCACCATCATCATCATCTCCACCAACATCACCATCTTCACCATCATCATCTCCACCATCATCATCATCTCCACCACCAACATCATCATCATCTCCATCAACATCATCATCGTCATCTTCACCAACATCATCATCTCCACCAACATCATCATCATCTCCACCAACATCATCATCATCGTCATCTCCATCAACATCATCATCGTCATCTTCACCAACATCATCATCTCCACCAACATCATCATCTCCACCAACATCATCATCATCATCATCTCCACCAACATCATCATCATCGTCATCTCCACCATCATCATCATCATCGTCATCTCCACCATCATCATCGTCATCTCCACCATCATCATCATCATCTCCACCAACATCATCATCATCTCCACCAACATCATCATCATCGTCATCTCCACCAACATCATCATCATCGTCATCTCCACCATCATCATCATCTCCACCAACATCATCATCATTGTCATCTCGACCATCATCATCATCATCTCCACCAAAATCATCATCTCGACCATCATCATCATCATCATCATCATCATCATCATCATCATCATCATCATCATCATCTCCACGTTTTCTGACATTTAATGAACAAACGATCAATGGATTATGAAAACAATCATTAGTTTCAGCTCTAAAGTGTATGTTACACATCTGTGTGAAGCAAAAGTGTGTTTTTTTTTTTAAATTGCTTGAATTTAATGGCTCACTCGTCTGCACCAAAGTCCACAGAGAAAATGGTGGTTTTTATGTGACAGGGAAACAGGAGCTGCTGATCTACTGCTGCTGCTGCTCTGTTTACAACGATGGTTTGAAAACCATTTAAAAACGTACTGATGGAAGCAGGAAGTCATGTGTGCAATGATGTCAAACCAGTGATTTCAAATCAGTGGACTTTGGTGCAGGAGAGTGATGCAGATGTTATATTATATTATATATATTTGTGCAGCCGCAAAAAACACACACACTCTTCAGTTATCTCACAAAAACCACGATTAAAAAAACCCTGCACTGTCCTTTAAAGAGGAGAGAGCTTCAGAGTGAAGGTGGAGAGAAGAGTGTGAGAGAGCATCACTCTGAGGAGGAGGAGGAGGAGGAGGAGGAGGAGCAAGAGGAAGAGGAGGAGACACTATGGAGGTCGTAGTGAAAGCTGAGTAAAAGACAGACGTCGTCCACATGTTTGTTCAGAGCAGCTCGTCAACGAAAAGACGTTTAACAGCTGAAACAGAAGACTGCCCCCTACTGTCTGTTAGAGGAAAGATCAGGGCGGCCGACCCGCAGTCCTCACAATCAGGAAGTCTCACAAAGTCTCACGAAGTCTCACAAAGTCTCAGGTGTCATGAGAAACACAAATTGCTCCTCAACTAAAACACAAACACTGTCCAGGTTCAGGCTAACGAGGAAGAGGAGACGAGGAAACGAGGAAGAGGAAATGACAGATTTATCTGAATGACAAGCATGGACATGGAGGACACGGAGGACATGGACAACATGGACATGAACATGGACGACAAGACACAGACATGGACATGAAGGACATGAACACGGACATGGAGGACATGTAGGACATGGAGGACATGTAGGACATGGGGGACATGACACAGACATGGAGGACATGGGCGACATGACACAGACATGGAGGACATGGAGGACATTGACATGGAGGACATGAAGGGCATTGACGACACGGAGGACATGGGCGACATGACACAGACATGGACGACATCGAGGACATGTAGGACATTGACGACATGGAGGACATTGACATGGGCGACATGGAGGACATTGACATGGAGGACATGTAGGACCTTGACATGGACGACATGGAGGACATGTAGGACATTGACATGGACGACATGGAGGACATGTAGGACATTGACATGGACGACATGGAGGACATGTAGGACCTTGACATGGACGACATGGAGGACATGGAGGACATTGACGACATGTAGGACATGGGCGACATGGAGGACATGTAGGACATTGACATGGACGACATGGAGGACATTGACATGGAGGACATGTAGGACCTTGACATGGACGACATGGACGACATGGAGGACATTGACGACATGTAGGACATGGGCGACATGGAGGACATTGACGACATGGAGGACATGGGCGACATGGAGGACATGGGCGACATGTAGGACATTGACGACATGGAGGACATGGGCGACATGTAGGACATGGGGGACATGGGCGACATGGAGGACATGGGCGACATGGAGGACATGGGCGACATGGAGGACATGGACGACATGACACAGACATGGAGGACATGGGTGACATGGAGGACATGTAGGACATTGACATGGACGACATGGAGGACATGTAAGACATTGACATGGGCGACATGGAGGACATGGACGACATGACACAGACATGGAGGACATGGGCGACATGGAGGACATTGACATGGAGGACATGGACGACGTGACACAGACATGGAGGACATGGGCGACATGGAGGACATTGACATGGGCGACATGGACGACGTGACACAGACATGGAGGACACTTGGAAGACTCGTGTTCAGGAGAGGAGAAAGAGTTTGACGATGTTTACGCTGGTGTCGTAAAAATATGTCCTCCCAAACTGTAGGGGGAGCTCCAAGGAGAACAAGGAGAACAAGCGACCCGTCTGCTTTAATGATAAAAGGTCTGTATTTTTAAAAATAAATATAAATATGTGTATATTCTACTCTTGATGACCACTCAAATCTGCATTTACACTTGCTTCAGTGTGTCGAGAATCAAACTCACAACCTTCAAAGTAGAAAGACAACTCGCTGACTCCAACACAACTATGATTATGATGCTTTTTATAAATGTGAGGGGGCCAAACCAAATCTGCCCCCGGGCCTCAGAGACACTATGACCGTCACTGATGAGCAACAAACACCTGTGTGTCCACACCGTGTCACATCAAAAGCGCCGCAGAGCACGTGCGTGAACCCACTGCTCATCTTCACGAGCGCGATCACGTGACCACAGCGGGGAATCACCATCATCACATTATTATTATTATTATTATTTATAATAAAAAGTTTCCGTGTCCTCACCTGTGTCTCTGTGGCAGTGGCGCGTGACCTCCGCAGCAGCTGCTTGCGCGTAAAATGTTTGGAAACGGGCGCGCGCGGTCCGCGGGAGAAACACGCGGGAATCCTGGCTCCCTCGCGCCGCCGCCGCGCGCGAGACACTTCAGTGATAGAATCCAGAGAAAAGAAGGAAACAAACAAACACAGGTCCACTCTTCATCATCATCATCATCATCATCGCCTTCATCTTCATCATCTTCATGTGTCCGCGAGCACTGACTCCACACTTCCTGCTCCTGCTCCTCCTCCCTCTCTCCCTCACTCACTCTCTCCCTCACTCACTCAGTGTGTGCGCATTCACACACCATCATCATCATCATCATCATCTTCATCACTGTGAACATCCTCTAACAAACCAAACCTCACTCATTCACCTCGATTTTATTTGTGTTTCAGAGGGAAAAATATATACATATATATATAAATATGTAAAATAGAAAAAAAAATAAAAAAAAATAAAACAACTCCAGACTCACCTGAAGAGACAGGTGATGCTGCCCCCGTGCGGTCAGGCGAGGATCTGCATCATCAATCAGCCACAAAACCTGAAAACAAAAAATACTTCTTTTTTTTTCATGGATTAAAAAACATGTTTTATTTTGAAAATCCACAAAACAAAGCACACGATTGTGTAAAGTCATTATTTTTACAGAGTTTATATTATTATAAAGTACAGTTTCTGCTCGCTGTCTCTGCAGCGCCATCCTGTGGTTGTGTTTACCACTGCAGTTAGAGATACTATTTGGTGTTTTAAGGTATTATTACTGTGTTTTTTTTGTCTTTGGAATTACATTTTGCTCCTATTAGTATTATTATTAGTAGTATAAGTAATAAAGACATCCACAGCCATGTTTATTTGCTCCTTCAGAATAAAAGTCACTCAGGAAAGAAAATGAATGAATCAGAGGAAGAAAACTTTTATTTTCCTAGAAAATCTAATTAGTTAATTTGTAAAACAACCGGTTGTGTGTGACTTAAGTGACAAAAGGGCATTATTATCAATTAATATTCATGTACATGTATATGTATATATATATACATCGGTCAATGTATGGGCGATGTATAGGTTACTTCCGGTTTCGGGTGACCTACTTCCTGTGTGCAGGTCATAGTTTGCAGGCCTTAGTCTCACAGGTCATGTTTTGAGCCAATCGGTCAATATACGGGAGTAACATCCAACTTCCTGTTTCGGGTGACATATATATATACATATATGTGTATATATATATGTATATATATATATATACACACATATATGTACGTAAATTGAAGTGTTTGGGGCAAAATTAGACTTTTATTTGAGAAAACCTGCTCATTTATTTATGATTTAGTGAAAACGTGTTAGTGTGAAATCATACGACACTCACTGACCAATCAGAGAGCTTCGTTCTGACGACGTCACGCCATTCAAAGTTAAAACCACCGACATGAAGATGATGAAAAAAAAAACTTGAGACGACTCAAAAATGTCTTAAGACAAAAACCTGGCGTGATTTTATTCAACGGTGAAATAAATAAATTCAACATTTCAAGTTTTAAACGTGTTCAGACGTTCAGTTACAGAATATTCTCGGATTAAAACAGATTATAAAACAACGAGTTCCAGGCTACACCGGTTTAAAAAATGCAGGAATAGTTTTGTATAAAATAAAAACACAATTCTCGTGATTCTTAGATGTGAATATATTTGGGAAACACTCAAATTTGCATATACGCAAACAACTTCTTCTTCATCGATGTATAAGCAGATATAATCTGCTTTTATTTGACCTCAAATTACCTTCAATCCTTTCAAAACGTCTTCAGTCCACCACGTCCTCCGTCTGTCCTCGTTGCTGACGATTCTATCTTTAAAGGGTTTTTGTCACGCGTACACACAGTGCTGTCCTAGCCTGCCCCCTGCTGGAGGTTCCTCTCGTAGTTGTCCAGGCAGACGTGGACTCTCTCGGTGAAGTACCTGGGGTCAGACACGGCTCGGAGGAGGTCGGTCTGGACCAGAGTGAGGTCGTGAAGCTGGGACATGCAGGCTGGACGAGTGTCGTCGCCGCGCGGCTCTGTGAAAACCTGACAAACGCAAACACAAACACAAACACAGAGACACACAAACACGTGTCAAAAGACAATAAAAACGAGACAATGAGACGGAACTCCTGCTGAGATCGTTCCACAGATTCATCGGTGTTTCAAACGTCCTCTGACCCTGGGCTGAACGATGGTGTCCTCGTCGTCCTGACGGATGTTGTCGTCTATGAAGATGTGCTGGACGTCCGGGTCAAACGGGTCGACCCACAGAGGCTTCCCTCCACGAGTGGAGAAGCTGTGACTCACCCACCTGGAGAGGACAGAGAGGACAAGGGACATGGTGGGACATGGTGGACAGAGAAGATGTGGGACATGGAGGACAGAGAAGATAAAGGACATGGAGGACAGAGAAGATAAAGGACATGGTGGGACATGGAGGACAGAGAAGATAAAGGACATGGTGGGACATGGAGGACAGAGAAGATAAAGGACATGGAGGATAGAGAAGATAAAGGACATGGTGGGACATGGAGGACAGAGAAGATAAAGGACATGGTGGGACATGGAGGACAGAGAAGATAAAGGACATGGTGGACAGAGAAGATGTGGGACATGGTGGGACATGGAGGACAGAGAAGATAAAGGACATGGAGGATAGAGAAGATAAAGGACATGGTGGGACATGGAGGACAGAGAAGATAAAGGACATGGTGGACAGAGAAGATAAAGGACATTGTGGGACATGGAGGACAGAGAAGATAAAGGACATGGTGGGACATGGAGGACAGAGAAGATAAAGGATATGGTGGACAGAGAAGATAAAGGACATTGTGGGACATGGAGGACAGAGAAGATAAGGGACATTGTGGGACATGGAGGACAGAGAAGATAAAGGATATGGAGGACAGAGAAGATAAAGGACATGGTGGGACATGGAGGACAGAGAAGATAAAGGACATGGTGGGACATGGAGGACAGAGAAGATAAAGGATATGGTGGACAGAGAAGATAAAGGACATTGTGGGACATGGAGGACAGAGAAGATAAAGGACATGGAGGACAGAGAAGATAAGGGACATTGTGGGACATGGAGGACAGAGAAGATAAAGGATATGGAGGACAGAGAAGATAAAGGACATGGTGGGACATGGAGGACAGAGAAGATAAAGGACATGGTGGACAGAGAAGATAAAGGACATTGTGGGACATGGAGGACAGAGAAGATAAAGGACATGGAGGACAGAGAAGATAAGGGACATTGTGGGACATGGAGGACAGAGAAGATAAAGGACATTGTGGGACATGTAGGACAGAGAAGATAAAGGACATTGTGGGACATGGAGGACAGAGAAGATAAAGGACATGGAGGACAGAGAAGATAAGGGACATTGTTGGACATGGAGGACAGAGAAGATAAAGGACATTGTGGAACATGGAGGACAGAGAAGATAAAGGACATGGAGGACAGAGAAGATGTGGGACATGGAGGACAGATAAGATAAAGGACATGGAGGACAGAAGAGACAAGGGACATGATGGGACATGGAGGACAGAGAAGATAAAGGACATTGTGGGACATGGAGGACAGAGAAGATAAAGGACATGGTGGGACAGAGAAGATAAGGGACATTGTGGGACATGGAGGACAGAGAAGATAAAGGACATGGAGGACAGAGAAGATAAGGGACATTGTGGGACATGGAGGACAGAGAAGATAAAGGACATTGTGGGACATGTAGGACAGAGAAGATAAAGGACATTGTGGGACATGGAGGACAGAGAAGATAAAGGACATGGAGGACAGAGAAGATGTGGGACATGGAGGACAGAGAAGATAAAGGACATGGAGGACAGAAGAGACAAGGGACATGATGGGACATGGAGGACAGAGAAGATAAAGGACATTGTGGGACATGGAGGACAGATAAGATAAAGGACATGGAGGACAGAAGAGACAAGGGACATGATGGGACATGGAGGACAGAGAAGATAAAGGACATTGTGGGACATGGAGGACGGAGAAGATAAAGGACATGGTGGGACATGGAGGACAGAGAAGATAAAGGACATGGTGGGACATGGAGGACAGAGAAGATAAAGGACATGGTGGGACAGATAAGATAAAGGACATGGAGGACAGAGAAGATAAAGGACATGGTGGGACATGGAGGACAGTGAGGGGACAATCACACGGTCTAGGACACTCCAAACTTTAATATCCAAATATACAGCCTTGATGTTATGACTGTGTGGTCCACCAGAGGGCGCAGTGAATCCATCAAAAAAAAAAAAGTTTTCTAACCAAAACCCAACAGAAACGTGGCTCCGCCCACTTCTGCTGTCAAACTCTCTCCACCAGGGCTCCCACTCTGGGTGACATCCAATTCAAGGACTTTTCAAGCACTTTCCATGACTCAGGTCTATTCAGGGTGACGTTCACAAACTTTCAAGGTTTTCAAGGACCTGTGGGCGTGACCTCGTGACCAGAACAATGTTAAAAAAGAAAAGAAAATGGCTGCTCGTTCCATTCTTTGCTGGTACAATGTTCCCGTGTGTGAGCGGGTCATGTGACCTGAGCCTCGTGAACACAATCAGTGTTAAACACTCCTTCAGCAGCAAATAAAGCAACACAATACAACACAACACAATACAACACAACAACTCAAACTCCCAACAACGTTGTGTATTCTCGAGCTCGATCCAATGACAGAAAGAATCTGACTGTTTCCAACAATATTCCATTATTATACAATATTCCCCAAAAAAAATTTTGTCCATAAAATATAGTTAAAGTGTTGATCAGTGTTAATCAAACCTTGAACATAGTTTTAATGTTTTTTTTTGTCAAATGGAGCAAAGAAACCAGACAATATTCACATTTAAGAAACTAAAAAAATATCACAAAGCTCGTATTAATTTTTAAAAAACTCTCTAAAATCAATTAATTCATGGTTGCGGTCCTACTGGTTACCTCAATGTTTCACTAATATTACATGATAACAAAAAAAAATCATTATAAAAAAAAGATTTTTAATATATAGTGCTGGACAGTGTACGGCGTTAGCGTGACGCGTTACGTGACGTCATGTTTACGCGACGTCACGATTGTTAAAATTAGTCTCTAAGGTAACGCTAAACTTTAAAAAACAGAGGTTATTTGTAGCGCTGCTCTTTTAGTTATTTTCTGTCGGCGCGCTAAAGGAGCTAACGCAGCTAACGCAGCCAATGGAGCTAACGGAGCTAAGGGAGCTAACGGAGCTAACTGGTAAAAACGGTGCCCTGGACTCCGGTGCCGTGGCACGGAAAAACTGCGTTTACTTTAGAGACTCGTTTTAACGATCGGGAGTCACGTAAAAACATGACGTCACAAGCGTCTTTTTTCAGTCAGTCGTCACGGAAACGCCCAGTGCTATGTTTACGTGACTCCCGATTGTTAAAATGAGTCTCTAAGGTATCGCTTAACTTTAAAAACAGAGGTTATTTGTAGCGCCGCTCTTTTCGTTCTTTTCTGTAGGCGCGCTAAAGGAGCTAACGCAGCTAACGGAGCTAACTGGTAAAAATGGTGATCTTGACTCCGGTGCCGTGGCACGAAAAAACTGCGTTTACTTTAGAGACTCGTTTTAACGATCGGGAGTCACGTAAAAACATGACGTCACGCGCGTCTTTTTCCGGTTCAGTCGTCACGGAAAACATGCCGTGCGCTAACGTCGCCGCTGTTAACGTGCCCAGCATTGATAAAGAGGCTCTATTATTGGGAGTCACGCGTGCGTGACGTCACGTTAACGTGACTCCCCGAATGTTAAAATGAGTCTCTAAAGCTAACGCTAAACTTTAAAAACAGAGGTTTTTTGTAGCGCCGCTCTTTTCGTTCTTTTCTGTTGGCGCGCTAAAGGAGCTAACGCAGCTAACGCAGCCAACGGAGCTAGCGGAGCTAAGGGAGCTAACGGAGCTAACTGGTAAAAATGGTGCCCTGGACTCCGGTGCCGCGGCACGAAAAAACTGTGTTTACTTTAGAGACTCGTTTTAACGATCGGGAGTCACGTAAAAACATGACGTCACGCGCGTCTTTTTCCGGTTCAGTCGTCACGGAAACGCGCCGTGCGCTCACGTTGACGCTGTTAACGTGCCCAGCACTAATAAAGAGGCTCTTTTATCGGGAGTCACGTGTGCGTGACGTCACGTTTACGTGACTCCCCGATTGTTAAAATGAGTCTCTAAAGCTAACGCTGAACTTTAAAAACATAGGCACACAGACGCAGTACACAGGTACGCTAACGTTATTTGTTCGCGCTGCTCTTTTCCTTTAATAAACAGACCGCTCCAGTTCCACTGTAGGCTAACGCTAACGGCACTAAAGGAGCAAAAACGGAGCTAACTGGTAAACGGTGAATGGACTCCCGTACCGTGGTACGGAAAACTCATTTTCACAATCGGGAGGCACGTTAACAGGTACGCCCGATGGCACGTCAGCTAAAACAGGGTCTCTGCAGGTTTCAACAAGTCAAATTTAAGACGTTTTAAGACTTTTTAAGACCATAATGAACACAATTTAAGACCCATTTCACAATCATACTGGTAAAAAAGCAAAAAAGACATGAAGGAAAATTTGAACCACAAATTGAACTTGCACTTACCCATCTCATGCAAGTAATTCGGCTTCGCTGTGGGCTTTCATTAAGTTTTCTCCGCTGCTATGCTAAGCACACTAGCACATTAGCTAGTGGTGCTCGATAAATTCTCACCGGGCAGCACAGGTGGCCTACTTTAGTTCCGCTATCGCATCCTCAAAAATAGAAACATGTCAAAGCGATAAAAATAACGATAATAGATTTTTAAGACCTCTCAAAACTGTATTTAAGACCTTTTATGAGATTTTAAGACATTTTAAGGCGAATGAAACGAAGACTTGTGGCAGAGGCAATAAAACCGCTGCAAAAAAACCCCCAATGGCTCATGTATGAAGCGGAATACGAACCAGTCAAAGTGGTCCTGAAAGCCTCCCAGACCCTGGACCGAGCTCAGGTACCGATACAGGCCTCGGTCTCCGTCTCTGGTCGTGGACAGACGCTTCTCACCGTGACTCAGGACGATTCCTTTCCTGCTGCAGCGGATTTTACCCGGAGTCACGTTCACGCTTAGCTGAGTCACAGAGAGAGAGAGAGAGAGAGACAAAGTGAGACGACGCAAAACCAACATCAGATCCTCAGAGCGGCGTCTCAGATACCTTCAGGTCGGGCAGATCGGGGAACAGAGGGTGACCTCCTTCATTCACAGCTCTGTTCACAGCCCTCAGAACTCGAGGGAGGTCGCTGCCAAACGTGCGGAACAGGACGGCAAATTCCCGTCCTTCCTGCGCCAGGTCTTTGAGCAGCTGGAAGAAGGAGGGGACGATCCAGTGGTACAGACGTCCGTCCTCTCCTTTGATGGACAGCTCTCCGTCTCCCTGCAGACGACAGGCTACAGTTTTATTTCTGATCTGACGTAAATGTACGAGGAACTGCAGCTGAGCCTCTGGAGTCAAATATGAAATCTGTGTCTACAAACTCTAAAGACGATGATTATGTCTTCATAACTCCACAAAACAGAAACTGGTTTGGACTGGAAACTTAGGTTTGTGTTGATTTGTGAAACACAAGTGAGCTAAAATCACTAATTTTTACTATGGACTTTGGTGCAGCAGAGTAAGAGGTTTAAAATCACCAGTTTACACCTGTTCCTGACCTCCATGCTAAGCTAGTCCAACCATTTTTGGTCTCCGAGCTAAGCTAATCTACCTGTTTCTAGTCTCCTTGCTAAACTAGTCCACCTGTTTCTGGTCTGCATGCTAAGCTAGTCCACCTATTTCTGACCTTGATGCTAAGCTAATCCAACCATTTTTGGTCTCCATGCTAAGCTAATCTACCTGTTTCTGGTCTTCGTGCTAAGATAGTCCACCTGTTTCTGGTCTCCATGCTTAACTAGTCCACCTATTTCTGACCTCCATGCTAAGCTAATACAATCGGTTTCTGGTCTTCATGCTAAGCTAGTCCACCTGTTTTAGGTATTCATGCTAGGCTAGTCCACCTGTTTCTGGCCTCCATGCTAAGCTAATCCACCCGTTTCTGGCCTCCATGCTAAGCTAATCCACCTGTTTCTGGTCTCCATGCTAAGCTAATCCATCTGTTTCTGGTCTTCATGCTAAGCTAATCTACCTGTTTCTGGCCCCCATGCTAAGCTAGTCCACCTGTTTCTGTTCTCCATGCTAAGCTAATCTACCTGTTTCTGGTCTTCATGCTAAGCTAGTCCACCAGTTTCTGGTGTTCATGCTAAGGTAGTCCACCTGTAGCTGGTCTTCATGCTATACTAGTCCACTGGTTTCTCTCTGTTTCTGGTCTTCATGCTAAGCTAATCCACCTGTTTCTGGTCTTCGTGCTAAGCTAATCCACCTGTTTCTGGCCCCCATGCTAAGCTAATCCACCCGTTTCTGGTCCCCATGCTAAGCTAGTCCACCTGTTTCTGGTCTCCATGCTAAGCCATTCTACCTGTTTCTGATATTCATGCTAAGCTAGTCTACCGGGTTCCAGGGTTTAAGATAAGCTAGTCCACCTGTTGCTGGTCTTCATGCTAAGCTAGTCCACCGGTTTTTGGTCTTCATGTTAAGCTAGTCCACCTGTTTCTGGTCCTCATGCTAAGCTAATGCACCTGTTTCTCTCCCTTTCTGGTCATACTAAGCTAGTCCACCCGTTTCTGGTCTCCATGCTAAGCTAATCCACCAGTTTCTGGTCTTCATGCTAAGCTAGTCGACCCGTTTCCAACTTTAGTTCCCATTAAGGAAGTCCTCTTTTAGAAGACTGAGTTCCACTCTCCGTGTTGTTTGTATCACATGGTGTAAACATATATACGAGTAAATAACAAACAGCTCATGAGTCGTGACGCTGCATCTTTATCCACCTTGACGCCTTCAGGCCAGAGCAGCAGATCCAGATGTTCCTTCAGGACGCCGCGGAAACGTTTCCCCGCAGACGAGGTGAAACCCGGCGTCCGTCCGAACTGAGCGTGGTAACTGACGGCGTCGCTGCACGGCGGCAGCAGCGAGGGCGAGTCACTAAGCCACTCCCACTTTCCTGCGAAAAATCAACATCACAGGTGAAGCGTGAAAACGAGTGAAAACGACGATTGAAAACTGACACACTATCAAGTCGTGGAATAGTTTCAGCACTTTTATCACAGACTTGCGCACACAGGGTTTGTCGCCTGAAAACAAAAGGCCATTGTGCGTTTTTTGTGTGTTTTTTGTCGTCCATAAAGTTGTGGAACACTCTTCCTTTTGTTCGACCATCAGCAGCCTCTCGTCTCGTCTGGTTTTGTCTGCTCTAACTCAGTCAGTGTCTCCACAGTGGGACAAATAAAGGAAAACACTGCGTTATTCATTCAGTAAAAACAGTACAGTTCACTCGAACAATCCCAAAAAACTGACATTTTATCACTTTTGCGAGGAAAACGTGTCGTTAATTCAGGGGAAAAGTGTCGTTTTTGTCGTTGTCCCTGACGTCATAAATCAGAACCAGTTCATCTCGAAACTGTAATCTCGACAAATATTTGCCCTCATGTTCCTCACAAACAAGGTTCTGCCTCATTAGGAACAGGTTTTCGGTCTCTAGTGGTGCCGGAAACACTCCCACACACACACACATTCTTGTATGTGGTTCTGAGTGAGGACACTGAGAGAAATAATCCATTAATCTAATCCTAACTTTAACCACTATTTAAATTTTAAACCTAAATCATATCCAGATCCTTAGAAACTAGGTCCTGTCTTTCACATTAGGACCAGGTTTTTGGTCTCTATGAGGACTAGTGGTCCTGACAAGTGAGGTCACACAGAAATAATCCATTTCCTAACCCCTTATCTTAACCACAATTCAAATGTTACCCTTAAATGGCCGCAGAGATTATGTCCTGTAAATAATCCATTTCCAGATTAACCATAAAAAGTAATCTAAACCTAACTTCAATCCACATTTAAACCCTAATCTCCCCTTTGAAAGGGGTTGTGGTTCATTAGGACCAGGTTTTGGTCTCTTTTACTGTATGAGGACTACTAGTAATAATGAATAATCCCCTTACCTAAACCATAACTAGTTATATTGTCCAAACTAACCCTTAAGCACAGTTTAAATTAGCCCTAAATGCTAGCAGTTACTCAGATATTAGGTCCTGTTTGCCTCATTAGGACCAGGTTTTGGTCTCTATGAGGACTACTGGTAAAAATGAATAATTCCCTATAGTCTTACCTTAACCGTAACTAGTTATATTGCCTAAACTAACTAACCCTTAAGCACAGTTTAAATTAGCCCTAAATGCTAGCAATTACTCAGATATCAGGTCCTGTCTGCCTCATTAGGACCAGGTTTTGGTCTCTATGAGGACTACTGGTAAAAATGAATAATCCCCTTACCTTAACCATAACTAGTTACTGCCTAAACTAACCCTTAAGCTCAGTTTAAATTAGCCTTAAATGCTAGCAGTTACTCAGATATAATGAGGTCCCGTCTGCCTCATTAGGACCAGGTTTTTGTCTCTATGAGGACTTCTGGTAATAATTCCCTTACCTTAACCATAACTAGTTACTGCCTAAAGTAATCCTTAAACACAATTCAAATGTTAGCCTTAAATGCTAGCAGTTACTCAGATATAATGAGGTCCCGTCTGCCTCATTAGGACCAGGTTTTGGTCTCTATGAGGACTACTGGTAATAATTCCCTTACCTTAACCATAACTAGTTACTGCCTAAACTAACCCTTATACACAATTCAAATGTTAGCCTTAAATGCTAGCAGTTACTCAGAGATTGGGTCCCGTCTGGCTCGTTAGGACCAGGTTTTGGTCTCTATGACGTCATAACGTCAGGTCTCACTGACCGTGTCTGCTCATCTTTCCCCAGGTGACCGTGGACAGGAAATAATCCAGGGTCGCGAGAGTTCCCTGTCCCGTGACGGCGTCCGACACCAGGACGGTGCTGTTCAGGTCCACGTGCAGGACCAGTTTCTTCTTCTTCCCCTGGTCCCGGTCCTGTTCCCGGTCCCGGTCCCGGTCCTGGTTCTGCTGTGGGGACCGGAGACCCCCGGGGACCGGAGACACCGCGGCGGGGACATCAGTTCCGTTTGTCCCGTCGTGTTGTTCCTCGTCACGGTCACGGTTTCCGTCACAGTCCGCCATTAAACGAGAGCGGGAAGCACGAGACACAAACCGGATTACAGCGACGCACGCGACATAATCTCTGTGTGACTAATGTTGTTGTTGTTTGTTTCCAGTGTTTTTACCGCAGCTTCCGCTTCTTCTGTCTCCATGCCGGTTCCTGGTTCTTCTTCTTCTTCTTCTTCTACGGTGGTTTACATTACGGCACCCGCGGACACAGCGACACCATCAGGCAGGTAACTGTGAAACATAAACATCGAGGTTCACGTTTAAAAACAAAGAGAATCAGAGCCGAATAAAGCCGAACAAAGCCGAACCGTAGATCAGTTAAACATCTATTAAAAATACTGGAAAAAAAAGCGTTCATCTCCGACATTTAGCATAGAAAATGTCTATTTTCTTTACTAAATGTTGTTGTTTGTGTCCCGTGTTTTTACCGCAGCTTCCGCTTCTTCTGTCTCCATGCCGGTTCCTCCTGCTTCTTCTTCTTCTTCTTCTTCTACGGTGGTTTACTTTACGGGCACCCGCGGACACAGCGCCACCATCAGGCAGGTAACTGTGACACATACACATCGAGGTTCACGTTTAAAAACAAAGAGAATCAAAGCCGAACAAAGCCGAACTGTCGATCAGTTAAAAATCTATTAAAAATCCCGAAAACATGTGTTCACCTCCAACATTTAGCAAAGAAAATGTCTAAAATGTCATTATTTAACAGAGCAACAGCGCTGCTGAAAATGGCAAATACATAGGACCCCCAAAGCCACCAGGGGGCCCCAAAGCTGCATGTTATTAATATAATGATTATTAGGGACTGGCAGGGGCTGAAACGGTGACCCGTGCGTTGCTCAAGGGCTTTATAGCGCCCCCTAAGGTGAAAACAAAAGCAAAATGGAGTTCTACCGAATTTCTCGAAACTTGGTGGGAAGATGTTATCGACCAAGACGAACAAGAAAGTCGATCGTAACCGTGGCCTCAACGCAACAGGAAGTGGGCCATTTTGAGTTTTGCCGTTCATTTTGGCAATTTGCGCCAATTCGACTCGTTTTATTATCGTTTTGGGTTGTAAGAATTTGTCGTTTTATTTGTTAGCATATTATTTCATGTTTTTTTATTATCAGGTTTAACTTGAGCGGCTCAATTCAAGATGTTTCGCTCATGAAGTGTCGTAGATTGGGGATAATCTGAAGGGTTAGGAGAAACTTGGGGCCTCTACAGCTAGAGCTAGAAACGGCAAAACAAAAACAAACAGACAAATTGTTGGCAATACTCAAAATTGTTTTTTATTTATATTAACCATTCATATGTATCCACAGCAGCATTCTTAACGAGCCCCACTTTAACGTACGTGATGTGGTTACAAAGGAGAAGACGGAGGGAGACGGTGACGGGACGAGTCACGCCAAAAACAGAATTAGTGAGATTTAGCGACGAGTTTACGGTCTAAAAAAAATGAACATGCACTCATGCACATTTCAGTTGATACTGAAGCCTTTGACAAAATGCATCCACAGGATCGAAAATAATCAAAGTACCAAAAAAACAAAAAAACAAGGACGTGCCAAAGATACAGAAGCTAAATCAAGTTTACAAAAATAATACACGGAGTGCCCCGAAAAATCAGAAATAACGCAGCAAGTCATCTCCCGTTTCACGTACTTCCACGATCTTTACAACAGTCGCAAAATATATCGACGCCTTGCCACGAAAACAAAGAAAACGTACGTTAAAAAACGCGTTTACGACAAGCTTCACCGGCGCTCCTCACGCCGACCCTGAAGATCCACCACGTCGAAGGTCAAAGGTACAAAGATTGAACGGACGATGGTTTGAGCTCAAAAAACCTGAGACCATAAGGTGCATTGGTGCGTGGAGACCTGCAGGGGGCTCCACTCAGGTGGTTGAGGGTTTAAAGTCCTTTAACAGCAGTGAAGCCTCTGTGTGTGTGTGTGTGTGTGAGACTATAGCATCTACATATACAGCTTGTTAAGTCCTTATCAATGGGTTTACTATATTAAAGTTGCAGTTCAGGTTTTTATTTTGTTCTTTTAAAGGCAGTTGTCGGAGGTTCTTCTTTTTGCCATTAGTGGAAACCTGGACTGCGAACCACGTTCTCACCCGCACCAAACTCCATAGAGATAATCGGCGATTTTACGCCACGGGCCCGCAGGAGTCGTCGATCCACCGCCGCCTCCATTTAACGCGTCCAAACGCGTCACGTTGTCTCTTTGGAGTTTGAAATCGCTCCTTCGGAGTCGCAGAAGTGACACAATCCTCGTCGAAAGGCGAGGAAGAAACAAGACGAGCAAGCTCCCGCGTCGCCGTGAGCTAAAAACGCCGATTTTCTCCGTGGAGTCTGGCGTGGGGAGAACGAGCAGCTCTCACAAACGTCAGTTTCCAGCGGCTAAAATCCTCGTGTTCACTTTAAATAAACAAAATAAACCCTTAAACAATCCCTTAAATGTGATTATATGGATGATGTTTGTCTAGTTTTGAGTATCGAGTACACGTCGGTCCATGTTTGCGGTCCAGTCCGCGTCTTCAGACGCCCGCGGGGAAATAAAACGGTGGCGTTTGTGGACCACCACCACCACCACCGTCCGCCGTCGTCGTCGTCATCTTCCTCGCTAGTCCACCTCCTCCATGTTGCTGTAGGACGGCGCCGTGCACTCCCCGGCGTGGGCGAAGAGCTCGGGCGTCGACTCGGCCGTCAGAGCGGGCGGTCCTTCGGGGTCCAGGTCGGTCCCGAACAGAGACTGAGCGCCCGACGCCTGCAGCGGAAAAATAAATAAAAAAATAAACCAGAGTTAACCAGGAATCACCTGATCAGCGTTCTACGTTCAAAACAAACGAGCGAAAGAACTCGGTGATTTCCAAAAAACGATGGTTTTAATGTTCTACAAAGCAGCATTTGGACGGAGGAGGTATCTTAGATACATTATTGCAGGGAAATGATTAACATACTATATTATAGACATTTTAAGAGTATTTCCATTTAAAAAATACATGGTTATTCTTTCAATATACACAACATTCATGGTTTTGTCCGACAATCAAAGAAATCAGGGCTGCGGCACGTGATCGATTAATAAATAAGATTGTTTTGGCGAGTTTAAGTTTCACTGATAGTTCAGGTTTTTGCGTTATATAAATATAAACGGCTCACTCTCCTGCACCAAAGTCGGTTTGCCAAGTTTGTGTCGCCGATGTAAATTCAAACGGAGGATTTCAAACGTCGAAATTCATCAAATCACACATTGGAACTCTGTGATTAGAGGAACTTGAGTGTTGTGACATAAAATGGCTGGTTTTTCTGATTTCAGAGAATATTTACATCCCTTCAAAGCTTTAAAATGAGAAAACTCGAGTCAAAATTAAGTTGCCAGTTAAATCAGTAATTCATAGATCATTGATTTAGTGCCGCAGCCCTGATTTCAATGTTGTAATTCTTTGCTAAAAAAAACCCCAAGCTGCACGTCAGTCTATTGCATAACGTCAGAGTCAAGTATACGACGAGTATTTAAGGCAAATCCGTGCGACTCTTCGCCGTCTTTTTTTTTCCTGAGAACTCGACAGTAAACAAAACAACGTCTGCAGAACAACCAAAGAATTATTGGATTTAAGAAAAACGAGGAAAAACATTTAGACAAATCTAATAAATAAGACGTGATTTAGCCTCCTCTGGATCGAAATCGACATAAAAATTTGCATTTTTACGTCTTCAAAATCCAAAAAATCACCATTGATTAAACAAGATTCCTACTCAAAACAATGCTATTCATGGTCATCTGTTGCATTAGTGGACGGAAATGACCCAAATAATCCACAGTCAGAAATACAGATAAAGACTGAATAATTAAAACAACAAACGATATATTAACATTTGACAAATCTAAAGCAAAACAGAGCAAATTTAAGGGTGAAAAGAACATGTAGTGCAATAAAAAGTAGACAAAAAAAGGCCTTTGACAGTGGTTTCACCAAAGAAGACTCATGTTTATACTAGGACTTTGTGGAATTGTCAGCTTATAAACCTTTATCGCACATGACTGTACATCTATATAGAGCTTATCGTATTAAAAACACAGACGTCATGAGCTTTTGAACCTCACAGTTTTTCATGGTCCTTCAGTGAAGAAAACCACACAATAATTCAAGTTTTCATGACGAAGACTGAGATTCTGTTTATGTTTTTTAACGTTAACCAGGTGACGCGTGTGTGTGAAACCGTGCTAATGCTGTGCACGAAAGCTTCCGTTTTAAAGTCATCGTTCACGATTTTTTAATACGTTTGTCAACGGCTCACTCTCCCGCACCAAAGTCCAGAGAGAAAAATCACAGTTTTTTTAGCTCACGGCGGACACAGCGATCGCGGTCGACTGACGCCGCGTTTGGTAACGTTTGCGTCGCTCGTGTTAATCCAAACAGAGGATTTCACGGAATTCGCACTGCGACGTTAAATTGGTGATTTTCTCTGTGGACTTTGGTACGAGGGAGTGAGGCGGATAACAAAGTGACACTAACTTCAGTTACCAGTGACTTTAGCAGTGAAAAAATGAGTGCTGGGCACGTTAGCGGCGTAACAATAACGCACGTTAGCGCACGACGCGTTTCCATGACGACTGACTGGACAAAGACGCGCGTGACGTACGACGTTTACGTAACTCCCGATTGTTAAAATGAGTCTCTAAAGTTAACGCTAAACTTTAAAAACAGAGTCGCACATACGCGGTACACAGGTACGCTAACGTTATTTGTTAGCGCTGCTCTTTTCCTTTAACAATCAGACCGCTCTACTTCCACTGTAGGCTACAGCTAACGGCGCTAAAAGGAGCTAAAGCAGCTAACTGGTAAACGGTGGCTGGACTCCGGTGCCACGGCACGTAAAAAACATGACGTCGCGCGAGTCTTTTTCCGGTCAGTCAGACTTTACGTGCCGCGGCACCAGAGTCCGGGCACCGTTTAGCAGTTAGCTCCGTTAGCTGTGTTAGCTCCTTTTAGTGCCGTTAGCGTTAGCCTACAGTTGAACTGGAGCGGTCTGTTTGTTAAAGGAAAAGAGCAGCGCTAACAAATAACCAGCGTACCCGTGTTTAGCGTTAGCTTTAGAGACTCGT
Source organism: Microchirus variegatus (assembly GCF_963457635.1). Classification (NCBI taxonomy): domain Eukaryota; kingdom Metazoa; phylum Chordata; class Actinopteri; order Pleuronectiformes; family Soleidae; genus Microchirus; species Microchirus variegatus. Next base: position 1,388,030 of record NC_139810.1, on the reverse strand, counting down.
TTTAACAATCGGGAAGTCACGTAAACATGACGTCACGCGCGTCTTTTTCCTGTCAGACGTCGCGGAAACGGCGTTGTGCGCTAACGTTGACGCCGTTAACGTGCCCACCGCTAATTTTCGGACGTTGTAGAGTTAACTGTGTGGATTTTAAGAGGCTAAATAGTGTTTTCTTCCTCACTGGCAGCCATGTTTTCAGTGTGACGACAACCTGAACGATGACTTTAACCCTCAGAACAATGTTTTAAGGTGTGTTGCAGTTAGACGACAGAGAGGCGGAGTCTTGAAACTCCTCCCTCATCAGATTTCAGAGCAGGTTATCAGCTGCCGCTCAGCTCCAGCTCTTGTAAAGCAGAGGATAGAGCAGATTGACCAACAGAGCGAACACAGCCGCCAGCGTGCCCACGACAAAGTATCGCACGCAGTCGTCGTCGTCGGGATACTCCGGCGTCGTCCTCTGCCTCGGGCGCCGTCGCGCCGAGCCTTCGGTCCTCTCTTCTTCTACTTCTTCTCTTTCGCCGCCGCCGCCAACTCTGTTCGTCCGATTTTGCCGCCTCCACAGCGACGAGCGGAAGAGTCCGCGGGGGCCTTCGACAGGCCCCTCCTCCTCTTCCTCCTCCAGTTCCCGCCATATCAGAGAGGCCTGCGATTGGCGGAAACCGGTGTCAGCTTCTGGGAAAAGGGCGTGGCCTTACACATGCTACGATTGCAGTAATAATAATGATAATAAACGCTCAGCTACCAATCACACGCCGAGCGTCCGCGTTTACCTCATACAAGCACGTAAAAAAACACCTGAACTGTCCCTTTAAGAGTGTCAGAGTGGGCGTGTCCTGACGAGAGTCATTAAAACCAGCAGGTGTACCTGGATTTGAACGCGTTTTTCATGAAAATCGCGATTTTTAAAACTTTCTTATGTAACATTCTTATATAAGTATAGTGTGGACAACACACACACACACACACACACACAACTGCTGCTACTACACAAGATGGACTTATTAACCCAATTATTTCACTTTCTTTTCACCTATTTTCATTATTTGCAGCATCGGCAGCATTTGGAAAAGCAGTGTTTCCACCAAAGGAAGGGTCGCTGCTTTCTTTCTCAACTACCAGAAGTGTCTTGCTCTCTCAAATCACTTAATTTATGTTAATTTATGGCGTGAATATAAAATTATTCATCAAATTATAAAGTCATTATATCCTTTTACAACATTAAGCTGTTAAATGTTGCTCCAATCATGTGTGAAATGGAGAAAATACGCCTACATCTGCGTCACTGTGTGTTCTTGTACTTGTGGAATACTGAGGACCAGTGAGGGGTTTTAAACCAACAAAGTGAGGACATTTTTACGAAGTGAGGACATTTTGGCAGGTCCTCACTTTGTTTTCACTTCCTTAGGTTGTAAACATGCTATACTCTGTTTTTAACACAGGTCCTCAATTTGGTACAAAAACCCGTTTTCCAGCTTTTTATTCTCTGGGGCTCCACCTGCAGACATTTTATGGTACTGCACCCAGTAGTTCTTTATTGATGTCTTTCATGACTTAGATTTGTAATTGTGTTGATTTATAAAGTGGAAATGCTGGTCCTCACTTTGTCAGCGCTTTTACCCGGTCCTCAGTGTGCAGCAAGTACAAGAATGTGTGTGTGTGTGTGTGTGGCGCCCTCACCTGGCTGGCAGTAGCTCCTGCGGCGGTGGGCGACTCGGCTCCCATGGGCCTGAGGAAGCGCGGCGGCCTCTCTACGGGGGAGTTGCGTCGTCGGTAGAAGAGGACGTAAGCGTAGCGCGTCACCACCTGACTCTCGTCCACCATGGTCACCGTGCTGTCGTCAAACAGACGCCACCCTGTGGAGAGGGGAAGGAGTGCGGTGAGGAAGAGGAACGGACGCGCGAAGAGTAAGAGGATGACGACGTTTCTTCCGCTCACCAACATCACTGCGCTGGCTGTTCTTGTCGCTGGGCAGGCGAGCGTAGGCCGTGTAATGACCTCCGATCATCCCTCCGTAGTGGTTGATGACGCCGTACAAGTCGTAGACGGGAGGTTGTTGCATCTCGTCTTTCTGACCGATACAGAACTTACTCAGATCCAGATTCCTGCAACGAGTCGACGCCGCGATCAAAGTACTGCACGATGGTAGACACTCACGATCAAAACAACAACAACAACAACGCCATTTTGGCAGGAAGACACACTTTTCTTTATAAAACCTTTATTCTCCACTTTTTCGTTAAGTTAAGTTCCCTAAAATTTCCCCTCAACTGCCAACCAGAACAATGCTAATTTCGTCGTCAGCATTAGCATTCAATTTAGCACAGAACATCGTGAAAACCTACGATAAGCTTTTCTGACGTAGAGTTCAGGGGCACGCGAGTCGTATCTACGATAAACAGGAAAACTACTTTATTATGAAACTGTTATTGATTAACTTGATCGAGCTACATCAATAGATGCTAGTTAGCTGGCTAGCTTAGATACATAGATGCTAGTTAGCTGGCTATCTTACAAGACAGACAGCTAGCTAACATAGATAGATAGATAGATAGATAGATAGATAGATAGATAGATAGATAGATAGATAGATAGATAGATAGATAGATAGATAGATAGATAGATAGATAGATAGATAGATAATATAAATAGACGGATAGCTAGCTAACAGATAGATAGATAGATAGATAGTAGAGCTGAAACAATTACTCTACTCATCGATTACTAAATTAATCGTCAACTATTTTGATAATCGATTAATTGGTTTGAAGCTTTGATTAAATCAAGATTTCATTGTCGTTTTAGCTTAAATGTGAATATTTTCTTTGCTCCACAAAACAAAGACATTTGAGAACATCGTCTTTTCCAGGTTTGACAAAAAACGATCAACGTTTTTTACAACATTTTGTAGAGCAAACTAATCGACAGATTAATCGATTAGGGAAATAATGGTGAGTCGCAGCTCTAATTACAAAGTAACGTGATACTGCAGTTGTGGAATAATGTGTTTCTATACAGCAGGGGGCAGTATAAGGCTAAGATACATTCAGTCTGTCAGTGGGTTTAAAGTGCACAGTGAACAAAGAACTTGAAGGCTTCAGTACTCAGTTTACCTGACGGGGAAGTCGACCATGTCGTTGATCTTGTCTCTCCAGATGAAGCTCCTGAAGGAGAAGCGCTTGAGCTGGATGATGAGAACGTTGGGCAGACGCCACAGCAGCAGCTGCTTGGAGGCCTCGCGGTGCTGCTGGCACTTTGGACAGTACCTGAAATACAGTTTTTAGAAGAGTTTAGAAGATGACGAAACAACAGAGGAACCAGGCAGACCATGATGGAACAGATGAATGTTCCTACCACGCCTCCTCTGGTGCCAACACCTCTGGTCTAGTGAAGAGGTTGAGACACTGTTCCAGGGTGAAGTGTCCAGCTCTGGCAGTCTCACTCAGAGAACCAGGGTCTTCTTCATACTCCAGCTCCTTAGAGCTCACCAGGACGTACTCCTTCAGACGCTCGTTGTTCTTCCACACCAGCTCCAGGGTCATGTCTTCAGAGAGGTCTGTGAGGAAGTCCTCTACAGGAAGTGAGGGAGGGGACAGGGAAAAATGGGATTAGCCAGTTTGAGGCAGTGCTTTTTTTTGTTTAAGTGACTTTCCCAATGCTCTAGGCAGCTAACTGCCACCTATGTATCTAAGCTAGGCGGCTAACTACCCTCTATGTATCTAAGCTGGCCAGCTAACTAGCATTTATGTATCTAAACTAGGCAGTTAACTAACATCTATGTATCTAAGCTGGCCAACTAATTAGCATCCATGTATCTAAGCTAGGCAGCTAACTAGCATCTATGTATCTAAGCTAGCCAGCTAATTAGCATTTATGTATCTAAACTAGGCAGCCAACTAGCATCTATGTATCTAAGCTGGCCAGCTAACTAGCACCTATGTATCTAAGCTAGGCAGCTAACTGCCATCTGCGTATTTAAGCTGGCCAGCTAACTAGCATCTATGTATCTAAGCTAGCCAGCTAATTAGCATCGATGTATCGAAGCTAGGCAGCTAACTAGCAAGCTAACTACCATCTATGTATCTAAGCTAGCCAGCCAACGATCATCTATGTATCTAAGATAGCCAGCTAACTACCATCTATGGATCTAAGCTAGGCAGCTAATTACCATTTATGTATTTAAGCTGGCCAGCTAACTAGCATCTATGTATCTAAGCTAGGTAGCGAACGACCAACTATGTATCTAAGCTAGCCAGCTAATTACCATTTATGTATTTAAGCTGGCCAGCTAACTAGCATCTATCTGTCTAAGCTAGCCAGCTAATTAGCATCTATCTATCTAATCTGGCCAGCTAATTAACTAGCTATTTTTATTTTATAAACAAAGAAAATAATCACAGTTATGAAGCTAAAACAATCAGAAATCTTCTTTTAATCATGGAAAAAACTTTAAACCGATGAATAGATGATGAAAATAGTTGACGTAATTGTACTTAGTAATTGATTAATAATGGATGAATTGTTTTTTTGTTTCACCAAATATGAAAACATAATAAAACCAGTGAATCTGATTGAAGTGTACCTTTCTCATCCAGCCTCTGCTCCTTGTTGCTCGAGTCCAGCAGATAAATGTAGAACTGACTGGCGTGACCTGACGCCGACTCACTCGGATGCTGATATCCAGTTACTGCAGCTGCAACAAGAGTTAACGTAATGAAAAATGTTAAAGAAAAAAAGAAAAACACTAAAGAAGCAGTTTGTTGTTGTTGCTGTTGTGTGATCACCTTCTGGCCTCACTGCCTTCTCACAGGACGTCTCTTTCTCGGCGTGAGGGTCCACAGAGCAGCAGGACGCCGCGGAGGCCGGCTCAGAGAATCCTGAATCTGTGGTGTGTGTGGTGGAGAGGGAGGTCTGGGAGGAGGAGGAGAGAGAATCTGCGTCCACAGAGCGGGAGGCCGAGGCCGACGCCTGGCCGTACTCTGCCCGGGACTCGGGCAGCAGGGACTGGCTGTCCGGCCCTGCGTCGCCAGCTCCCGTCACAGGAGCTGAGCTTCCTCCCGTGGCTTCGTCCCCACTCCCAACGCCGTCCGGTAAACCTGAGGGCACGGGTGGAAGGTCTAACCGACACTGAGAGGTTTCTGGAGACGTTCTGCCCGACTGGAACGGAGGCTGAAACACGTTGACAGAAAACCTGAAACCAGAAAGACAACAGTGAGTTAAAGATGAGACAGTTTCCTAACCCTCTTTTTGGAGTCCCTGCTCAAAAATGACATGCCCAAACTAAAGATAGTAAATCTCTGCAGTTGGTATCAAAATAAAGATAACACCTGTAAGATTTCACCAGAGGTGTACAATTTACTGTAGATGCCACTGTGTCAGAGTAAATGCACATGGGACACAGCAAAAATGAAGGACGCCAAAAAAGAATATTGCATTTTAAAGCAAATATCCCCTTTAAAATATGCAGTAGGAGTTTAAAAACGCATGGAGGTCATGTGGACATGAGCTGTGCAAAGTCTGATGCTGCTGAAGTGAAGCAGAGTGAAATTACAGAGGTTTTAGTAAAGAGATGTCTAGACGTTCTCTTGTTTGGCACCAAATTATTAAAACTCATTTAATTTGATTTACATGTATTGCATATTACATATTACATATTACATATTGGTATCGTGGAAGAAGAAGTTAAAATATTTTACATGAATGACATCGTTACAAGAAATGGCTTCATCCGCAGAATCTCTTTAATGCTGTAGTACATAATATGCCAGACATGTAGGTGGCACTGTAACACTGCTACAGAAACACACCCAGCCACAAAGAAGGCTCCACTACAGAATTTATACAAATTTACAAGGTTCCTTGAATGCATCCTGAAGCCTCTCTGTAAAAAGAAGAAGCAGCATTTTTGTAACCGTGTGTGTGTAAAACATTTTGCAGCGTAGTCAATTATGACAAGATTAAAATGATATATTAGCATACTCCACGGTAAATTAGCACGAAGAATATTTATGAAGGTATCAAAGAAAATGCTAATCTGTGTTTCTCAAATCCTCAAAATGATGACGTTCACAAACCAAAGATAATTAGTTTTAAAGATTTCTTTGTTATATGGAGCAAAGAAAGCAGAACATGTTCACATTTAAGAAGCTACATAATCAAGGAACGTGTTTTTATTATCAAAAAAAAAGACTCAAACCAATCAAATTGATGATCAAAATGGCCGATAATTCATGTAGTCATTAATAAATAACCATTGTTGCTGCCCTACATGCAACTATATTGAGTATAGTGAGACATTTATCAGCACTAACACACAGTATGAATGCAGGTCTGAATTTAACTGCGGTCACAATTCTTTTGTATATCTGTAAAAAAAGCTTTAACTCAGAACGACGACGTGAGAAAACTTGAGCCACAAAGTCATTCTGGCTGTTTATTTAACAGTATATTTGCTATGATCCTAAGAGATGAAACCTGTAACCTGAGCGACAGTTAACTTTCTAAAGTGATTTTAACAACGCAAACAAGACCTGTGTTAAATCTCTGTGCAAATACATTAAGAAAACACGACTAAGTCCAATTATTACCATCATTTAAAGCGTCTTAAGCGACGGGAAAAGAGTGAATAGAGCTTCTATAAACGCGAGTTACCTGGAGTAACCCTCGAGCAGCTGAGTGAGGCGGCTGTAGGACAGTCTGGACTCTGGAACACTGACCAGGAAAGGCAGGCCCACGTTCTCCATGTTAGGTCGACACAGAGCCTTGTGATTGGGCCAGTGTGTCCTCTGACAGGCTCTGAAGAGACGAACACACACAGAGAAAAGTTAACCTCAACACTAACTAAAAGACATCTGAGAGACATTTCAGAGGTGGACTCACTGATTGCAGTAACCGACACGATAACAGCGAGTGCAGCGTTTCAGTTTGTCTTCGTCCGACACCGGAGGCTTCATGCAGGCGGCGCACTTTGAGATGGGGATGTTAGGGACCTGGAGTTTCTGAGAGGACACATGGAGACAAACACTATTATTATTATTATCCACCAGTACTGATGTGTTTTAATACGCTGTAGAACTGTTCACACAAACACATCACATATAGAAATGTCCTTATTTTTTAAGGAAAAGCACCTTTTTTCCAATAAATAACACATTTTGAAGTACAAATAAAAATTTTGAAACTGAGGGAAAAAAAATCTGAATCTTCTTTTAATTTTGAGGGGAAAAAATAAATCACATTTTTTAAAATGTTCTTTTGAAGGAAAAGTACCTTTTCAATGAATATAACACATTTTTAGAAATAAATTAGAATTTTGAGGAAAAAATAAATACATTTTGGGAAAAATTAAATTGAGAAAATAAATATTTTGATTTTTTTTTAATTTTGAGAAAAAAAAAGTCCTTATTTTTTAAGGAAAAGCACCCTTTTCAATGAATATAACACATTTTGAGGAAAAAATTGAAAAAAAATATTTTCGCAAAAGAGAAATCACATTTTTAGAAATGTCCTTATTTTTGAAGGAAAAACACCTTTTTTCAGTGAATCATTAACATTAAATGAATCATAAATACACTCTATACATTGTTAATGTGGTAAAATCGTCTTGTTTTTAATAGAATATGTACATAGGTGTATAGAGGCCTATTTCCAGTCTTCTTATGGTACATTGTGTTTGCTAATGGTGTTAGAAGGCTATTGGATGATGAGAAAACCCTCGAAAACCCTTGGGCAATGATGTTAGCACAGCTGAAAACAGTTTTATTTAGTATAAAAATCATTATTTCTAATCTCGTCAATGTCTTGACTATATTTTCTATTCACTTTGCAACTCTTTTGATTAATAAAAGTCGGACTTTTAATGGAAAACACAAACAAAATGCGTGTAGTGTCGTTTTTTTAAATTACCTGTTGCACTCGCAGTAAAACCACTCTCTCTTTGGCCAGGTCTTTAGACAGAACCTCAAAGCAGAACAGCGTGTCGGAAGAGGAAACCGTGTCCAGGGAATCGGACGCGAGGAACATGCGCTGGAACCGGTTCTTCCCGACCTGAGAGGAGCAAACGCACATGTTCACTGTACTCTGAGTGGATTGAGTGTTATTTCATGGTCAGCACTAAACTGCAGTACAGAGCCAGAGAACAGCAGGAGACGTTCACCAGATGATGCATCAGTAGACAGCAGCTCCCATGTCCCCACAAGCTAAAAACACTGATCTTCTTGCCAGGATACATTATCATATTTTTAAAATATAGACTTAACCACTTCTTCTTCCCTGACCCTCTTTTTGGAGTCCCTGCTAGAGTAAAAAGTTTTGCTGTAGATGCCACTGTGTCTCGCCTAAAAAAATATTGCATTTAAAGCAAATATCACCTTTAAAATATGCAGTAGGATCTTAAAAAACACATGGAGGTCATGTAAAAACATGTGGCCATGAGCTGTGCAAAGTCTGATGCTGCTGAAGTGAAGCAGAGTGAAATTACAGAGGTTTTAGTAAAGATATCTAGGCGCTCTCTCGTTTGGCACAGTTTGGCACCGTCTGTGCCATTTGAGATTTCTTAGGTGCAAAGTTATTATTTACATGTCACTATTGGTCTAAAAACAACTTGTTTTGGTAAAAAATTAGTACGAAAACTCAAACAAACAGGGAAGAAGAAGTTAAGCTGGTGCAGTCTCGTACGTCCACACCTTAAAAACGCATGAAATATGACTTTAATATGTTAAATATCTCACCTCTGCCAGCCTGAGATTCTCTGGTTTGACCCTGACGCTCCTTGAAATTGACTCGAGGACTTCAGCGGTGCTGGAGTTCTCTTTGCTCACACTCACCAAAAACTATCAACAGACACAAACACACACAGGTTTGTTTGACGACTGAATCACACGACAACAGAGACATTATTGTTGCATTGCAAGTTATTCCACGTCGTTACCTTGATGGGCTTTTTATGAGGTTCCTTCGCAAAGTAGAAAACTGAGAGCACCTTTTGTTTCTGGGGCAAAGGGACCGGCAGGTACAGGAAGGGGTCAAAGGTGATGGACACCTGAGGAAGACACAGGCAGAGGCGAGTCGGTCGTTAGTGAAACCGGACGAGTCGCGTCGACAGCACGGGAAAACGCGGAGAGTGGATTTACCTTGGAGCACGTGGGGCACACCAGCTTGGATTTAAACTGTCCTTGGAAGAGGTCGACGATGAAGGAGTCGTTCCTCATCTTGTGCCTTTGCCACGCCTCCTCTGCCACCACCTGCAGCGACAGACACAACACATCAGCCACAGCCTTGACGCGAAGTCAAGTAACACAAACGCATCACGAGTCACTACAACAATCCGTGTTAATCAGTTTCACAAGATGAAATATCGATTCCTCTGATGTTTTCAAAGACAAATGATGTCTCGATAATTGTTTTATCACAAAATCAGAACATTTGAGAAAAGTCTTCAACGAGTTGTGTTCGTCGAGACTCATAACTGATGCTACGCTATTTTTATTATTATTATTATATTATTAGTGTTGGGCACTGGGTTAACGCACGTTAACACATGACGCGTTTCCATGACGGCTGACCGGAAAAAGACTCATGTGACGTCATGTTTTAGTGCAGCGGCACCGGAGTCCAGACACCATTTACCAATTAGCTTGGTTAGCTGTGTTAGCTCCTTTTAGCGTTAGCTTACAGTGGAACTGGAGCAGTCTGTTTATTAAAGGGAAAGCGCAGCGCTATAAATAACCAGCGTAGTATGTGTGCCTCTGTTTTTAAACTTTAGCGTTACTTTAGAGACTCATTTTAACAATTTGACAAAGGCGTGTCTTTTTTTTTTTACGGGCAGTCGTCATGGAAACGATCCATGCGTTGACGTGCCCAGCGTTAATTATTATTATCGATTACATTTCCATAGTGCTTTTCTATACACCCGAAACACATACAAATGTCCCATTATCCATTAACACATTCTCACTATGCTGCTGTTCTCTTCACCATGCAGCTCCAATTAAGTTTTAAAGAAGCCCTCTTGATAAAAAAAACACTACATTATACAGATTTACAACAGAAAACATAAATAATGCAATAATAAAATGTCCGGTCCTTCCATCTCTCCACAGTAAACTTTTCAGATTACACGTTAAAATAAAATCACCAATTCAAATTAAAAAAAAAACAAACTCCCGTGACCACCTGTGTTTGGATCTCGTCTGCTCACAAAAGTGTTTGTAATGTTTCTCCAAGCACCACTAGAGGGAGCTCCTACCAGTCTGAGGCTACGTTTACATGATGACGGTCTGAACAGAAGACGCAAAAGTAGCGTCGCGTCTTAGCCTTTCAGATTTGTGCGTTTTCGAGCCCCAAAAACGATGTTACCGTCTAAACTGAAGGCACTTCCGATTACATATTTTGTCGTTTTTACCCGCGAGCGTCCTAGCGGAAATGGGGGCCTGAGAACCACGGAGTGTGAATAATAATAATTACGCATTATTTGTGAACCATCCAGACATCCCAGTCCAGTGAGAACACGCTGCACCCACCTCGTCCAGCTGTCCGTCGGAGTCCACCGTCTCCGTGTACGGTTTGTTCTGGATCCGGTTCAGGTCTTCGTGGAGCCCGTCCAGCAGGAAGGCCATGAACTCCTGGGCGTCGTGCTGAGCGTAGCCTGTGAACTGGCTGGCTTTACTGGCCACGATAGCCTGTCGGGTTTAAAAACAAACACGCGTTAAGACAGGAAACGACGATCGGTGAAGATAGATGAGGTTTTTTTTGGCACAAGAAAATACATTCAGTCAAGAAGCTCAGCCTTTGTGTACCTTGAGCTTTGAGGGCTGGAAGGCGTGGTGCGTTCCCTTCCACAGAGCCCTGAGCAGCACTGCAAAGCCGATGGCCAGTCTGCCGCCTGTTCCCAGAGGATTACTGCAGTTGATTTCTGCCTCAAACGCTCGATCTGCAGCAGCACAGACAATAAAAGGCACAAAATAATGGACAAAAAACATCAGCGTACGAAGAGAAAAACAACTGTGTCCGAACTAGTTTGGAGACAAAAATAATCCATTACATCTGAGCCTGTTTTGTTTCAAGTGCCAAAGACTTCCTGTTTCGTTACCTCAATATTCAAAATTTAATAATCACATTTTTTTTATTAGAAAGCGCCTTTCTGACGCTCTAGGTCGCTTTACATATTAAATAAGGACACAAACATCAAACACACAGAAGTTGTGATAAGATAAAACAGACAAATTAAAAAAGTTTAACCTGGGGGTGGGGGAAAAAATCGATTCACCTAAGATTCACGATTCTGAATCATCCCCCCGATTGTAATAAGGAGCAATTTCAGCAGATATTTGCGTTCACACATACTCATGATCTCCGGAGAACCTTTGCGGGTCAGTGCACGTCTGAAATCTTCATTTATAAGGGGTTTCTTTTTTTTCTCACTTTAAACCTCACCTGCTGTTGTTGTATGGCAGTGCTCCACAGCGCCACCTAGCCACCTGGCATGCATACTACATCACATTTCACACACTTTAGCGTCACCGCGTGCGTGCAGATTTCCACCCAAAGACGCTCGTCTGAACGCGGAAAAAAAAAGTGGGAACGCAACGACCACTTTTGCGGTTTGTGTTCAGATCGTTGTCGTGTAAAGCTAGCCTAAGATTTCAACTCTGGAGGGTGGGTTCATTTTTTTTTTTGCGTTTTTAAGCCCCAAAAACTCTGTCGCCGTCTAAACGAAAGGCACATCCGATTAAATATTTTGTCGGCTTCACCTGGGAGCGTTGTCGTGTAAAGCCAGCCTTATATGATATAGATTATATAGAGTGTGTTTAGACTCTTTACCGTGGAAGTAATCCCTGAGTTCTCTGGTGTTGGACAGGGTTTGGATGACGCTGTTCATGAAGCAGGTGTTGCCCAGGTTGACCAGTCCTGTGAAACCAGGCAGACACACCTTCTTCTCCTCCTCCTCCTCATGCCGCTCATTGCTGGCAGGAGGAGCATGAGTCATAGGCTGCACCATGCAGGTCGGCTTAGGCTAAAGGAAAACACATGAAACACATGCGCAGCGAGTTTACAGAGACAATATGTGAACCTGATAATGACAGCACTTATAAGATAATAACTGGAGAGTGTGCGTGACAAACTGTTTTAATGACTTCACCATCATTGTCCGTTTGGTTTCTGTCATTATCTTATGACTCACTGAAGTAACCGTGGGTTCCGGTTTAGTGATGGCGACGTGCTCGCTGCGAGGAGCCACAGAATCCAGACCGCCGTCCTCCACCCTGGACGAGGCCTTCGGGGCCTTGGGTTTCTCCTCCCCGACCCTGGGAGGCTCCTCCTTGGCGGGGGGGTTGTGCTTGCTGCTGCCGGGCTGACTTTTCTCCATGCAGGCGGGGCTGGAGGGCACAGCAACCTTGGCACCACCCACTGCACCTTCAACAAAGGAGAATTTTACACTGAATTTCTTTGAGGTTGATTAAAAAAAAAAAAAAAGAAAACTGAATTTTTTGTTTAAATGTATTTTTTGAGAGGTTGATTTAAAAAAATATTTTTTTATTTTTAGGTTGATTTTTTTATTATTATGTTTTTAGGTAAACTGAAATTTTTTGAGAGGTAGATTTTTTTTAAACTGAATTTTTTTGGGAGGTTGATTAAAAATCTGCACTTTTTTGAGAGGCTGATTTAAAAAAAACAGAAAGGTTGATTTTTTTTTTTTTATGATTTTTTTTAAAGCTGATTTAAACAAAAAAACTGATTTTTTTGAAAGTTTGATAAAAAAAAAACTGAATTTTTTTTTTACACTTAATTTTTCCAAGGCTGATATTTTTTTTCTTACACTTTTTTAATTTTTATTTGAACATTGCTTGAAATTTGATAGCTTTTAAAAACTAAATTCAGTGCTGGAATTGGGATGGCACAGATTTACTTCCACAGAGAAACAAAATCAGTTTGTAGCCGATAGACTTGATGTGAATGCATATGATAATGATTTGAATTGAAATAACAAGTTGCACACTACAGCTTTAATTTACCCGACACCTTAAGGTGATAAAGCTCATTATAAAATAGTTATATATAAATACAATCGTTCACCGTGGAGCTGTAACAAAAACCATTTTGACTGCATGATTCCACACAGTAAAAAGTGCATGGCCACAACAAACAGAAGCCTGGCAGCAGACCTTGTGTAGCAGGAGCCTCCAGACCCCCCCAGCGCTGGCTGTGTCTCTTCTTCAGGGCGATGTCCAGGCGAGACGGGGTGAAGGAATAGCTGCACTGCTCAGGCTGGATCAGGTTCCTGAAACACCAGGAGAACAGAGGTTTAATATGCAGACAGATGATAGATAAGTGACGGTCACTGAGGAAGGGAGAGCACAATGACTCTTTGTTTTAAGGTGATTAGAGAAAAAAGGCTTTGGGAAATAAATGCTGCAGCATCTAAAAATAGTCATGGATCAGTGTCAGTGTGCATATATTGGGGCGTTTCCATCGAGCGAATCAGTTTGGTACAGTATGGTACGGACATCTGTCCCGAAATAACCAGCCCCAACTGTTCCATTCTTTGGTACCAGAGTAAAAAGACGACAAAATGACTGGTGTTTGATGATGAAACACAGCAATAAACAATATTCAACTTGAAGCTAGCCTTGTGGGAAAGTTACAGCAGATGTGGAGTCAAACATTAACGCGTCTACGACGTTTAACGGCGTCACCGTTAACGCAAGTTAACACACGCCGCGTTTCCATGGCGACTGACCGAAAAAAGGCACGCGTGGCGTCATGTTTTACGTGACTCCCCGATTGTTAAAACGAGTCTCTAAAGTTAACGCTAACCTTTAAAAACAGAGGCACACATACGCAGTACACAGGTACGCTAGTTATTTGTTAGCGCTGCTCTTTTCCTTTAATAAACACAACGCTCCAGTTCCACTGTAGGCTAACGCTAACGAGCTAACGCAGCTAACGTAGATAACTGGTAAACGGTGCCTGGACTCCGGTGTCGCGCCACGTAAACATGACGTCACTCGCGTCTATTGCCTGTCAGTCGTCATGGAAACGTGTCATACGTTAACGCGCGTTGCACAGCACTAGTTGACATCAAATTCAAGGACTTTTCAATGACTTTGCAGGACCAACTCCCTAAAAGGACCAAATATGCTGATCTGGACAAGTGATTGTCCTTGGGATCTTGGTCAAAGTCATTTCCCAGGCATCACGTTGTCTTTTGCTCTCTCGTTTTAACTTTACTCGCTCATTGTTCTGCATGGAATCTCACGTCGGTGGTAGAGAGACAGTGGACGGCTAGTATTCTTATGACTGGAGGTCATGGAGATATTTACCTAAATATCTACTGCACTTTTCACAAACCTTCAAGGATTTCAAGGTCCCATGATGTTATTATCATCAATATATTACAGTATTAAGACGGCGCTGTATCGCTGTAAATATTCAGAAATTGCTAAATTCCATCCACAGTGAAACAAAACTGAAAAACACAGAACTTACCAAACGGAGACATTATAATTGAAAAAGTCGGTTTTAGCATTAGCACTGATAAGCTACATACATATATAAATATAAGAATACACATTCTGAGGATAATTATACGCGTTAACAAGTCCTCAAAATGAACCCACAGTACCTGTTCATCAACTCTGCCTGTTATTGTTTACTTGTTTTGTTAATTACGGTGGCACTCCCTTTAACGTAAGAGGTGTAAAAATAAATAATTAAATTAACCACAGCAGTCGTTACACACCGCAGAGAAACCAGAGAAGGTGTCAGCGAAATTAAAGTTCGAGTGTGTAACGTGTGAATGTTCTTTCAATTAAATTATCATTATCATATGCATTCATCACATGAGCTGATCCAGAGTTCAAACACTCAATTTATGTTTTAAAAGCCATCAAATATGTCAAGCAATGTTCAAAATAAGTCAGTGTGAAAAAAAAAGAATTGATGTCTCAAAAAAAATCTATTAAAAAAGCAGCATTTTTTTCACTGAATTTTTTAGGTTTCATTTCTTCATTTCACTGAATTTTTTTGGACATTTCAATTTTGAGGTTTACATTTTTTTACCGTGATTTTTTTTTTGGTAGAATTTTGTTGGGGTAGAAATTTATTTTTCACATTTTCTGACAGAATTTTTTTGAGACATTGAATTTTTGGATTGAATTTTTTGAGACATTTAATTTATGGACTGCCTTTTTTTGAGACATTGAATTTTTTGACTTCCTTTTTTTGAGACAATGAATTTTTGGACTGCCTTTTTTGAGACATTGAATTTTCGGACAATTTTTTGAGACATTGAATTTTCGGACTGCATTTTTGGACTGAATTTTTCGAGACATTGAATTTTTGGACTGCCTTTTTTGAGACATTGAATTTTCGGACTGCATTTTTGGACTGAATTTTTCGAGACATTGAATTTTTGGACTGCCTTTTTTGAGACATTGAATTTTCGGACTGCATTTTTGGACTGAATTTTTCGAGACATTGAATTTTTGGACTGCCTTTTTTTGAGACATTGAATTTTCTGACAATTTTTTGAGACAATGAATTTTCGGACACAATTTTTTAAGACATTGAATTTTCGGACTGAATTTTTTGAGACATTTAATTTTCGGACTGAATGTCAACGCATGAATTTTCAATTTCAATGCAAAAAAAAAAAAAAAAAATCAAACTCAGATGGCAGCGATTTACTTCCACAATTGTGTGTTTTGTAATCGTCTTTATTGGAGCCCCCTTGACAATGAGACGATCCTAACAAACTGCAGAAACATTTACCTGAGTTTGACTTGCCACTTGAAGACGGTGTTTGGTCCACAGCCTGAATGAAGACGCAGAAAGTTGGCGTCACTGTAAGAGGACAAACAAACAAACAAACAAAGACCTCCATCATTCACTGATAAGATACAAGCAGGCTTCATTGGTATATAATACGTAAACATATTATTTGTACCTGGTCTGGAAGATGAGGGTGAAGTCCTGCTCCCTGAAGATGACCCCGGCCGTGTCCCTGCAGATGCCCTTCATGTAAACGTTAACCACCATCAGGTCCGTGCCCTTCTCGTACGAATCGTTCTTCACAAACTGCAGGTTCACCATCGGCTCTGGAAAGACAAATTTTAAACATCAGCAAACTCCTGATGAATCCAATCATTGTTTTCATTGTTTTCTTCATGTTATGGTCGTTTGTGTTGCCTGTTCTTGTTCTGTCGCGTGATACGTTGTTGTTGGTTTTGTTTTTCCTTGTATATCCGGCACAGTGACAATAAATATTTTTGTCATCATCACTGAACTGCCAGTTTAACTGAGTACAGATGGTGCAGCATGAACTTTCATATTTAGCCTCCCAGTTATTCAGAAGAATGATGGCTGTTGGCAAGAAAATGTATTTGGGGGGAGGGGAATAAATATGTTTATTTCTCCATTACGACACCGTCACATTTCAATAAATAATGTACTGTGTTGATATACTGACGCGACTGCAACAACTCTGTTGTTTACAGAACCTGTCAAAAAGAGTATAAATGAACATTAGAGACTAAATACATCAGTAAAAACGGATGAACGGGTTTGTGTTTGTAGTGTTCACACAGAGACGCGAGGCTTCTGCATTTCACAAAAACGGCATCATTACTTCCCGGCTTTGTGGACAAAGATGTTCATCTCTTTCTACTTATCTGCCGTTTCTGATGAATCAAGTGAGTGATAATCTACTAGAAGCACAAAAAATACGTGTACATACAGCAGCACTGTCGGATTAACTAAGATTAACCCAGTAAAGATGGATCAGCACAACAAATCATCCCGATTTCGTGGGCAAAGTTGTAAAAGTTAACACCAAAGTGGAAGGAAGAATATTCTAAACTCCAGCACATGAGAGCTAGTAGTAGCATTAAAGGCAGTTCAGAGCTAACAAGATGCATTCAAGGACCATGGTGAATTTCACCACTCTTTATGTAAAAAATGCAGTCCAAGCATTTTTTTTGACTGAATGTACAGAGAAAAAGATGTTAGGTATTTTTTTGCGGAACAATTAATTTGTTAATGATACGTAGCTATTTAATTGTTTCTTGTTGTCGTTTTATTTCCTGTTTTTATATTGTAATAATTATTTAACCTCTTCTTCCCTGACCCTCTTTTTGGAGTCCCTGCTCCAAAATGACATGCCCAAACTAAATAGAGTAAATCTCTGCAGTTACAAGCTCTATGTGGATTATCTTGGTATCAAAATAAAGATAGCACTTGTGAGATTACACCACATGTGTAAGTTTCGCTGTAGATGCCACTGTGTCAGAGTAAATGTACATGGAACACAGTAGAAATGAAGGATTTTTCTCTCTCGCCTAAATTTTTTTTGCATTTTAAAGCAAATATCACCTTTAAAATATGCAGTAGGAGCTTAAAAACACATGGAGGTCATGTAACAACATGTGGACATGAGCTGTGCAAAGTCTGATGAAGTGAAGCAGAGTAAAATGACAGAGGTTTTAGTAAAGAGATGTCTAGACGTTCTTTCTGTTAGCACAGTTTGGCAGCATTTGTGCCATTTGAGATTTCTTATGTACCAAATTATTAAAAACCCATTTAACTTTATTTACATGTCACTATTGGTCTAAAAAGAACGAAAAAAAAAAAAGTATGAAAACTTTAAGTTTCTTCTTAATATAATTTCAAACTGTCAAATTAACTTATCTACAGTTTATTATCAAACGGGAGAACTTTAAATAAATATGTTTTCTGATGACCAGTTTAATGTATTTAATATTCAATATTAATATATTGTTTTTTAACTGGAAAGACATAACACTGTACATTGAGGGGACAGGCCATTAAGTGTAGTTCAATAAATACCTACTGAAGTTACGTAATGTTTCATGTTGTTTGTTGTCATTAAACAGTTATAGTTTGACAGATGGAGGAAATACTTTGTACGGAGCAAACCAAACACTGACAGGTATTTACAGACTCACTAACACAGCAGTACAAAGATGATAAACACACCTTCCTCCTGCTTGATTTCCAGAGCAGGCTCCTCCTTCAGCTGGTCACGCTTCTCCTCTCCGTCACTGCAGCTCTGCTGGCTCTGGGCGTTCTGATTGGCGCCCATTGCGACCGTCGGTGCTGGTTCCGTCCGTGTTGACGTGAGCTGCTGCTGCCGGATCAGAGAATCCTGCTCCGATTCCTGCTCAACAGGTTTGTCCTCTGGCTCCTTCGTCTCCGTCGTCTCCGTCGTCTCCGTCGTCTCCGTCCCGTGTCTCAGCCTCAGTGGAGAAGCAGCAGAGTCTGTGTCGTCGTTGTTGTTGTTGTTGGAGACGACGACAGGTTTGAGGCAGTCGCTCGTGCTGTAGGGAGCAGCTGATTGGTTTTCCATGTCGTCGCCGGTCGTCCCACACCTGTCTGAAGACTGGTTTTGTTTCTCTGCTGCCTGATTACAATAACGGAAGAAAGTATTATTTAAAATATCCAGAAAATGTCCACTCCTTGAAGTCCATAAAAGGGACAGGGAGTCTATGACTCTGAGTGAAAACACAGAGACTATCTTAGCTTACGTTAGATGACAGATGACATGTACAAAGACGTTTTCTATTTGATAAAGGCAGGGGCAAAATCAGTTTCCCCTTCTGGACGTCGACACTAATTACCTTAAACGTCTTGTATATTTTATAAGCTTTTATCACGGCGTGTGCGCGTCGAGTAGAATTAGGAAAAGTCCACTGCAGTCGTTTTTCAAGTAGCTTGAAAACAGCACTGGTCGAGTTCAGTGTGGAAGAAATTCACAGGACGTTTTGTAGGGGTGTGCCAAAATAATCGATTCACATAAGAATCGCGATTTACTACGATTCAGAATCGATATTAAATGTCTAGAGTAGTGCTGAGCACGTTAACGGTGTTAACGGCACAAACGCACGTTAACGCATGACGAGTGTGAAGTCATATTTATGCTCCGCGGCACCGTTTACCAGTTAGCTGCATTAGCTCCTTTAGCGCCGTCAGTGCGGCTACAGTGGAACTGGAGCGGTCTGTTTATTAAAGGAAAAGAGCAGCGCTACAAAATAACCAGCGTACCTGTGCACTGCGTACGTGTGCCTCTGTTTTTAAAGTTCAGCACTCGGGAGTTACGTAAACATGACGCCGCATGCGTCCTTTTCCAGTCAGTCGGCATGGAAAACGCGCCGTGCGTTAACGTTGGTGGCGTTCACGTGCCCACAACTAATAAAGAGGCACTTTTATTTTATTGTTACTTATGCAATATGTGATATTGCTTTTATGCAACAGTTACAGCAATGTCCTCTAAGGGTGGCTAGATGTTTCAAACTTAACAAATGTGAAAAAGACACTTTAATGTCTCCATTTGTCGAGTAGATCGTCCTTTGCA
This sequence comes from Microchirus variegatus, assembly GCF_963457635.1. Lineage (NCBI taxonomy): Eukaryota > Metazoa > Chordata > Actinopteri > Pleuronectiformes > Soleidae > Microchirus > Microchirus variegatus. Next base: position 1,368,667 of record NC_139810.1, on the reverse strand, counting down.
CACCTACAGATTGAAGCAGCAATCATTATGAATCATATCGCAGCACCAAGAATTGGAATCAAATTGAATCGCGAGTTCCTACACATTTCCCATTTCAAAATTCCATACTTTTGAAGACTCAAGTTTCTCAGACTTCTCGGAGGATTTTTCTGTCAATATTAAACATCGGAATACCAAATGCTAGATGCTTATTATGTAAATAAATGGTTTTAAAATCCTTCACTCGTTTTTCATGAAGCCAGCCCTCGGTAAACTAGCATCGACCGATGACACCGTCGACAAATCGGTGCCTCGGCGACACGTACGGAAAATAATAAATAAATGAGAATCGCAGTAACAGTAACCATGGTAACTCGACACCATTCTATCATCTACAGGTGGGCTATGTTGTATTAGTAACTTGTTTTGATTTTTTTATATTAATATATTCAATTTTAGACAGTGAGATAATACAGGGTCTCCGCAGGTTTCAACAAGTCAAATTTAAGAATTTTTTAAGACCATAATGAATACAATTTAAGACCCATTTCAAATCCATACTGGCAAAAAAAAAGAAGTACAAAATACATGAAGGAAAATTAGAGCCATAAATCGTTCTGCTTAGCTGTTGGCTTTCATTAAGTTTTCTCCGCTGCTATGCTATGCTAGGCTATGCTATGTTATGCTAAGCTAAGCTGTAACACAACGTGGCGCGCGCACACACCACACTAGCTAGCGGTGCTTGATAATTTCTCACCGGGAAGCACAGGTGGCCCACTTTAGTTCCGTGTTGTAGTTGTTGTCGTTATCGCAACGCGACACTGAAGTTTATGCATGGTTTAAATAAAGGTAACATTAATAGATATTTAAGACCTTTTTAAGAAATTGTATTTAAGACCTTTTGTGAAATTTTTGGAGAATTTTAGACATTTTAAGGCCTTAAATACAAATGATTGGATTTAAGACTTTTTAAGACCCCGAGGATTCCCTGTAACAGTTTGGAATAATCCATACTTTTTCCCCTTTTTCCATACTTATCCAGACCTGGGAATTACTCTAATTAAAATTCCACACTTTTCCATGCTGCGTAGGAACCCCGGAGATCGTAAAAGATTCCCACCCCTTATGTTTTGAATAGAATAACGGTGGCGGATGTTTGGTACGGTCCCGTGCCTGCTCCTCACTCCTCTCACCTGAGTTGCGTTGGTACAGTTGTCGGTGACGGTGACTCCGGCCTTCTGCTCCTCACCACCTCCCAGTCTCTCTGCTCTGTTATCCAAATCCCTGCGTTGCGTCTGCGGGCTCCGTCCAGCGGGCAGGTGCGAGGCGTGAGGCGCTCTGTTATCATCGTTAGTGTTTACGCGACGCGCGTCCTCGTCAACAGACGACGTAGCTTCCTTCGTGGTTTCGGGCGGCTGCACCTGCAGCTGCTGCTGGTGGCCTCTGGTGTTGGAAACAGTCTTACTGGAGGCTCCAGAGCCGTCTCCGGCTCCAGCCGTCATCTCTACAGAGTCTACAGTGGCCTTTTCGCGCCCCGCTTTGTTCTTCACGCAGCGCTTGGCCAGACGCTCCGCTTTGCCACCGGAGCGCCTCGACTCGGCGAGAGGCGACGAGGGAGGACGAGGATGAAGCTGCGGCGGCGGCGGCGAGGTCAGTCTGGAATTATCTGATGACTCCGAGGCGACGGGTTTCACCTCAGGTTCCTTCTCATTTTTGGTCTCCGGTGGTGCGGCGTCCTTCTCCTTCTTGTTCGACTGACGCAGGGCAGAAGAAAACAAGCAAAAATGAGCTTTCAACGACGTTTACACACAATATTTAGACACTTTTAGTCTTTTTCTAATCTTTCGTTTCTTATCCGAGCAAAGTCAAAGCCGGCGCTGCACACACTGGGGCACTAACTTTTTGCACTGGTGCACCAAGAGTGTTCATTACATCGCCTTTTAACAACATCAGGTCACCTTTTTAAATCGCTCTCTATAACTTTAATATAATGTGAATGATTTTTAAACAAGAATAACGTGTCGATAAATGCTCGTCTTTTATTATATATAAAAAATAAAATGTCTTTAAAGTGCTTCACTGAGCTGAAATAGAACATTTTTAACTAAAACAAACATGCAACTAGGTTAACGCACGTAAACACATGATGCGTTTCCGCGGCGACTGACCGGAAAAAGACGCGTGATGTCATGTTTTAACGTGCCGCGACGCCGGACCGGAGTCCAGGCAACGTTTACCAGTTAGTTCTGTTAGCCGCGTTAGCTCCTTTAGCGCTGTGAGCTGCGTTAGCATTAGCCTAGAGTGGAACTGGTCTGTTTACCAGCGTACCTGTGCACTGCGCGTGTGTGCCTCTGTTTTTAAAGTTTAGCGTTACTTTAGAAAACTCATTTTAACAATCGGGGAGTCACGGAAACATGACGTCACGCGCGTATTTTTCCGGTCAGTCGTCATGGAAACGCGCCGTGCCCAGCACTAGTTATAATGTGATATATATGACCCGCTGATGAATGCGCGATTACCGCATGACCACACATCATTAATATGCATCTTTCACATGCTTAATAATCAATCATAATCAACTCTCCAACTCATATTTAAAGGCGCCATATGTAAGAATGTGGCCAAAAACAGTTACTACACTCAAATTCAAAATACCAAGGTCTTTTTAGGTTTCGTTTCCTGACGTAACTGACAACCCGTGGTTGCTCGGCAGCTGAGACTCTACAGACTGCAGTGATTGGTAGACGGCGGTAGGTGGCGCCACACGACGCCAAAACATGATTTCAAAACATAAACGTGATTTGCAGTCTGCAAAATATATTTTTTTAATGCAAATATTTTGGCTGTACTGTTGTTGTTGGCGAGTTCAGTTTGTTATATGAACATTATTCCTGAGTCTCTGTGACATATTAGGAGGATTTTATCATTTATTACATAATGCACCTTTAACATTTATTTTAAACCCATAACGTTGTTTATGTTACTCTGATTCACTTTAAATGGTGGTCTTAATATATTTGACATAAGCTAACTGAAAAGCACCCTGTCAGATAATGGGGTAATGTCAGTAGGGGCTGGTTATGTTGGTCCCTTTCCACTCAGTGGAAACACAGCTTTAGAGTTTGTCACCTGTTATATTGTTCTTCTTCCTGTTCACTGAAACGTGTAGAGGAAGAAGTTCTAAATTCACTTTTTATACCTTTCTTTGTTCAAAGGCGTGAAATTTAACCTCTTGCCTTTGATGCAGACAAGTGTTGTGGACCTGTGTTGAAGAACGTTGAACTGTGGAGGGCAGCACTGCACCTCCTGGTCTAAATTATTATTATTATTAGAAGAAGTAGAAGATGGGAACACAGACGTTCTCTTAAAGCTCACATAGAGTGGTCCTGTTGCACATATATGTTAGTTATGGAGGTCTACTTACATACATTAACTTGCTTTTATGCTCAAAAACCTCCTAGTTGCTGTAAACGAGCCGATAGAAATCTCTCCTAACTGACGCTGTTCCTCAGCCGTGATATTTCAGACATAACTCTCACACCCAGAAGACTGAGTGTGTTGTGATTGGCCAGCACCCGGAAGTGACATAATCAGCACAACACCAGCTCTCAGAAGCGCAGCTCCCCCCTCTGGAACGGTGGATGCACTGCTCCTCATTATCAAAACATTGTTTTAACAGTGTTTAAAAATAGCTTCTTCACGACTCCCCGCCTCAGTCCCTTTGACGACCTTTGACCCGGAGTCAGACCCAGAGTCAGAAGACACTGTCGCTTGTGAAACACCTCCACAACGGACGTTATTCTTCTTCTGCGGTTCAATGTACGCAACCGGATGTGCCCGGACTAGTGCCCAGACTAGTGCCCGGAGCAGGACAATCGGCTGTTCCGGAGAACTGCTGTTTACGCAACTATAGCTGAGCCCGAGATTACAATAAAACACAGCGTTCTCAGCAGTGGCTGAACTGCTTGTTTAGAACCTTCAGGGCTTCGTAAAAAGGGTAATGACGCAGATACACACCAAAAAAACAGCGTTAATGGGAACTTCCCGTCTAGTTCCACTTTAAAGTGAACAGAAAAAGACTGGCACGACTTTGATGTTTGGTGCAAATCACAGTCACCTTCAGCGACGGCCAGATATGAAAGGGGATCTTCTTGTGCATGATGAGATGCAGGAAACCTCCCTTCTCCTTGTACTGGACTCTGCTGCACGACGCCTCAATTTCCTCCTGCAGCTGGCAGCTCCACTGCCGTCCATCTGAAAAGACCAAAACAGTCAGTACTGAACACGCAGATTCAACGCAAACGGTAAAAGGCAGGAGCTTTATAAAGGCAGTGAATATATTTTTTGAAAAATGCTCGGGAGGAATTTGCGTGCGTCACTGTTGTGTTTTCAGTGTTACACACTGCTGCTGCGTCTCACCCGGGAAGCAGACGAGGCAGTGTGTGTCGGTGAACGTTGTGTTGATGTCCTCGATCCTCTGAATCCCCTCCCCACAGCGCAGCCTCACGGTGACTTCGTTGACGTTCTGCTTCCAGTCCACAAAGACATCTGAAAAACACAAAATCATCAACACGGGTCAGTGAAATAATCCGGCTACTGACGCTGCAGAAACATGACGACATAAAGAGAAGCTCGTGAGGCAAATAAGACGGTAAAGAATGAGAGAATACATGTTTTAAATCTCCAGTTTGGAATCTATGGACCGAGTGAGTGAACGCACTGCTAATATTCCAAAATGCCACCTCCAGCAGCCTCAGCACAAATCTCCTGAGACTATCGAAATCACGCAGGACTTGACAGCAGCGCTCTCACGCTTGGGTTTCCAGATCTCAGGAGGAAAGTTTAGTTTGTGTCCTCACGACAACAACATCACATCACTGTTGTCTTCTTGGATGGATGCAGGCCAAGCTGTGCTCATATAGCACCCTCTACTGGACAACGTGTTCATGACTTTAAAAGGTCTTGAGTTTGAATGATCATCTATGACTGTCCTGTAGATACAAGTGCTTTAAAATAACTGCTTTTTGCCCTGATGCACTTTGACAGTACTCAAAGTCTCAAAAACAAAAAGCATCTCGGAATGACTTGAAATTTACCATCATAATAGTCGGCATCGCCCTGAACAAGGATCTGTCGAAAATATTTGAAAACCTCTTAAGGAATAATTTTAATGAATTTTTGAAATTCAGGAATAGGCACATTTGCGTTGTGCCTAATGAGGTTGGTGTTTGTATTATTTTAGCATTTACGTTCCTTATCATGCATTACCATCACTGAAAACTCCTCTTCAGTTCCCACTATAGGAAATTGTACTTCCTACGTGCACTGCACTAGTTTGTTTATATTTAAGAAGCTTTTTTAAATAAGAGCAAACGGTGAACATACTGCAGCGCTGCGACCACGAGAGATTTCACAGTGACGCACTGAGACGCACCTGCTGCTCACACTCACACACACACAAGCTCAGAGCTGCGGAGCGACAGGACAGTGAAGTCAGCAATCACACACACACACACACACACAGGACTCGATCTAAAATTATCTCTCAACGACAAACTCACAAGTGTTTGACTTGTGTTAGAAAACCACATACACACACACACACACACACACACACACACACACTTATGACGGCAGAATCAAATCAAACTCACCGTTTTTCATAGTGACCTCAGTGTTGTTGCAAATGAACGATTAAAAAGCAAACGTCCAACACAAAACACAGCAGAATGTGAGACTACGCCCTGCTGGAGAAGAAGACGTCACATATGGATCACACGCACTCACACACACACACACACACACACGTGTATTTAGTCCTCAAAAACCAACAACAAATAAAAAAAGCCACAACTTCCCGTCACTGCTTCACTCTCTCCTGCTCCGTCTGAGTTCATAACTGGAGAAAGGTCACAAGTTAAACTCAATCCCTTCAGCTGCTAACACGACACACTGTACTCTCATGACTCTGACTGACAGACACACCATTATTATTATTATTATTGTTGTTATTAACTAGTGCTGTCTGTTAACGTGAACCCATTTTAACGCCGTCAATTTTTTTTTAATCGCGCGATTAACGCTCTTTTTGGCCGAAAGTTTGTCGTTTTTTTCACGTGCTGTTGCCTCAACTAGTAACGTTAGAACTACAACAACACAACACCTGATCTACATAGACCGGAAACACAACGTCGGACACACTGCGCGAGCCGGTCAAAGAGTAGTCGGCTCGCGTAAGTAAAGCGTAAACGTTCCGTTTTGAGCGGGCGATGCGCGCTTCTCCGCTAGCTCCTTCAGCTCGAGGTTAGCTCGTTACGGCGACGACACGTTATTAAACCACGGGACTTGGTCTGCGTTGAAGAACGTCTCTTTATTCGCAGAACTGTGAGGCTGATTCACAGACTCTGTTATTATTGTGCGGCTCCATCACAGTGAGAGGAATAACTGAAAATACGCAGAGCGACGGAGATATTCACCTGCGGCTCGCTAATGTAAACACACCGAACACATTACTTCCTGCTTCACCTGCGCACCTCTCGCACAGCACACACACATGCACAGCTCCTCACACACACACACCAGGTTTAGCCCTAAATTATATTTTGGCTTGAACAAACATCGTATTATAAATATTGTGTCCTGTAATTGCAGTAAGCTGTATTGCAATTTAGATAAATTTCAATTGATTGTTTAGGCTACAGTATATGCAAAAATATGAAAATAACATTTACACAAAGTAAGCCAATCCACTTGTCTGTGTTGATAAGTGTATTAAAATGAGGAAAAATAATGGTACAAAAAGAAATCAAGGGACATTTAGAATAGATAGAAATGTGCGATTAATCGCGAGTTAACTATGACATTAATACGATTAATCGCGACACAATGACTCTGTGGAGCCTCAGTCTTTTTAGGTGCATGTGTTTGGTATTTGCGGTGATAATTCAAAATCAAATATTCCTGTTACTTCCAGTGCTATAAAAGAATAATAATAACGATGGTTAATGTAGTTTTTACAACAACAACAAAAAAGCACCATCAGAGCAGTCGGCAGTCACTTCCTCATACAAGACAGACAGACAGAGAAGTTCTCATGACTCAAAGCACTTGAACTGAAATTTTGCTAAAAACACATCCAACACAAACAGTCACGTCATGCGAAACCATAACAAACAGATTCATTCATAACGTCGACGACATTGACCTAAACCTCCCGTGGAGAGGGTTACGAACCAACGCTGCACAGCAGCAAAAGACAACACATCTAATCTCCCGAAGGAGCCAGTGTTGTCATTTCAAAGCTTGACTTTGACCTGAACCTTTGTCTCCATGACACCAGATAATAAGAGGCATCCACAGTGCCAGTTTGGCAGCAATACAATAAATATTTGTCAAGTTATCGCGTTGACAGGGTTGAAAGGTGCAGTTTTTTGGCTATTTTTGAAGTTTCAAGTGCAGCTGTGACCTTGAAAAGTAGGTCAAGGTCACCGATCTTCGAACTTGTCCAAGATACTTGTAAGAGGCATCCACAGTACCAGTTTGGCAGCAATACAATAAATATTTGTCAAGTTATCTCGTTGACAAGGTTGAAAAGTGCCGGTTTTTGGCTTTTTTTCAAGTTTCAAGAGCAGCTGTGACCTTAAAAAGTAGGTCAAGGTCACCCATCTTCGAACTTGTCCAAGATACCTGTGAGAGGCATGGACAGTGCCAGTTTGACATCAATATGTCAAATATTTGTCACGTTATCGTGTTGACAAGCCCGTAAAGTGCCGTTTACACATTTCTCACATTTCCCCGCAAAAAAAACGCGTAAAAATTCACAAGAAATTCAAAAAAAGGTTTTTGGACCAAAATGAAAAAAATGCCTGGAGATATTCACCCACTAAACAATCCTGCAAAATGTGAAGGACGTACGCGCACAGGAAGGTATTCATTTTAGTCCGGACGGACGGACGGAACGGTGCGAACGCTATAAAAAAACACATCCGTTCACAAGGTTCAGTCGCCTCGAGCAAATGACTCATCGATGTCGCAGACGCTGGATTATTACTCACAACACAAATTAGGATTGCTTTTAAAATCAGTGAGTTTAGTGTGCGCTTTAGTGTTTACACACAACAGTCAACTTAACACTGGATTGGTGCAAATGTTTGGCTGCAAATCAACGTTTAAGGAACTGGTTTTTACGGCGACAAATGCACGAAAGTAAAGCTGCAATCCTGAGTTCTTTGGTCAAGGACTTATTGGAAATGTGATATTTCAGGCATCAGCACGAGTCAATCTCTGGGGGGGAGGAGGAGGAGGAGGAGGAGGAGGAGGAGGATCTCTGTGGAGAGCTCTCACTATGCAAAACACTTCAATATCCATCATAAATATTTAATTTAACATAAACTTTCTCAATCTCCACAACTCTTGAGAGCAGGATTACCGGCGTAACGCCACTAGAGGCAGATGTTCCGAGGGAGAAGCTGAGACAAATGACATCAACGGGATAAAAAAAGCTGCACGCAGAGTAAAGTCACTCACACAATAACTACAACTATACCTTTATTTAAATATGTGAAGGGACAGTTGGATAAATATGCCCAACTCATTTTGGTGAGTAAAAGTGAATCTTTGTTCACAGGAAACTAGGGCTGCAATAATTATTCGATTACAAGTCGATTATTAAATTAATCGTCAAATATTGTTGAATTTTTTTTTTTTTTTTCAATAATTTAAGACATGTTCCTTTGATTTTCCAACGTCTTAAAGGTGAATATTTTCTGGTTTCTTTGATCTTTCTTTGATCATCATCCAGTTATTATTTCACAGACCATCAACTGAGGAAATAAACACAGTCATTGATCACATAACCAATAATAGATAGTAACTACTTTGATAATCAATCGATTTAAATGTTTTGGGGCGCGTAAACATTTTTCAGCCTCTGAAATAAAAGATAGAAAACCAATACATCTACATAGGTTTCAGAAACTACTAATCCACATTTTCTGACATCTTATGAAAACAATCCTTAATTGCACAATAACAACAAATGCACAGTTAAACTAGTCACATATATTGATTAGATGCATCATCTGTGGACCCTCTTACCTTTCTTGACCTCTGCTACGACGCCTTCCACCACAACAGCAGCAGCAGCAGCTGCCGCCGCCGCCCTCTTGGCCTCTCTGCTCTCCTGGTTGGCTCTGTCCTTCTGCTTCTTCTTACTGGTACTGGAGGAAAGGTCTGAGCTGCTCTCCCTCCTCCCACCTCCTCCTCCTCCACCTCCACCACCTCCTCCTCCTCTCTGCTGAGCCCCGCCGCGACGGCCCGTCGTCTCACTAGCAGCCACGCCGTTGCCACCGCTGCTGGCCATCTTCAGGGACTTGGCGCTAACAGGCCGCCCGTCGCCGGAGTCACTATCGCTGCTGGGGTCTGGATCTGAGTGCCTCTTCCTGCCCGGCCCGGCTATCTTGGCGATGATACCGGTCTGAAACCTCCCAGAACAGAATCAGGAAGGGTCGTTGGGAGCGGGGGGGAACCTGAGGGAAATAAAAGGCAAATAGACACCAGTGACCACGAGATCACAGACAATCACACGGCAGCGCAGACACGGTGAAGATGACCCGCTCAACCCTATGTTATATATCAGAACCGAGGACAAGATGGTAAATGTCCCTTAAAAGGTTGTCCACACCCCTCAGGGTTTCCCACACTTTGGTTCAAATCAAATCCAAGGACCTTCCAGGACAAAATTCCCACAAATTAAAGGACCGAATGTGCCGACACAGCTTAAGACGAGAGGGCAACTTGTAAGAGATGCTTTCGCCCGCGACGTCCATTTTTATCGTTTTGCGATCGTCCTTGGGATCCTGGACAAAGTCAGACTTCCTAGTGTTTACTGATCCCATACTTTAATAAGTATTTCATTATGTACTCGTATATAAGCAAGTGAGAAAGTTGTATTTCGATATGCAACATGTCACAAAAGGTAAAAAATTATCCACCTACCCACCTGTCAGAGGTGGGAATCTCAGGGTAACGGTCTATGATACCAAGAATATTGTGACACAACGATACGGTGATAATCAATACAAGACAATCATGACCATATTTGTTTATGACACTCCATAAAATTAATATTTTAGCAGCAAATTTCCTCACATATTTTAGAAGATGTGGTGACATAATATTCTGCTGGGAAATGTGTAAATATATGTAATAAATAGTAAAGATTAAGCATAAACCCACCTGCCTATCAAGCTTTGCTAGGTTTATGAACCATAAACACAGGCTAACGCACAACAACAACAAAAGCTAAACGGGTTAAATGACACCGACGTCGACTCATTTGAGTCTCGTTTCCTTAGCACAGCGGGCTACGACTTGTTAGCTTAGCCGATGAAATGACAAACAAAGGACACCGGTGAATTCAGCCGCTTTAAGCCGCTTGTACGCGGAGCTAGCGCCGCTGCTAAAGCCCGGTTGGTGCTCAGTTAAGCGGTTAATAACGCGGCTAACCGAGCAGCTTTTCCGTCCGCGGAGCTGTTAGCTTGCTAACGCGTCAGCTAGTTAGCCGACAGAGGTCTGTTTGTTTTCGGACACACTTGTTGACGGCTGGCACGTGACTGTCAATACGAACGCGTGAAAGTCTATAGAGCATAATAACATTATTATTATTAACATAATTTATTTTTAATAAATAACTGTGCTATTGCTTTTCCATTCGATACATTAACAGTAATAAACACTTATCGATCGACGGGCGTTCCTTTAATGCACCTGCTCAACAGCGGAGGATGTGGAACACTAACGTTCTGTCCACGAACGGCGCTTTTCGGTTAAAAAGTGCGTTATATTATGACTTCTTACCGACAATATTAGCTCTACTGACAGAAAAATCAATAATTTACATCGATTAAAGAGCGTCTTAAGCACGAGTTCGATCAAAACACGAACCGCTCCGTGCTCCGGGTGTTCAAACCCAGCGCTCCTCCAGCGTCTTTCTCGTCGCTAATGACATTAGCCACATCCATGCTAACGTTAGCTTGAAAAGGCAACAGCTTGATATTATATCACAACACAACATGACACCACGTGACGCGTGTAATTCAACGGTCAACGTGAACAACGACAGTGAACGGGAGACTCACGGGGCTCCGGCGTCGACAGAATTCCGTCCCTGACACACAATGGCCGGCGGCGGCGGCGGCTCCTTTTGCTGCTGCTCCTGCCGGCTGCTAAGCTCCTTCACGGCCGCGGGCCGCTGCGTTGCCCTCCCTGCGCTCGAAACCCCACCGCAGTCCACGGCGTTTCTGGAATATTCTCCTCCTCCTGCCTTTATCCAGGACCCATTTGTGGGAGTTTTGAATCACGTTGTGTCAGAAAGGTCAACAAAAAGAGCCTTAAAAACGGACGGTAGCTGTCATTCGGCCTCTGCGGGTTAACGTCAGAAAGTCCGTCTTTTAACAAAAATACTCCACTGCCCGCCCGGCCGCGCGCGCGTGCACACACACCACTTCCTGGCTGGCGCGTCCACGTGATCCGTAAACTCCTCCTTCCGCCCGCCCCCAAATAATAATAATAATAATATGTATAATAATATGTATTATTACATAACTTATTATATATTATTATTAACTGGCTTGTACTGCGTCATATATGTTTGATTCTGAGTTTATTTACTAAAATTATAAAAGAATAATAATACTAATATGTATAATAACATGTATTATTACATAACTTGTTATAAATTATTATTATTATTGTTATTATTAATTGGCTTGCACTGCCTTGCATATAATAATAATAATAATGCATTATATTATGTTTGTTAGCGGATTCTGAGTTTATTTACACAAATAATAATATATTTTTTAATAAATTAGGTTATTTTACAATATTTTAGGTTTTATTTTATTGATATTTTCACTATTTTGTTCTCAAAAACTTGCCGTTTTCTTAAGAATTGAACATAGAAAAATCAGTCAAATTCATCAGTCACTCCTGCTTCAACCCGCCCCCAAATAATAATAATATGTATTATTACATAACTTATTATATATATTATTAATTGGCTTGTACTGCCTCATATGTTTGTTAGCTGATCCCGAGTTTATTAACTACAATTATTAATAAATAATAATACTAATATGTATAATAATATGTATTATTACATAACTTGTTATATATTATTATTATTATTATTATTATTATTATTAATTGGCTTGTACTGCCTCATATATGTTTGTTAGCTGATTCTGAGTTTATTTACAAAAATAATAATATATTTTTTAATAAATGTGGTTATTTTACAATATTTTAGGTTTAATTTTATTGACATTTTCACAATGTTGTTCTCAGAAACTTGCCGTTTCCTTAAGAATTGGACATGGAAAAATCAGTCAAATTCTAACTTATTATTATTGTGTATTACTGAGTGTTTGGTAGAAGAAAAACACAACTCACATTAACTTACTTCAGCTTTATTGACAGAAGTTTACACACATGTCTCATTAGTGTTTTTTGGCAGTTATTCACCAGTAAAATGCGGCTGATACAGAGACGCCGTACGTGTCCGTTACTTTTTTATCATTAAAGCTGGTTTTCTAAAACACACACCGTCATGCAAACAGTACACAAATATACCGGCACAGCGTCAACGCACCGTTGTATCCTTTATTTATCTTCATCGTCACGAGGCAACAAAGTCTGTTCCACACACAGACCATAATATATAAAAATGCCGTCACAGTAGTAAGAACAAACAAACGTGTGCATCATCGCTCTGACACTGAGTTGCCTGTCAAAGGCAAGAGTCATGTGACGACTTTGAACAGACAAAAGGCAGCAGTGAAACATGACTCACAATCTGTAGAAGAAGAAGAAATAAACGGTAAACGAGAAGCTTCAGTCAGCGCAGCACCAACACAGATTCACATTAACTGTGCAACAGTTCATTAAACAGGCTTTAAACTTTGGCAGGTCACTCACTAAGGGCACGTCATCTCAGAATTCTGACTTTATTCCTCAAAAATGTGGACATTAATCTCAGAATTCTGAGTTTTTTCCTCAAAATTATGACATTAATCTCAGAATTCTGACTTTATTCCTCAAAATTCTGAATTTATTCCTCAAAATTCGACATTAATCTCAGAATTCTGACGTTATTCCTCAAAATTTGGACATTAATCTCGGAATTCTGACTTTATTCCTCAAAATTCTGAATTAATTCCTGAAAATGTGGACATGTGGACTCCGAGTTTTTTCCACAAAATTAAGACATTAATCTAATAATTCTTACTTTATTTCTCAAAATTCAGATATTGATCTCAGAATTCTGACTTTATTCCTCAAAATTCTGAATTTATTCCTCAAAATTTGACATTAATCTCAGAATTCTGATGTTATTCCTCAAAATTTGGACATTAATCTTGGAATTCTGACTATTCCTCAAAATTCTGAATTAATTCCTGAAAATTTGGACATTAATCTCCGAATTCTGAGTTTTTTCCACAAAATTAAGACATTAATCTAATAATTCTTACTTTATTTCTCAAAATTCAGATATTAATCTCAGAATACTGAATTTGTGCCTTAAAATTCTGAATTTATTCCTCAAAATTCTGACGTTATTCCTCAAAATTTGGACATTAATCACATTATTATGACTATTCTTCAATATTTGGACATTAATCTCAGAATTCTGACTTTATTCCTCAAAATTCTGAATTTATTGCTGAAAATTCAGATTATTTATCTCAGAATTCTGAGTTTTTTCCTCAAAATTATGACATTAATCTCAGAATTCGGACTTTATTCCTCAAAATTCTGAATTTATTCCTGAAAACTCGGATATTAATCTCAGAATTCTGAGTTTTTTCATCAGAATTAAGACATTAATCTCAGAATTCTGACTTTATTCCTCCAAATTCTGACATCAATCTTAGAAATTCAGACATTAATCTCAGAATTCTGACTTTATTCTTCAAAATTCTGCCGACTTTGACGTAGTTTGGATAAGAAATCAAAGAAAACGCGTCGTACTGCTATTTAATAATCCAGAAGCTGAAGGAGCAGCAACATCAGCGCTGCTTTCCACAACTGGAGACACGAGGTGTCGAGCAAAGGAATGAACGTTGATTGTCGACTCGTCAGTAAACAGTTTTTAAAAACCTGAAGATTTTCCCCTTTAACGACAACTTCCTCCACTGTCTGTGCATTGATTTATGTAAAAAAAAAAAAAAAGACATTTTAAACATCTAACTTCTTCTATTTCTTCACTTTAAATGAACTTGAAGACACCGTGTGACGCGAAGTCCACGTGTGATGAGCACAGCTCAGATTATAAAACCACGACCTGCTAAATATGCAAATGTCCCTCTAAATAAAAAAAACTAGCATTTATTCGACTACAGCTCCAGTTTCCGAACCTTTGTTTTCACCAAAACTCTCATTTATTCACTAAAATAATTGATGATGATCAGAGTGATCATTGTTGCAGCCCTCGTTCACATCACGTCTCCACTTGTATTTGAAGTATTTTAAAGCATGAACTTTGTTCCTCCCTCTTCCTTCATGTTTGGATGGACCCGTGTGTGTGTGTGTTCTTGTACTTGCGGCATACTGAGGACCAGTGAGGGGTTTTTAACCAACAAAGTGAGGTCATTTTTACGGAGTGAGGACATTTTGGCCGGTCCTCACTTTGTTTTCATTGAAATCACGTCCTTAGGTTGCTATAACATGCTATACTCAATTTGTCACATTTTGGACCAAACATTTTGGGTAAAAATTTTGTTTTCAAATTTTGGACGATATAGTATAGTATGACGTTTTTGTCAAATTTTGGACCAAAAAAAAAAAAAAATAATAATAATTTTTTTTAACCCTTTTTGCTCTGGGGCTCCACCTGCAGACATTTAATGGTACTGCACCCAGTAGTTCTTTATAGCTGTCATTCATGAAGTAGATATTTGAAATTGTGCTGATTTATAAAGTGGAAATGCTGGTCCTCAGTATGCAGCAAGTACAATAGTGTGTGTGTGTGTGTGTGTGTGTGTAAACCGTTGGTGAGTTACTGACACGTGTTGTAGATCTGGATCTGTTTGTTGATGTCGTGGAGGATGCTCTTCATCTTGTCCTCTAACCCGTCCAGCTGACGAGCTTTACCCTCCAACCGCCGCTGGTTCTCCTCGTAGTTCTTTTCCAGGTCTGTGGGGAAAAAACGGGACGTCAGGGACACGCTAACATGCTAACATGCTAACACGCTAACATGCTAACATGCTAACACGCTAACACGCTAACACTGGATTGTTGTTCATGGTTCAGGGTTCACACACCTTATTTGAGATTAGATTCAAGGACTTCCGATGGAGATCTTTTGGAATTTCATGTATATTTTTTATTATTTTTACGATGTAAATGAAAAAGTTAGCCAGCCATAGCCAAAATTCTGACATTAAGCTCAGAAATCTGACTTTATTCCTCAAAATTCAGACATTAATCTCAGAAATCTGACTTTATTCCTCAAAATTCGTACATGAATCTCAGAATTCTGACTTTATTACTTAAACTTTTGGATATTAATCTCAGAATTCTGACTTTATTCTTCAAAATTTGGACATTAATCTTAGAATTCTGACTTTATTACTTAAACTGTTGGACATTAATCTTAGAATTCTGACTTTATTCCTCAAAATTAGGACCAGGTTTTGGTCTCCTGGAGGGTTATACTGGACGTGACGAGGTCTCTGTTTATGACAGAAACAAAAAAGAGTCCTAAAGAGCTTTCCCTCACCCTAATCTAATCTTAACCCTGAACCTAAACCTCAAACCAGGTCTTAACCCTGACTTAACCCCAGACAAAATGTCCCCACAAAGAGAGGTTTTTGGATTTACACACACAAACACAGGTTTGCACATCTATCCCTTTAAGGACTCTCTCGTTGACTTACATTCATTTGAACAGCGTAAACAAAGCCTTATCGCTAACCTTAACCCTAACCCCCTACGTGTCAAACTCGAGGCCCGGGGCCCAGATGTGGCCCCACCACGTCATTTTATGTGACCCACGAGTGATTAATTGGTCTTAAAAATCGGTGTTAAAATAGGTCTATGCTGCTTTAAGTCATGCGTTGACCATAAACTACACTTCCCACAATGCCTGGCGACTGCGTTACCCGCAAAGTGACGGCATCCTGCCACAAGATGGCAGTGTATCATTGTATATGCGTCACGCGACGAGTGAAACTGTAAGTAAGTAAGTAATAAATACAGAAAGTTATTTATCAATATGTTACGGAGTAGTTACCTTTAGTTTACATTATATTTGGTTACATTTAGTTACATTTATTCTGTATGACAGTCACATCTTGGCCCTTTGAGGGTAACCATGATGCTGATGTGACCCTCAGTGAAAATGAGTTTGACACCCCTGATCTAACCAGTTAAACCAAATCCTAAATTTAAGATTAAGCCTGAGATAACAGACACACACACAGTGTGTGTTGTGTGTTGTGTGTTGTCGCTGTCACCTGCGAGTCTCTGCAGTTTGCTCTGAGCGTCTCTCAGCAGCTCCTTGGCTTCGTCCCTGAGGCTCTCAGCCCGTTTCTTGGCGTCGCGCACGGCCTTGGCCTTGGTGTCCACTCGCTGCTGCACCTCGTGGTATTTGTCTGTCAGCTGACCGTCCAGAATCTGCAGGAAGGGTTGGACTCTTTATTATAATAATGTGCTGTTTAAAGAGCGCACACGCACACGCACACACGCACGCACACACACACGCACACACACACACACCTGCTTGGCCTCGTTGGCCCGGTCTCGTGCCATGGTGGCCGTCTCTTCGGCGAGCGCCGCTGCCATGCTGTTGTTGGCCCGTTTGGTCTTTAAAGCGTTGATGTCGTTACCCAGAGAGCCCAGACGAGTCATGGCATCGTCCAGGTTCTTCTCACTGTTGGACGTCTCTGACTCGATCTGAGGAGACACCACACACACACACACACGCACACACACACACAGTGAGTCGTGGAGTCCCTGCAGCGTCATGGTTCTTTCTAACTTTTAAAGAGTTCACCTGTGCCAGTCTGGTCTCAGTCAGGTCGATATCCACCTTGGCTCTGGCGATGGCTTTCTCTGCTGACGTCTGCGCGGTCTTAGCGTCCGTCAAGGCCTGTTTGACCGTCTCTGCTGTGCTCTTTACTCCCTCAGCGCGATGCCTGAACAACATAGTTCAGACATTAACCTCAGAATTCTGACTTTATTACAAAGAATTCAGACATTAATCTCAGAATTCTGACTTTATTCTTCAGAATTCAGGAATTAATCTCAGAATTCAGACTTTATTCTTCAAAATTCAGACATTAATCTCAGAATTCACACATAAATCTCAGAATTCTGACTATTCTTCAATATTCAGACATTAAACTCAGAATTCTGACTTTATTCCTCAAAATTCGGACATAAATCTCAGAATTCAGACATTAATCTCAGAATTCTGACTTTATTCTTCAGAATTCAGGAATTAATCTCAGAATTCAGACTTTATTCTTCAAAATTCAGACATTAATCTCACAATTCAGACATAAATCTCAGAATTCTAACTTTATTCCTCAAAATTCAGACATGAATCTCAGAATTCTGACTTTATTACTAAAAAATTCTGACATTAATCTCAGAATTCTGACTTTATTCCTCAAAATTCTGACATTAATCTCAGAATTCTCATTTTATTCCTAAAAAATTCTGACTTTATTCGTCAAAATTCGGACATTAATTTCAGAATTCTGACTTTTCTGCTCAAAATTCAGACATTTATCTTCGAATTCTGACTTTATACCTCAAAATTCGGACATATATCTCAGAATTCAGACATTAATCTCAGAATTCAGACTTTATTCTTCAAAATTCAGCATTAATCTCAGAATTCAGACATAAATTTCAGAATTCTGACTTTGTTCCTCAAAATTCAGACAATAATCTCAGAATTCTGACTTTGTTCCTCAAAATTCAGACATTAATCTCAGAATTCTGACTTTATTCCTCAAAATCCTGACATTAATCTCAGAATTCTAATTTTATTCCTCAAAATTCTGACTTTATTCCTCAAAATTCAGACATTAATTTCAGAATTATGACTTTATACCTCAAAATTCAGACATTAATCTCAGAATTCTGACTTTTTTGATCAAAATTCAGACATTAATCTTAGAATTCTGACTTTATTCGTCAAAATTCGGACATTAATCTCAGAATTCTAACTTTATTCGTCAAAATTTGGACATTAATCTTAGAATTCTGACTTTATTCGTCAAAATTCGGACATTAATCTCAGAATTCTAACTTTATTCGTCAAAATTTGGACATTAATCTTAGAATTCTGACTTTATACCTCAAAATTTGGACATTAATCTCAGAATTCTGACTTTATTCCTCAAAATTCGGACATTCATTTTAGAATTTTGACTTTATTCGTCAAAATTCGGACATTAATCTCAGAATTCTGACTTTATTCCTCAAAATTCAGACATTAATCTCAGAATTCTGACTTTTTTGCTCAAAATTCAGACATTAATCTTAGAATTCTGACTTTATTCGTCAAAATTCAGACATGAATCTCAGAATTCTGACTTTGTTTCTCAAAATTGTATTTGTCAAAATTCGGACATAGTTCATGAGCAGTGACTTCAAACCGTCCTAAATATCACACACTGCACCTTTAACTGACCTGGCTCTCTTGGCGTCCAGCAGCAGTTGCTCTGCCTTGCGGACGTCGTCCTGCGTCTTTGCCAGGATGGCGTCCACGTTGGACAGGCTGCGGACGCGCTCCTTGATCTCGTCGGCCAGGTGTTTGATCTGGAGCGGTGACGCGGGGATGGACAGCTCCAGGACCTGGTTGGCCACGGCCTCGATGCTGTCCGGGTCTGCTCCCTCCTCTGTGAGGCGGGAGAGGGAGGACGTGAGGAACCAGGTCAGGTCAGGTCATCACAACATCATTAAGGACGAGGTCAGTAAAGTTAGCAAAGTTAGTAAAGTTCTCACGAGTGAGGAAGTCTTTGATCTGTTTGATCAGGTCTCTCAGGTCGTCGTTGGAGCGATCCACTTTGTTTTTGGTGGCCGTGGCTTTGTCCAGAGCTGCTTGGGCTTTACCTTTGGCCTCCTCTGCTTTAGTCTTGGCTTCTGCCACCTGAAGAAAAGACAGAGGACGGAAGGACAGGACAGTTTGTCTTTGTTTAAGCCCAATTTATACTCTACGGAAAATGCTCTCCTTAGGTTACAGAGACCCCTCTACGTCGTCAGAGAGACTCTCCGGCGTCTCCGGCTGCATGAAAGTGTCCGTCACTCGTCAAGGGACAACGGAGATGGCAAGAGCTGCAATTGGTCCTCAGGACGAGCCGAGATAACACCGCTCTGTGCCGTCCACAGAGGCGGAGCTGATCACCGCCGACAACGTCGATGCCAAACTATAAATACGTCATATCTTAACACGCACAGCACATGTTTAGACTCTAAATGGCTACTTTCTCGCCTCAAATGATCTTTAAGGTCACATAGAGTGGTCCTGTCGCACATATATGTTAGTTATGGAGGTCTACTTACATACATTAACTTGTTTTTATGCTCAAAAACCTCCTAGTTGCTGTAAACGAGCCGATAGAAATCTGTCTTTTCTGACGCTGTTCGCCAGCCGCGATGTTTCAGAGTCTTGTGATTGGCCAGTACTATTCAGCACACCCGCTCTCAGAAGCACAGCGCCCCCCTCTGGAACGGTGGATGCACTGCTCCTCATTATCAAAACATTGTTTTAACAGTGTTTAAAAATAGCTTCTTCACGACACCCCGCCGCAGTCCCTTTGACGACCTTTGACCCGGAGTCAGACCCAGAGTCAGAAGACCTTCAGGGCTTCGTAAACAAGGTAATGACGCAGATACACACTAAAAAACAGCCTTAATTGGAACTTCCGGTCAAGTTCCGCTTTAAAACTGCGTTCCGGGACAGAAAACGAATTATTTCAGGTGAGAGACGGCCACTGTTTCAATGTTATTCAGCTGCAACAACAACAACAACAACAACAGTCTTTCTCTCTCGGATGCCATTGCTCACTGTAGCCAGAAACACAACAACCTTGCGTAGCGACCCCTACTGATCGGGCGGGAAACTGCAGTGCGTATCCGGCACCACGACGGAGAACTATGAAGTCTCGAGGTGTCTCCGTGGTTACGCAGTCGGAGAAGTATAATGTGGCCTTTAGTCTTCTCCATCTAAGGGCCGCTATGTTATGCTATGTCACCGGGGTTGAGGACACAAGGAAACAAGGTCACAAGGACACGAGGAGGACACTGGTTGTGGCCAAAGTCTTCGGTTGGGTACAGTATGGCACACTTTGGAACGTTAAAGCCCTGGATAGGACGCGACACGGCAGGCAACAGCACAAAGGAGGATGTCCAGCAGCTCAAAGTGTGTATGAGAAGAGACTGTGGGAGTTGAAGAGACACCGGTCACAAGGAAGTGACGCTTATCTGTCGCCCAATCAGGTGACTGTACTGTACCATGTGACTCTGGTGGTCCCACATATGGACCAGTATTGGTTGGTTATTTTGGTCCCAAACCAAACTGTTCCACTCAGTGGAAAAACACGGCTTAAAAGTGTCCAATGAACCAAATCAGTGAGTACAAATGAGTCCTTGACCTGTTGGGATTCAAATTGGAAAAACCCTAATCAATCCCATCATGCAACACTCCCAGAGTGCGTCTTACACACCTTGATAAAGAGTCCCTGCACCTCTCCCATCACTTTGTTCAGCTCCTTCTCCACAAACTTGGCTTTCTCCTGAGCGTTGTCGGCGACCGCCACCGCGCCGTTGCAGTTCAGGCCTCCGCAGTGACGCTTCCCCTCGTCGTCGCGGCAACCGGCGCCTCCACACGGGCTCTCCGCACAGGGAGCATCTCCCGGGGCGCCGCACACCTGTGGGCGCAGACGAGGAGAAACTTTAGAGAAACTTTACTGATGTGAAGCGGGGAAAGTCGTGGCGGGGAGAACCACAGCAGGAGGTCAAACCTTCTCGTTGATCTTCTTCAGGTTCAGGCCCTGCACTCTGGTGCTCAGGTCGCCCAGCGAGCGCTTGTTGGCTGCATTTTTCCGGTTGAAGTCGTCCTTCTTGGCGTTGATGAGGCGCTCGGTGCGGCGCCGCGTGTCTGCAGACTGACTGATGGTGCTGGGCCTGGTGGTCGTGGACTCGTTGGCTCGTCGCTCGGCGTCCCGGGACTTGTTGTAGGAACCGCGGATGCTGTCGTACGCACCTGGAGAGGCGAAGGATTTAAAGGTCCGATATTATACCCTATTAACCCAAGTTAAACTAGGTCCTGGTGCCCTAATGAACATGTCTATGTCATGCTTTAGTCAAAATAAGGATGAAGCACAATAACAGTTCAATAACTCTGCCAAAACAGCCTTTTTCAGAACGCTCGGTTTTGTGCCTGATCATTTACATGTGAATGAGACCCAGGTAAACACACATCCACTGCTTCAAGGGGAGTGTTGATCTAACTGTCACCACTTATCACCTATTGTCATGCAGCGTCGTCACAACCCCCGCTCCATATACCCCATAGTAATGTCCGTTAACCTGTTGTTTCTGCGTTTTACCGTAATGCATAGAGTGGCCACGATTTTGGCTTCTCGCGATCATAAAAACATTAGAATCGAGGAAAAACGATTAATCCGTGTATGTAAATTCCTATGCTAGAAAAAGACCTTGAATGCACCAGTGTTACATCGGCTGCAAGTGACGTGTGTGGATCAACAACACGAGGAGAGAACGTGGAAACACGACAGAAAGGCAGCCTTTGGTTGAGAAGAAATGTAGGAAAACATCTACATCTTTCTGCAGTGCTTTCAAACGCATGCTCCTCATATTATTGATCCACACATGTCACTCGCTAACCGCAGGCTCGTAACTGGTGCGTTCAAGGTGTCCCTCCAGCATAGGAATTTACATACGCGATCAACTACAAAGGGCTTGTGAAGCTTGTGAACATTTTTTTCATAAATAAAATATATCCACTGGACAAAAAAATCCTCTGAGGCTGGAAGTTTGTGTAAAACACTGTGCTCCGCTGTGCAGCCACTCTTCCTCCCTCGCCTGCACTCTTGAAATTTCACAGGGAAATGCTTGCTATGTCGTCATTCCGAGGGAGGTTTAAACATCGCGTGTTTTATCGCCTATACTTACACAAAGTGGAACCACTAAAACATGACTGAGTCTTGTTTTTTCACATTTTGGGGACTGGTATGGCCCCCTGAGTCGCAAATATCATTACTAAAAGATTAAAAAGTTGATTTTGCCCAATAGGGGACCTTTAATCAGTGAAGCTGCACTCAGTGAAGAAAGAAAGGTTCTTCTTCTTCTCTCACCTAAGAAGTTGGAGTTTTTCAGGATATCCAGCTGATGGTGGAGCTGCGCTGACGTGAGGTTGAGTTCTTTGGCTTCTCTCTCCAGAGAACTCAGCTCTTTGCTCACCTCAGAGTTGCTGTCCTGTACGATGGTTAAATCTCCTTCCAGGCGGTTCAGAGTGTCTGTGGTTTCACTGATTTGGGATCTGTGGGACAAGCGGTTACAGGTGGAACGTAAACCACAATAATACAATAAAAGAGCCACAGACGGGTTCAGTGTAGAGCTTTCCTGTTTCCCTGTACCTCAGATCTTCTATCAGCTCCATGAGCGTGGTGACGGCTGCGGCAGTGGCGTTGCGCGCGTTCACGATCCCCTGAGCCTTTGCCAGTTTGTCTTCCAGGTCTCTGAAGGCCTTCTCGTAGGCCCCCGTGAGCCCGGTGGTCTGGATCTCATGGGCTCGGTCTGCCAGAGCCTTGGTACGCACCGCCAGGTCCTGGAGATGCAGCAAATTTATTATTAACACTTCGTTTTCCACGCGTTCCTCTTTCACCGGGGATTAGCGCGTCAGCCGCACCTGCACGATGCGATCCCAGTCGCCGAAGCACTTGTGGCAGGGCTCACAGTGCGGGAACTGGCCTGAGAAGCCTCTGGCGCACTGGTCGCAGCGTACGCCCGACACCCCCTGCTGGCAGACGCAGTGTCCGGTCATGCGGTTGCACTGAGACGTCTCAATGCCGCGCCAGTCGCAGTCACAAGCTGCAGGAGGCAAAAAACACAACAACATGAAGACTGTTGTTCCGACAGTTTTACATCCAGAATGGAAATATTAGTGTTTAAGTGTGTTGAATATGAAAATGCTGCTGCCTCCTGGACACATCACAGACTCTGATCTCATTTCCAGCTCTAGCTGTCTGCGATGACTCCTCCCACAAAGCCACAAAGGCTTCACTGACCTGACTTTACTGTGTTTGGACGCATACGCTGATGCTTTATCTGGACTCTTGGACTGGAACTAAATGTATTGTCATGTTTTTGTTTGTCTTGCAACGTCTGTAATTTGAAAATTTGAACAATTCTAGGGCTGCAGCTATCAAATACTTTTGTAATCGAGTATTCAACCAATTATTTTTTTCAATTAATCAAGGGCGCAAAACGCAAAATTATTATAGAGAGATATATAGAGAGATTTTTTTTTAACGTTTTTTTAAAAATACGATTACACAATTCATCGAGGAATAATCGGTAAAATACTCGATTACAACAATATAACGTATGACATGTTTCCATGATGACTGACCGGAATGACGTCATGTTTACGTGCCGCGACACCGGAGTCCAGGCAGGCACTGTTTACCAGTTAGCTCCGTTAGCTGCATTAGCCGCTTTAGCGCCATTAGGGTTAGCCTACAAATAACGTTAGCGTACCTGTGTAACTGCGTATGTGTGCCTCTGTTTTTAAAGTTTAGCGTTGACTTTAGAAACTCGTTTTAATAATCGGGGAGTCACGAAAACATGACGTCACGCGCGTCTTCCGTCATGGAAACGCGTTGTGCGTTAACGTTTGACAGCACTAAAAATATCCGCCGATAGCTGCAGCCATAGTAAGCTCCATTAAATCAGCGAACAGAAATGTTTACGTTAGCGTGTGCCGGCAGCGTTAGCAACAGGATGCTATCGGCTCAGATGCTGAATCATTGAGGACGTGCTGTTGTAGTTTACAGCGGTTCCACTGCACCTTTGTTAGCTTCTTGTTTAAGCGTTTACTGCCTTTTACGGACTGTTTCACTCTCCGTGCGAGAGAGGAATTAAACGAATACTCGAGGCAGAGTTTTTGCCTCCAGGAATTGAATCATTTTGCAAATAAATAACGAAACCTTTCATCCCACAGTCCAAAAACAATGCAATATGGGGGATTAGGTACATTGAGTGTGAGAGTGGATGGTTGTTTGTCTCTGTATGTGTCACAGCATTCCCCCAGTGACCCTCATGTGGAGGATAAAGTGGTAGACGATGGATGGATGAACTAAACCTACAGTAAATAATCCCTTTTTTCCCATGTCTTTAGTTTGACTGTGGACCTTGTGAGTCCTCACCTCTGCACTGCGTCCTCGGGTCTCCCCAGAAGTTCTCCTGACAGTCCGTGCAGGTCTTCCCTCCAAAGCCGTCGCGACACTGACACTGACCGGTGAACTGCGGGAAAGCACGTTTTTTTAATCATGGGTTCTGAGAAGTTGCAAAGTCGTGTTTCGTAGCTTTGTCGCGCTTCTCGTACCTCGTTGCACGAGGAGGTGACGGAGTTGTTGGGGTCGCAGCCGCACGATTCGCAGCCTCTGCCGCCGGCAAGGTTCCAATAGTTGGGGGCGCAGTGGTCGCACGTCAGACCGACGACGTTTGGCAGACACTGACACTGACCTGTGGCGCGCTGACACACACAGTCTGAACGCTCCATACACTGACTGCGCTCGGTGCCCAGGAAGTTGCACGTGCACTCTGAAATCAAAGGAGGCACGAGGCATTTTAGCATTTAGCATTATTACCAAGTCCCTGTACAGTCAATTCTGAACAAATACGAGAAAATGATTGATGACATATGTGAAAAGAGGTCAGAATGAGTGGTTTGTGGAGAGATTTTAGGATGTTTTTGTCCACTTAGCTCAAATTAAGCATATAGCTGAGTCATTACATTAGCTGCTAGCACGCGACATGAACATAACACATGATTTATATTCACGTCTGTTCAAAGTGTTTTAAACACATTTAGTCGTAGACAGAAAACAAATAAATACACAGCTGAACTTCAGCTTGCGTTGGGGCTGTGTTTCGCTAAGCTAAAGATGCGTTATGGGCGTTTAGCATAGCTTCTTCACATGCTAACATGGTTTAGCTTCTCCATTTTGATAAAACTAGTTTCTGTTCCGTTCCACTGGAATCAGAACTGGGTCTAAGAGGATAAATAAAAAATACTGCTTTCACGACCCAAGCAAATAAAAGCAGTTTCATAAAATTTGGCTAAATAGCTATTTTTAAAGCTCCACTGTGTTATGATTATCAACATAAATATGTCTGTAAAACCGTCTAAGAAAATGTGTATTTGAGGCAAAAATCTGTTTTTATAATAATAATGAATTAACTTATAATTATCTCAATATTAAAAGTACTAAATTCAACTTGTCTAGTGTTTTAATTACAATTGTCTACATGTTATAATCAATTTAATGTTTGTATAATTCTGTTTTTAGTAGATTCATTTTTGCATCATCATGTTCTTTTTGTGAAAACTATAAAAACTATTTTACTTTACTTTGGTGTTGAAATTGTTATTTTTAATTTGAAATATCATGATGGATTATTATTATTATTATTATTATTATTATAGTTTTAATTTCAAATTGCCTCCACCACTATGGAGCAGTTGATTTCTTCTTTGACTGTCAAATCTCTCCAGAGAGCGTGAATCAACAAACGAAGAACGCCAACCTTTCTGGTTTGTAAAGACCACCATAGTTGGGAGTTAGGGAGAAGAGAGTTATTACCATCTTCAGTCTCACCACTAGATGTCACTAACTCTCAAACACTCACTCCTGCAGTTGCGTCGCGACGCGTCACCAAAGTAGCCGCTCCTGCAGATGGAACAGCCCGAGCCCTCGGTGTTGTACAGACATTTCCTGCACTCCCCTGACCTCCTGTCGCAGGCGTCCACGTCCGACATGTCGATGTTGTTGTTGCACTGACACGGCTGACAGCGGCCTCCGGGCTGAGAGGGGTTACCGTGGTAACCCGGGGCACATTCGTCACACCGGGCGCCTGAGTGTCCGTGAAGAGAGAGAGAGAGTGAACACGGTGGTGGATAAATGAATGTTAATCTGTTAATCTAACGGCTGTTTTTAATCTAATGGCTATTTCACTAGCAGTTAAACCTGGAATCCAAACAAGAGACAGAAGCTGATCCAGACTGAGAGTGAAAGGTCACGTCCTTGTGATGGTGACATTTACACAAACACACCTGGTTCAAATCTTCTGTTGACTTTACTTTGGTGACAAAGGGCTGGGCGATAATTCACTGACAAATATGAATGCACCACAATTCCAGGTCCAGTGTGTCACATTTAAGTGGGATTATTTATCAGTGATTGGAAAAACTACCCATGAATATGTTTGTCCACTTGTCTCCAAATATAGCTAAACTACCCATGAGTATGTTTGTCCACTTAGCTCAAATATAGCTAAACTACCCATGAGTATGTTTGTCCACTTAGCTCAAATATAGCTAAACTACCCATG
The DNA here is from genome assembly GCF_963457635.1 of Microchirus variegatus. Lineage (NCBI taxonomy): Eukaryota > Metazoa > Chordata > Actinopteri > Pleuronectiformes > Soleidae > Microchirus > Microchirus variegatus. The sequence continues at coordinate 1,342,033 of NC_139810.1, read as the reverse complement.
AGTATGTTTGTCCACTTAGCTCAAATATAGCTAAACTACCCATTAGTATGTTTGCCCACTTAGCTCAAATATAGCTAAACTACCCATATGTATGTTTGCCCACTTAGCTCAAATATAGCTAAACTACCCATATGTATGTTTGCCCACAGCTCAAATATAGCTAAACTACCCATATGTATGTTTGCCCACAGCTCAAATATAGCTAAACTACCCATGTGTACGTTTGTCCACTTAGCTCAAATGTAGCTAAACTACCCATGAGTATGTTTGCCCACTTAGCTCAAATGTAGCTAAACTACCCATGAGTATGTTTGCCCACTTAGCTCAAATGTAGATAAACTACTCATTAGTATTTTTGCCCACTTAGCTCAAATATAGCTAAACTACCCATGTGTATATGTCTGTCCACTTAGCTCAAATTAAGCATATAGAGCTGAGTCATTACATTAGCTGCTAGCATGCGATATGAAGATAGCACATGGTTTATGTTCACGTCTGTTCAAAGTGGTGATTGTTTTTACCACATTTAGTCGTAGACAGAAAATAAATAAGCTGTGTTTTGCTAAGCTAAAGATGCTTTATGGGCGTTTAGCATAGCTTCTTCACATCACAAGCTCACGTGGTTAAGCTTCTGTTCTGTTCTGTTCCACTGGAATCAGAAGCGGGTCTAATTACGCTAATGAGGAAGAACAACATCCTTTCTGACATGGGAGGGTAGTTTGCCACAAAACAGTCAAAAACGGAAAGGTCAGTGTCGGAGTTCCTTTTTTTTTTTGCTTACAATATGAAGTCTCACCATTAGGTGTCGCTAATGCTTCCACACTGGACCTCTCACTTTTCACCGATATTGCAGAATTATTGAATTTGAACGATTTCTTTGATAGATGGAGCAAAGCAGCTTTACAATAGCGGTTGTTTTTTTGGACTTTCTGGACCACATCACCCAGCCCTACTGTGATGTCATAGCCACTGTGATGTCATAGCCACTGTGATGTCATAGCGACTGTGATGTCAGTGACGATGATATGTCGAGTTACAGGAGGAAGATTTCTGAAAAATGTGCGTCACGCTGAAGTCATGCATGGACGTGTGGTTAAAGTGATGGTGGACAGAGAGGAGGGGAGGATGTGGGGGGGGAGGGGAGGGGTCAACCATCATCATCATCATCATCATCATCATTACTCACGCTTAAAAATGGTCACCCCAGAGCGTTTAACAATCCCTGTGCCAGTAATACAGGGGAAGGAGGAGGAAACAACAAACGACACAGGTTAACGTTCACAAACGTCGCTCTTACCTCATCGGGGTCACAGTTTGTACAAATACATCAAAGTATTCTTTAAAGTACTGCGGAAACGCGCTAAACTCACACTCTCAAAGACAGACGGCCATTTTGTGCCTTTACCTGTGTAGCCCTGGTTACAGTTGCAGACGACCTGTCTGTCGCGGTTGTCCTGGTAACAGGACGCAGCAAAGTGGCGTCCGCTGTTGGGGCCGTCGGGACAGGGACACGGACGACACTGACCGCCGGACGGCCCCAGAGCTGCGTTACCGTAGTAACCGTTAGCACACCTGCACAGACGACGGTAAAATAAGAGCTTATTACGGTTCGTAAAGGTTTATTTATAAGGATCAAGTGACAGAAAATTAAATTAAATTAAATTAATTCAGTCCAACTTTATTTATAAAACAAAACAATGTGCTGTACATCAGAGATAAATAAATAAAACGAATAAAACATAACAATGTGTGACATAATAGACATAAGAACAAACAATAAAACAATAAAATACTGTAGAAATATATAAAAACAACATAAACAATAAACAGGTCATTCAATAAAACAAAAAAAAAGACAAAAACCAAGTAGTAAAAAGCCAAAGAGTAAAAATGGGTTAAAAATTAAATTAAATTAAATTAAAATAAATTAAACCATTTTAAAAACATATTAAAAACAGTAAATATTACTCTTGCTCCTCTATAACAAAGAAACCACAACGAAATATCTTCGTATTGTTTATAAAACAATTTACAAAATATCGTAAGGACGTTGTCATATTTTTTAGTTTTGATAAATCTTACTGTTTTTTAACATTTAATCATCGACAACACAACAGTTTGTTGAACTCACTTTTCCTCTTAATTTTACCATAATATAGTTAAAAAACGTGTCATATTTAATTATTTTAATACATACTACTACAGAATGATTAAATTAAATTAAATTAAATTAAATTAAATTAAATTAAATTAAATTAAATTAAATTAAATTAAATTAAATTAAATGTGAAATACTCTCCCTAAAATAACATTTTTAAAAAGTAGTTTTTATCAAAGCAATGGGGGATAATAAAGAATATTACTTATACTACTTATTATTATTACTTTCCCGTATTTAGTGTCTGTGATAAACTTTGGCATGGATTCAGACAGAGGACTGGGACTCACTCACCTGTCACACTTGTCTCCTCCCGTGTTGTTTCCTTTATTTAGGTCTGTGATAAACTCTGACATGGATTCAGACAGAGGACTCGGACTCACCTGTCACACTTGTCTCCTCCCGTGTCTTTTCCTATATTTAGTGTCTGTGATAAACTCTGACATGGATTCAGACAGAGGACTCGGACTCACCTGTCACACTTGTCTCCTCCCGTGTCTTTTCCTATATTTAGTGTCTGTGATAAACTCTGACATGGATTCAGACAGAGGACTGGGACTCACTCACCTGTCACACTTGTCTCCTCCCGTGTTGTCTCTACAGTTGAAGCAGACTCCGGTCCGCTGGTCGCACTGATCCGCGTGGCCGTTGCACTGACACGCTCGACAGCTGGGGAAACCCCAGTGACCAGACTGACATCCATCACAACGCTGACCGAACGCTCCTGGACGACACTGACACTGACCTTTGACCTTATCACACAGACCAGTCACTGAGCCTTCAACGCTGCAGCTGCACGCTGAGAGAGGAGGAGAGAGGAGGAGAGGAGGAGAGGAGGAGAGGAGGAGGAGGAGAGGAGGAGAGAGAGAGGAGGAGAGAGGAGGAGAGAGGAGAGGAGGAGGAGACAGAGAGGAGGAGAGAGAGGAGAGAGGAGAGGAGGAGAGGAGGAGAGGAGGAGGAGACAGAGAGGAGGAGAGAGGAGGAGGAGAGAGGAGGAGAGGAGGAGAGGAGGAGAGGAGGAGAAAGAGAGGAGGAGAGAGGAGGAGAGGAGGAGAGGAGGAGAGGAGGAGAGGAGGAGAAAGAGAGGAGGAGAGGAGGAGGAGAGAGGAGGAGATGGAGAGGAGGAGAAAGAGAGGAGGAGAGGAGGAGAGAGAGAGGAGACAGAGGAAGAGAGAGAGGAGGAGATGGAGAGGAGGAGACAGAGAGGAGGAGAGAGGAGACAGAGGAAGAGACAGAGAGAGGAGGAGAGAGGAGGAGATGGAGAGAGGAGGAGAAAGAGAGGAGGAGAGAGAGGAGAGGAGGAGAGAGGGGAGGAGACAGAGAGGAGGAGAGAGGAGGAGACAAAGAGGAGGAGGAAGAGAGGAGGAGAGAGGAGGAGGAGAGGAGGAGAGAGGAAGAGAGAGGAGGAAGAGAGGAGGAGAGAGGAGACAGAGGAAGACAGAGAGAGGAGGAGATGAAGAGAGGAGGAGACAGAGGAGGAGAAAGGAGAAAGAGAGGAGGAGAAAGAGAGGAGGAGAGAGGAAGAGAGAGGAGGAGAGGAGAAAGAGAGGAGGAGAGAGGGTAATTTTATTAGGTACGACTGAAGTTCAAACCATTTCTCAATATAATTTGTGTTTTGACTGTTTTTTCTGTCTTAACGTCCATAAAACAGTCATTTTAAAGGATCTGACTGATAAATTAATCACAATTTTATGAATGTCTTATTTCATATTTCTAAAGTCAGAAAAAAGAGAAAATGAGCAGTGAGCAGCCGTTCTCTGGTTTACAGCAGAAGACCACACCGATACAGTCTGTATCTGTGCACTAACAGACAGTAGAGGGCGCCAGCAGCATGTACAGAGGTCATGGACAAAGTCTCAACACTAAAGAAACTGGCGACTGGTTTAAATGTTGTTTACTTTATAGATAAATAAAGAAGAAGAGAATCCTGGGAAATCTTTGAGTTTCTCACCGACGCAGCCTGACGGTCCAAAGCCGTAAGTTCCCGGCGCACACTGGTCACATCGTCGGCCGATCACGCTCGGTCTGCAGCGACACTGACCACCGCGAGGGTCACACAGAGAACTGACCGAGCCCTGAGGGTCACAGTTACAGGCTGAGGAGGACACACACACACACACACAGGAACGTCAGGCAAGAGCTTATCTGTCAATGAGTCATTCACATTCATTCAGGTCATTTATCAAACATCAAAACACATCAGTCTATTTTTTTTTCTTCTATCTTCTATCTTATCCACATATTTGTCCACTTACAAAAGTTTGGGGTCACCTATACAATGTGTTTGTGTTTTCCATAAAAGTCACTCTTTGATTGATCAAAAGTGCTTTTCCTTCAAAAAATAAGGACATTTAAAAAATTCTCAAAATTTAAAAAAATTCTCAAAATTTAAAAAATTCTCAAAATTTAAAAAAATTCTCAAAATTTATAAAAATTAAAAAAATTAAAAAAATTTCTCAAAATTAAAAAAAATTCTCAAAATTAAAAAAAATTCTCAAAATTTTAAAAAAATCTAAAAATTTAAAAAAATCTAAAAATTTAAAAAATCTCAAAATTTAAGAAAATCTCAAAATTAAAAAAAAAATCACAAAATTAAAAAAAAAATCTTTTTCCTCTATGTTCTTTTCTCAAAATTTTAGTTTTTTTCAAAAAAGTTTTCTCCAAATGTATTTTTTTCTTAAAAAAGTGCTTTTCCTTGAGCCCAGACTTTTGAACGGTAGTGTATATAAACGTAGGTCCACTCACGCAGAGCGCCGTCGTTGATGATGGCCGACATGCTGGTGATGAGTTTGGCGCAGGTGTCGCTCATCTGTGGGCGGCTCACGCTCTTGGCGCCCTCGTGACAGCGGTAACGCTCGTACGTCTGCTTCCTGACGCTGGAGGCTGCGTCGCCGGCGCTGAACATCTCCATGGAGGAATAACGTGGCATCAGGGCGATCTGGAAAAGACGAGGAGGAGGAGGAGAGCAGTAGATGTTTGAGTTTCTGAGGATTCTGGATAAGTCAGGTTTTTAACCGGCGAAGAATCTCACCGAGTCCACGAGGACGATAGCGTCGGCCGCTCCGTTGATGATGCTGTTGGCGTCCTGATAGCGTCTGAACTCAAAGCGGACACTGTACGTCACGCCTCGCTCCAGACACACGGGCTGAGGAGTGACCACGAACCTGGGACAAACACAGTCAACGCACACTGAAAACACGGAGCGCTGATGCGGAGCGGAGTGTGTGTTAGAGCGTTTAAACCGCTGACCTGGATCCAGCCGGCAGAGAAACGCTGAGTCTGTCGTCGTCTGGGATGGTGTTTCCACACGGACTGCTGGTCGGGATCGGACCAGGACGGATCACCGTGATCCGCACGTCCTCCCAGTCCCGAGGCATCTGAGCGACATTTATTAAAGGGTTCATGAGCTCATGCTGGACCACACCACTCACTCTCCCAAACCAAAGTCCATCGATAGAATCAACCTTTTTACACTAGCGTTCAAAAGTTCGGGCTCACTTAGAAATGTCCTCATTTGTGAAGGAAAATATGTTTTTTTTAATATAATATTTATGAATATAACACATTTTGAGAAAGAAATTAAAATTTTGAGGGAAAAAAATACAATTTTGAGGAAAAAAATAAATAACATTTTGAGGAAAAAAAAAATTGAGAAAAAAAAAATTGAGAAAAAATTAAAATTTTAAGCAAATAATTTTAACATAATATTAATGAACATAACAAATTTCGCGAAAGAAATTAAATTTTTGAGGAAAAAAAAATTAATGAATCATAATTACACTGCATTGATAATGTGGTAAAAACGTCTGTTTTTTTAATGATTTTCTCTGTGGACTTTGGTGTGGGAGAGTGAGTGGTTTACAAACTTTAGAAAAAGCTTTGTAACAGTGAGATAAAGCAGCAAAAATGTTTAGGCAGGATTAGGCAGGATTATTGTAAATAAATCACTGTGTGGATTGAAAATGATGAACACAAATTAAATTTACCAAATTAAAAACCCTTTAAATGCTTGATTTCACGCGTCTCTCTCTCCTCTTTTAGCAAAGATAATAAAAGCAAATGTACAAGACTTGACAAACCTGTGATTCATAGCGAATGAGCAGGTCATATTCCATGGAGTAAGGCACGTCAGTGATGAGGAACTCCAGGGTTCCGCCCACAGGCACTCGGGAAAACCCGAAGCCCGTCCATGAGGCAGGACGACCCTGCTGATGCTCCCTGGTTTCCAGTGAACAGCCCTTTAAAAAATAAATAAACAGTCTTTTTGAGCGATATTTCCCTCCTGGAGCGACAGAATCTCCACATACACACTGCAGTCGTCTCACCTGTCCCATTTTAGCTAACTCGGCCTCGTACAGGAAGTGATCCAGAGCCATGAAGAAATATCCAGACTCCACCTGAGAACACTGACGTCCGGTCATGTGAGTGCGGCAGCGACACTGACCGTTCTCCATGGAGCATCTGCAGAGATGAAGGATAACAATCATTTTACAGCTACAGTGTAACCACTGTACAGTTTTTTACAGTGTTTACGATGATGCTGCAGCTATAATTAACATTTTTAGAAATGTCCTTATTTTTGAAGGAAAAAAAGTGAATAAATAAATACATTTTATGAAAAAAACAAAAAATTTGAGAAAAAGCTAGTGTTTTTAAAAAAAAACTACTACTAAAAAATTACAATTTTGAGGGGAAAATATTTGAGAGAAACAATGTTTTGGAATATAATATTTATGAATATAACAAATTTCGAGAAAGAAATTGCATTTTTGAGAATAAATAAACACATTTTAAGAAAAAAATTGAAAATTTGTGGAAAAAAATAAAATTGAGGAAAAAAACATTACAATTTAGAATTATTTTTTTTTACAATTAAAAAAAAAAAATATTTGAAGAAAAAAATTTAAGAGAAAAAACGTAATTTTGAGAAAAAAATTCAAATTTTGATGTTTTGGAATATAATATTTATGAATATAACAAATTTTGAGAAAGAAATGACATTTTTGAGAAAAAATAAATACATTTTGAGAAAAAAAGTTAAAATTTTGAGAAAATAATTAAAATTTTCAGTAAAAATAAATACATTTTGAAAAAAATATTAAATTTTTTAGAAATGTCCTTATTTTTGAAGTAAAAGCAATTTTTTTTCAATGAATCTAACATTAAATGAATCATAAACACACTCTATACATTGTTAATGTGGCAAAAACGTCTGGCTTTTAATGGAATATGTACAGATGTGTATAGAGGTGTATGTGGAGCTGCAGCTCCACAGCGCCACTCACTGGTTGTCCAGAGCTCCTCCGATGTCACACTCGCAGCCTCTGCATCCGTTCAGGTCGTGGCTCAGAGCCCAGTGTTCTGGCTGAGACAGACACAGACATAGTGTTAGTCTATAGCCTCAGGAGGAACTTCTACAGCAGCATAAATGAGTCATAAATCTCATTTCCAGTTCTCTAATCCCATAAAACAACATTCAATCCCTTCATCACTTGATGTAAAACATGGGCGTTGATGACGTCACTCGTCGCCAGAACCAAACATTATTTCCATTGTTGACATAATTGTGTCTAAAACGAGACTTCACATGGTCAGGATCCACTTTCGTGGTCCAGTCCAGGTCCTGACCATGTTAGGCCTGCTCCGCTGTAAAGCCACACCGACCGGACAAGCTTTAAATCCTCCGCCGCTAAATTTAGACTCGCATTCCTGCCTCCACTATTCCAGGCTGAGAGAGGTTTGGGAGTCAGACAAGAGGCTGAATTAGAACAGACGACGGATCACAGCTGACATTTCAGGCTGAGACCTCAGCACATCGAGAATCAACGAGAATCATCGAGAATCTATGAAGCGGCACGAGTCAGAGATTTAAGTCCTACCATGCACAGACTTATATTCTATAGTATACATATACATATGTATACATACATATATATATATAAATATGTATACGTATACATATGTATACGTATATATATATGTATACATACATATACATATATACGTATATGTACACGTATACTATACATATATACATACAAACATATATGTACATATATACGTATACATATGTATACGTATATATATATATGCATACATATATACGTATACATATGTATACATATATACATACATACATATATATACATATATACGTATACGTATTTATGTATACATACATATATACGTATACATATGTATACATATATACATACATACATATATATACGTATATAAGTATACATATGTATACATATATACATACATACATATATATACATATACGTATATGTATATATAATATACATATACACATACAAACATATATATACATATATACGTATACATATATACATACATATATATATACGTATACATATGTATACATATATACATACAAACATATACATATATACGTATACATATGTATACGTATACATATGTATACATATATACATACATACATATATATATACATATACATATGTATACATATATACATACAAACATATATATACATATATACGTATACATATGTATACATATATACATACATACATATACATATATACACATACGTGTACGTATATATACGTATACATATGTATACATATATACATACAAACATATATATACATATATATGTATACGTATATATATACGTATACATATATATATGTATACGTAAATATGTATATATATAACTACACATATATGTATACAAACATATGTATATAAACACACACACATATATATATAAATTTACACATAACCCATATAGTGTATAGTATATATAAGTGTTTTTAAGTGTGGACACCATCTTGGCAGCCATCTTGGAATCCATCTTGGGAACTCGTAATTTCCGACTTCAACTGGAACGCACTGTTAGCTCCAGGAAACCATGACACGATAAAAACTATCACAGCAAAGTCTCTGAAATTGGTGTTGTGTTCTTCACCATAGAAAGGAAAAATCTGCTGACTCATGTGTTAGCATTAGCTGTTAGCTCAACAAGAGGGAGGAGGAGGAGGAGGCATCGCGTACGGACAGAGCGACGAGTCTGAGATCGGCTCGTCAGCCTGACAGTATGTGTCCACGCACGAAAATCGTCATGTTCTCCTCTATATGTGACGTCATGCGGAGAATCTCAACACCGATCGTCGCTAATTCTTCAAACTTAGCGTCTGTGCATTGACTTTGTACATAAACAATCAGAGAAATATTAGTTTGAACTTGAATTTCGGAGAAAATGAAAGGACGTCTCACCAGACACTTGTCACAGCTGCGTCCAGTGACGAGACGTTTGCAGAAACAGTCTCCGCTGACGGGGTCACACTGAGAACTTCCTGTTACTGTTCCTCTGTTGTCGCACCAGCAAGCTGGAGAGGGGTTAAAGGTCAAAGGTTAAAGGTTAAAGGGGGCGTGACTTAAACAACACCACAGCTACTGCATCCATGACCACGTCGACACTCACGTTGGCAGCCCTGAGGATTATCAGCGCTCAGGCCGAAGAAGCCCGTTTTACACTTGTCGCAGCGCGGACCCTCGACGTTAGCTTTGCAGCGACACTGACCTCCCAGCATGCCGAGGGACGGCGCCGTGTGGCTGTCGCAGACGCCGCCGTTCAGAGAGCCGTCAGGGTCACAGTCACAAGCTGCAGGACGGACAGGTCAGTTTACAGTAGTGATGTATTGAAGTCCCTGGATTAGATTTGATCAATCATTTGGGGACAGCAGTAACAGTAAAAACTTAAAAAATCTGTTTAAAAAGAAATCCATAAATGATTGTCAGGTTCTTGTGATGAAATCTTAAGTAATATAAGGTGAATTCAAATGGAAATACAGAGTAAACATTCAATAAATACATCAATAACGAGTGATTGACGTAGTGTCTCTGTTTAGAACTGGGATTTACTCGTGACAACAGGACCCTGAAGGCATCACAGACTGTTGGATGTTGGATCCACGATGGTTGGATCGTGTAAATCAAGGGAGCGGTCGTTTGTGTTGAAATGGAACAAAATGCAGACAAGAATAAAAACCAGGACGCAAAGTTTATGTGATGGTAAACGATAAAACATTGGAGGTGAAACTCACCGACGCAGACTCGTGGGTCTCTGATGTCCTTGAAAGGGTCTTTGTAGTAGAAAGGTTTGCACAGGTCACAGTTACGACCCACAGTGTTGTGTTGACAGTTATCACAAACTCCACCGCTGACGTTTCCCGTGGACAAGAACACGGCCATGTCGAAGTGACACTGGTCTGAGTGGCTGTTACAGTTACACTCTGCAACACAGATTAGGGTTAGAATGAAAAGGTTAGAAAAAGTACTTAATACATTCATTCTTTTACATTTCTAGGTTTTTCTAAAAAGGTTTATATCCTAAATAAACTGAATACGTTCAGTCTGAAACACTCTTTGTTACTTTAACCTCTTTGATAATTTTTGTTTTTGAGATTAAACTCAGCTCCCTGTCAAAGTGTATTAGGGCAAATGGATCATTTCCTGAATTTCAAAAATTCATTAAAATTATTCCTTAAGAGATTTGCAAATATTTTCAACAGAACCTCGTTCAGGGTGATGCCGACTATTATGATGGTAAATGTCAAGTCATTCCGAGATACTTTTTGTTTTTGAGAAGAAAGTCAGCTCACTGTCAAAGTGCATCAGAGAAAATGGATAATTTCCTGAAATTCAAAAATTCATTAAAATTATTCCTGAAGAGATTTGCAAATATTTTCAACAAATCCTTGTTCAGGGTGATGCCGACTATTATGATGGTAAATTTCAAGTCATTCCGAGATACTTTTTGTTTTTGCACTTTTAAAGTGCATCAGGGCAAATGGATGCACTTTAATTTCCTGATTTTTAAAAATTCATTAAAATTATTCCTTAAAAGATATGCAAATATTTTCAACGGATCCTTGTTCAGGGCGATGCCGACTATTATGATGGTAAATTTCAAGTCATTCCGATATACTTTTATTTTTTTAGATTAAACTCAGCTCAGTTTGTAGCATACCACATCAAATTTCACACACTTTTGCGTCACCGTGTGCCTGCAGATTTCCACCCAAAGACGCTCGTCTAATCGCGAAATAAAAAGTGGCAACGCAACGACCGCTTGTGATCGGATCGTTGTCGCGTAAAGCTATAGTGTTGTAATGTTCGCTCACTCTTGCAGGCGTTGGTGTTGCGTCCTTCTGCAGGTTTCCACGGCAGCTCGTTGTGGAAGTCGTCACAGCGCTCACAGTTCAGGCCCTTGGTGTGATGGTTGCACACACACCTGCCATGAACCTGAAAAACCCATACGGAGAGAAAGGTTGTGTTGAAAGGCTACAGTAAATCATCAGACCTTATTTTTCAGCAGAAACAAGAACGTAGACGCGCGCGTTTCCCGTCACTAGTTGTGTAGTTTCACGCAGCAGGAAGGACAACAAACTGTGGAAGATAACAAGTGTTCTAGAAGAACTTATCGGTGTTGATGGCGTTGTGGCTAAAAGCTTAAATCTGAAGATGACGCCAAAGCAAGCGTCCATGTTTCTGTTGTTGAAAATAAACCTTCAGGAGATCAGAGTGTCAGAGATGAAGGTAAAACCACATTAATAAATAAATGGAGGCTTAACTATTTTTTTATATAATAATTAATAAATGTATATTATAATGTAATAAATATTATGAATAAGTGCTAAATAAACCCATGATATCCTCAATGTGTCCAAATGAGCTCAATAATAAAGAAAAAATGCCTAAACTATTTTTTCTGTGTTCACTAATAAGTTAACCAGTTAACTTATTATGTAACTATTACCAATCATAGCCAAAGTAATAATGATTGTACTTGTAGATAGTTGTTACATGAATCATTGTACAACATTTGAAGGCAATATCTCCATCAGTCTGGAAGATAAAGCCCAAAATGTGTTTTTAGCATAATAAATTAATTCATTTGCTAATTAATAATAAAGCTACAAAGATAGGGATAATTCTCAGGTGGTATGTGATGCCCATGCAACATTTGAAGCCAATACCTGCAATACTTTGGAAGATACAGGCGAAAATATGGTTTTTATATCATTAATTAACTAATTAACTAATTAATAATAATGGTAGACAGCTCAAAATCAGTAGGGATCATCTACAGGGGGTATGTGACCCATGAAAAAATAATAAAAAATTAATCTCAAACGCCTTTTCAGTTATCGCGGCTAAAATCTGCGGACCATAATATCCGAGCGCGTTTCTCGCGGATATTATGAGCCATCTCTACCATTTGGTGTAGTTGTGTAACGAAAAAAAAATCCACTAGATGGCACTGCGTCGTTTCAGAGGAGTTGTAAAGAATTATGTAACTTAATTCAGCAAAAATAAATCTTATAAGGGTCAAATCATTTTTTAAAACATGCTCTACCAAACGGTTGACTTGTCATTTTACGGTAAAGGTAGAGAAGCTAGCTAATGTTGGTACAATGAGGGTTAAAATTATGACTTTAAATTATTGCAATTAAGAAATTGCGCTTAATGTTCTGAATGTTGCACTTTGGTAGAGGACTGTATCTGAAATACTGTAGGGTCTAATTTAAAAATATATATTGATTGTTGTTATTGTTATCAAAAGTGAATAAAAAAATGCAAACAAATACATGTTTTTCTTGGTGCTCACATCATCTCATCATCACTCACCATCCCTTCGATATCGTCCTTGATGCCGTCGATGGGCGCGCACTCCGACGCGTGGCCGTAGCAGAAGCAGTTTCCCCGTATGACGAGCTCGTACATGGCGTAGTAATACTTCTCCTTGATCTCGGCTCTGGGGTCCAGCAGGTTGTCTCCCAGTGTGTGGAGCTTGGTGAAGTTCACTCTGATGTTGGTGATCTTCAGCTGGCCTGATGGAAACAGGACGGAGATACTGTAAGTGTGTCGTGAAGTGAGATGACGATCATTCAAAGGCTGGAATTTCATAAATTTTTTACTAAATTCCCAGAAGATATCAAATCTCACATCCAGACTCCTCTGCCTCCCTCGTGGTTCCTTCCTCCTTGTTAATCTGCTGTTAGAGTCCAGCTGTTAAAATCACTACAGTCTAGAAGTGACCACAGACACTTTACAGAGATAGAATCAGATTTTAGCCACTTCACAAAAGGCTCTCTAAATAAAACACACACCTACTTGAGTCTACGGTATCTTAACAACACGTTTTCCACGTCATCTCAACATTAGACAGTCTTTTCAAACGGGAAATGTAAGTTTGCTCACGTTCACGCACCAAACTCCATAAAGAAAACTGTCTGCCTCCATCACTGAGTCGTAACGTCTTATTTATGAGACTTCAGTGTTTTAAAACCTTCATTTGGCTTCATCTCAGTGACACAAACTCAGAAAAATAAGCAGCAGTAGACCAGCAGCAGCTCCTGGAGCTAAAAACACTTAGGTGCTGGAGAGTGAGTGGTTTACACACTTTCATTTCTGACTGTACACTCTATATATACAGTGCTCAGTAGAACCATATATAGTTCTTCGGCTTGTCCTCATAGGAGAACCCTTTTTGGTTCCACCTGGAACCCTTTTGGAGGGTTCCACCAAGAACCCTTGAAAAACCCTTTCTTCGGTAAAGGGTTTCTCCGAAGCAAATGGTTCCAGGTAGAACCTCAGCCCTTGTAGAAGGACTGTTTTGGAACCCTTATTTATAAGAGTGTTCACTCTTAGAAATAAAAGAGCTAAGTAGAACCAGATAAGGTTCTTCGGCTTGTCCTCATAGGAGAACCCTTTTCGGCTCCAGGTAGAACCTTTTTATAAAGGTTCCACCAATAACCCTTTTAAAACCCTTTATTCAGGAAAGGGGTTTTAAAGGGTTCTCTGGATCAAAATACTGGAACCATTAGTGTTACCAAGAACCCCTTCCCGAAGAAACGTTTTTTTCAGAAGCAAATGGTTCCAGGTAGAACCTCAGCCCTTGTAGAAGAACCCTTTTGGAACCCTTATTTCTAAAAGTGTACTTGTCGCACAATAACTGACGAAATAAGCGCAAAGTAAAAGTAAATGTGCCTTTATTCCTACACTCTTAGAAATAAAAGTGCTAAGTAGAACCATATAAGGTTCTTCGGCTTGTCTTCATGGGAGAACCCTTTTTGGCTCCATGTGGAACTTTCCACCAAGAATCCTTTTAAAACACTTTATTCAGGAAAGGGGTTTTAAAGGGTTCCCTGGATCAAAATACTGGAACCATTAGTGTTACCAAGAACCCTTTCCCGAAGAAACGGTTTTTCAGAAGCAAATGGTTCCAGGTAGAACCTCAGCCCTTGTAGAAGAACCCTTTTGGAACCCTTATTTCCAAGAGTGTACTTGTCGCACAATAACTGAAGAAATAAGTGCAAAGTAAAAGTAAATGTGCCTTTAATCATACACTCTTAGAAATAAAAGTGCTAAGCTTGTCCTCATAGGAGAACCCTTTATGGCTCCAGGTAGAACCTTGGGCGAAGAACCCTTTTAAAAGCCTTTATTCAGCAAAGGGGTTTTAAAGGGTTTTCTGGATCAAAATGGTTCTTACTGGAACCATTAGTGTTACCAAGAACCCTTTGCCAAAGAAAGGGTTTTTCAGAAGTTCCAGGTAGAACCTCAGCCCTTGTAGAAGAACCCTTTTGGAACCCTTATTTCTAAGAGTGTAGACAAACATAGTTGTCATGATATCATAGTGACGTTCAAACACAGGGTTAGTGAACTTCAGCATCCCGACTTTCTGCGCCGTCACATAAAGATGAATAAAAGGGTTCATGTGAGAACCCACAGTGTTCTGCTGTTCGGCCGCTGACCTTATCTGCAGTAACATGATCTCTAATCCCTGCAGCTCCACCACACTGAGCCACTGTGTGTTCGTGCTCATGTCGTAACAGTAGACTGGAAAACTCAGGCCTCTGTATCTGCTGCAGCCTAAAAGCAGCTTTGAACAGGCCGAGGCCTGAAACCCTGCGTATATATATGTCACCACTCCTTTATACGTGAACATAAGATGTAAAAAAAAAAAAAAAGTGTGTGTTCTCAGTTGATAATCATGTGTTTTCTGCCTGACTGAAACTCAGTCATTAGGGTTCAAACTCCAGGGATCGTGAAGCTATGAGAGACCAAAGTTACCATCATCCTTTAAGACGGTCATTCGCTATAACTGGGTCAGGACCCTGAGATGAGTCCCAGGAGATCGCAGGGATTTCAGGCTTTTACTTAAAGCTGCGGGAACCTCGATTGTGCCCTGTGGACTTCTGGGTAATTACTGAAACAGGGACGTCGATGACCGAGTTCTGTCCCACGGCCACAGGAAGAAAGAAAGACTACGATGTTTTCTACAGAGCTTCAGTAAGTTAACTGTTGTTAGCGTCTTTTAAAGGAGCAACAAAACGACGGCATCCAACACAACAGACAACAAAGGAGGACGCCCAGCAGCTCGCTCAACAAGACATCGACGACCGTACCAGACCATTTTACTCTGGTACCTGAAGGATACCAAAGAATGGAAAAATGGAACTGAACCATTCCACTCGGAATCTGTGTGAAGCTGTCTTGCTTTACTTGAGCTGTGTGCTTCTTCGGGAAGGAACGTAGGACGAAAAGACCCAAAAAACTAAACACTGCTACTGTAGAACTTTCCAGCAGGTGAAACCGTATGCGTTAGACGTTATGAAAAAGGGTGAATTCCAATTCCTTGCTTAACCCTCAATCTCAAAAATGCTCCCTCTAGTGCAAGTGCTGTCCCGATTCTCAGAAAAATTAAGTTGAGGGGCAAGTTTAAGGGCTGTGAGTACGCTACAAATGAAGTGTTTTCTTTGTTAATAGAGATATAAAAATGATCTTAGTTCAGGCCCATATTATGGATTACTGACGTCATTGTTGCGTAACATTTATTTTTATTTTACGATCTTTTGTCAATAGTCGGCCGGTGTGGTTTACTTTTCAATAAGTCGTGGTGTGTGGTAACTGTCAGCTGAATATTTGTATGAGTTCCATCTTATAACTAACTGACAACCTAATAACTTGACTGACAAACGGATCGGAATAAATAATCCTGACGTAAATGTGTTATTCTGCCCCCTACAGTCTGAAGACGTATCTGCATTTAAGGGCTGTCCCATTTCCAAGTGACAAAATAACCCTCAACACTTGGTTTTGAGGGCCAGTTAAGATTAAGGGTTAAGATAGGAATTGGAATTGGCCCTAAGTCCATGGAGCATGTGCAGTTTGTAATCAAAGCGCAGTCGTCACCAAAGCTTCGTTTCGTTATACGTGAACCTCTAATTTCCGTTCTTTTAACTGTAACCGATCGTCAGAACCTGTACGCTTTGTCGGTTCACGACCTGTTAGTTAGTTTGAAGTAGTGTGCGGAATAAAACTTTCGTAAAGAAGCTCGAGTTGTCCGCCCTTCCAGAGGGGAAATGATTGAGCTGAAGACAGCAGCCAGTAAACATCTGGACAGCTACACTGATGTGTGGTGCCGATCCAGGCTGGATCCGGATTATCTGAACTCATCTGAAATGACGACGACCATCCGTTTTAAGCTCAGAAAAACTGTGATGGACAAATGCTTAACGTTGGAGATGGAGAAGGTTCGAGTCAGGGTCGTGACTGGAGTTATTTTCCTCCAATTTAGAAGAGGAAATGCTTCAATTCAGAGTTGGCAGGTGATTCATCGTCTTGACAACCGCCAAGAGAGTAAACTCTGATGGTTCAGCTGTGAAAAAGGTCATTTACATCGAGACATTTACAGAGAGAACGAGTCAACGTCTGCTGCTGCTGCTGCTGCTGCTGCTGCTGCTGCTGCTGCAGCATCGACAAAACAGAGCTTGGGTTTCTGGGTAAAACTCTAATGTCTTGCCAGTCTAAACATGAAGACTGTGTGGGAGTGAAACAGCTGCTGTTCACATCCCTCTCTCCATGACTTCCACTCAGCAGGGCCATGTTTCACACCCCAGAGAGACGAGCCGTTACAGCCCATAACCGTGTGTCACAGCTGGATAACAAGAGCTCACTGTGTCCGGTTTGATGCGAGGTGACAAATGTGAGTAAAAGAACCATGAAAACAAAAAGTGTTACATGGTTTTCTTGGAGATTTCTGTGAGGCCGTATATTATGTGATCGGCCACTGCTGCTAAGCTCTTTAAAAGCCGTACTTGACTCGATTTACGATGTGACGATGAGGTTTCTGACTCAGTCATCAGCGTGACAGTGGTGTGGATGTTCTTGGCAGCAGGAACCAGGTGGTTAGTGTGACTCACTCTGGATGCTCGGGCTGTACGGATCCTCGATCCTGATGGCTGGATCCAACACTCTGTAGATCACCTACGCCAAAGAGAACACATCATTAGCATTAGCATTAGCATTAGCATTAGCCTGAAAAATATGCTTCAGATATTAAAAATAAAAGTAGACGTAAAATAGACTTTATATTGTGATAATCAAAACCAAGCCACACTCATAGACCTTAAGCTTTATCTTATGAAGCTTTTATCCCAAACCTTTCTCCCTTTGATTGTTTTGGGTTTTTTTTACTAAATATTTTAGTAAAATATTTTAAATGCAGAATCTGTAGAAACGACGCTCTTAAAGTGATACATCAGGTGTTTTAAGTGTGGTTATATGAGGTCCTGACTAGTGCTGTCAAACATTAACGCATCAACGGCGTTTAACAGCGTCAACGTTAACGCGTTTCCATGACGACTGATCGGAAAAAGACACGCGTTACGTCATGTTTACGTGACTCCCGATTGTTAAAATGAGTCTTAAAATGAGTAATGGTAACCTTGAAAAACAGAGGCACACATACACAGTACACAGGTTAGCGCTGCTCTTTTTCGTTTAATAAACAGACCGCTCCGGTTACACTGTAGGCTAAGGCTAACGGCGCTAAAAGGAGCTAATGCAGCTAACAGAGCTAACTGGTAAACGGTGCCTGGACTCTGGTATCGCGGCACGTAAACATGTCGTCATGCGCGTCTTTTTCCGGGTCAGTCGTCATGGAAACGTGTCGCCCGCTAACAAGCGTTAAACTTTTGCATAACATTGCACCAAGAACTAGCTTAAAACGAGGCTAACAGGAAAGCAGGAAAAACAGATTTTAATCACTTAATAACAAAGGGCTAACTTCATAAAACATAAGTTTGCTGCTTTATCTCACTTTTTCTGACTGGAAACAGAAGTTTGTAAGCCGCTCTTTCTCCTGCACCAAAGTCCATTGAGGAAACCAGCGTTTTTAGCTCGCTGTGACACAGCAGCTGCTGCTCTACTGCTGCCTCGTGTGGTCACTTTGTGTCACACGGGTAAATCTGACTGAAGGATTTAAACACAGGAGTGTTGGTGCAATGGACTTTGGTGCAGGACAGTGAGCAAAAAAAAAAACTTCATTTATCCCAACATTAGACAAACTTTTGTCTAATGTTGGGATAAAGCAGCAGAAAATATACTTAAGATATCATAGATTTGAGCAGGTGTAGATTTTATTATGTGAGGCTTTAAATAATTGGCAAAATTTGTTGCAGGGGCTCATTTTCCTAAATATATTCAGATTCAAATTCAAAGAACTTAATTTTCCCGTTAGGAACTTCACATGTGGAACCAATGCCTTAAATTTATGGCCATAAAATTAGATGTTAAATATTGTTATTGTACCAAAACACCTTCATTTCACCTGGAAATCAATCAAAACAGTGAAAAAATTTCCACTCACCTCCCCCTCTGTTGACGGCTCAATATCAGAATATCGCGTCTCACAGATGACGTCGTTAATGTTGCGCAAAGGACCCTGGGAGATTCTGGGGAACGTGGTGGCGCAGTCGTGAGAAAAGTAGCGGTAAATCTGCCAGGTCCGA
The DNA here is from genome assembly GCF_963457635.1 of Microchirus variegatus. Taxonomy (NCBI): domain Eukaryota; kingdom Metazoa; phylum Chordata; class Actinopteri; order Pleuronectiformes; family Soleidae; genus Microchirus; species Microchirus variegatus. Next base: position 1,323,025 of record NC_139810.1, on the reverse strand, counting down.
CCGAAGTCTGACGAGCGCTCGATCAACATGGCGGCGGGACGGAAAGTCTGAAACGGAAGAAGAAGGCGTCGCGTCACGGCGAGTTCTCTGGAAACGTGATCATCACAACAAGGTTCCTCACGATCGCAGTAACTGCGAGCGGTTGTTTTCCTGCTGCTTGTAAAGCGACGATGAAACAGCCTGAGGTTTTATATCGTGATTGTTTTTCTTTTACCTTGAAGGTCATGATCAAGTGGGTGAAATGGAACTCTGCTTCCAGATCCAACTGGACAAAGACTTCAGATTTACCTAAAAAACACAAAACAGACACAGAGAGAAGTATTTTAACTACATTAGTTTAGTCATCGGTTTACCACACATCATTAAAACCAAAATAAATGATTATATGGAATAAACACAATATGCCAAATTTATGTGAACTTCTAATAATGAAAGATATAGATATTTTATAGGATGCTCAGTGTTGGTATATGAACACAAATGAAACCACATCGTAGGCTGTTTATTTTGTCTTCATTGGAGCAGAATACTGTTTCCAGAGTTGTAGTATTATGTTGTTAAAATGGCAGTTTAGTCGTTTTATAAGACGTAAACATTAGTATTGGTACACAAGGACACAATAAAGCCAGTATCTACAGTAGTCATTGCTACTAAGACATTTACCTTTTTTACGTAGTACTCATTGAGACAGCCACCTTAATTTGTTTAAAAAAAAAAGATGATGTAATATTTTTTGAAATTTTAACCCTTTAAAGGTCCATGAAATACATTTCAAGGAGTATTGATAATAATTACACGCACACAAATACATATATATATATATATATGTATATATATATATATATATGTATATATATATATATATATACATATATATATGTATATATATATATATATACATATATATATATATACATATATATATATATACACATGTATATATATATATATATACATATATACATATATATACATATATATAAACATATTTATACATATATATATACATATTTATACATATATATATATACATATATATACACATATATATACATATTTATACATATATATGTATATAAATATATATGTATATATATGTATATATATATATATATACACACATATATATATACATATATATATATACACACATATATATATATATATATACATATATATATATACACACACATATGTACACACACATATATATATATATATATATACATATATATATACATATCCCAGTAGAACTAGGAACTATTAAGGGTTAAAATCCTCTTTTTACATCATTGATTCTCTTCCCTTTAAACCTCCCAAGAAAATGAATTGTAATGAGCCATAAAAAGTCTTGAGATAGTGAATAAAAATCAGGTAGAACACAGATTGGCTTGGTCTGGACACTGTCGAGCTAAAACGTCCACAGTGGCTGTTTTTGTTACAGCGAGTAAAACAATGAAGAGTTTTTGAATCAAAACAACGTCCCTGCGTGTGATCTAATGTACTTAAATGAGCACAAAAAAACTGCTTCACAAGTTATTAGGTAATATTAGCGATTAAAAAAACATCTGCATTGTTGTTTAGTCGTTGTTTTAGGAGGCTTAAAAAGAAAAAAAGGTATTCAAATTTCACCATCGTGAGTGGAAAACATCCTCCCTTTGTGTACAGATTCTACGATTATTGACTAAACACTCTTGTAACCGTGTAACATCTCTACATCTGTGTATTTGTCTGACAGATTTATGGAAAACGGTCAAACACAAAGTCACCATGCTGAGAATCAGTTGGCGGACGAAGTGAATTTAATTGACTTTATCTCCAGTTTCTACAGACTTTCTTTTCACAGTAGTTGTCATGTCTTGAGACCAATGAACCTGCTTCATTAGCACTCGTATTCTACGTCTACCTTTCATTTATGACAGAACTGTCGATGAACACAGTCGTTGTGTTGTGTTGTGTTGTGTTGTGTTGTGTTGTGTTGTGTTGTGTTGTGACGGTAAGTGAAGCAGCCGCTGGAAAATGTCCATCTCCACTGGAAAAGACATTGAGTATTGGCAGCAGACAAACGTCGTGAAAAGCCCACACACACTTCCTGAGCTGAGCTCTGAAAGGACCAATTACACTCATGTTCTTTGTCGAGTACAACGCCGGGAGGACTTCCCCTCCATCGAGACCATAAAAACACTTCAAATCTGCGCCTGTGATTTTAAACGAAGACGACTCACAACACCAGCTCATATCAAACTGTTCTCAGACGCTGCCACAATTACATGTTTTACCAAAAACACCGTCCTGCTCTCATCCCGCTTTCCTGGGGGAATCCCCACAGTTAACATTTGCAGGTGATGAAAGAGTGAATGTGTGTGTGTGTGTGTGTGTGTGTGTGGCACTCGCTGCTTCATGTAGTCATTGAAAAGACATTTATACTGACAGGTGTTTGTGAGTGTGTGTCTGATCAAACCAGCTCAGATTCCAAGTAGAAAACTTCAAATGGAACGGACATCGTTGGTTTTCTGCTGGAGTTTGAGCATTGAGGAGCAAACGGTAACAGCAGTGAGTAGAAGGACTTTTCCTCACTGTATGTAGAGTTGTAACGTGGCCATTAAAATGCAAAATGTTCATGTTTGTGACAAATTAAAGGTGAGATAAGGTAAGGTAAGGTAAGATAATGTAAAGTAAGGTAAGATAAGGTAAAGTAAGGTAAGATAATGTAAGGTAAGATAATGTAAAGTAAGGCAAGATAAGGTAAAGTAAGGTAAGGAAAAGTAAGATAAGGTAAGGTAAGGTAAGGTAAGGTAAGATAAGATAAGGTAAGATAAGGTAAAGTAAGGTAAGATAAGGTAAAGTAAGGTAAGGAAAAGTAAGATAAGGTAAGGTAAGGTAAGATAAGATAAGGTAAGATAAGGTAAAGTAAGGTAAGATAAGGTAAAGTAAGGTAAGGAAAAGTAAGATAAGGTAAGGTAAAGTAAGATAAGATAAGGTAAGATAAGGTAAAGTAAGGTAAGATAAGGTAAAGTAAGGTAAGGTAAGGTAAGATAAGGTAAAGTAAGGTAAGATAAGGTAAGGTAAAGTAGGATAAGACAAGACAAGATAAGGTAAGGTAAGATAAGGTAAAGTAAGGTAAGATAAGGTAAGGTAAAGTAAGGTAAAGTAAGGTAAGATAAGATAAGATAAGACAAGGTAAGATAAGATAAAGTGAGGTAAGGTAAGGTAAAGTAAGGTAAGATAAGGTAAGGTAAGGTAAGATAAGGTAAAGTAAGGTAAGATAAGGTAAGGTAAGATAAGGTAAAGTAAGGCAAGATAAGGTAAAGTAAGGTAAGGTAAGGTAAAGTAAGCTAAGGTAAGATAAGGTAAAGTAAGGCAAGATAAGGTAAGGTAAGGTAAGGTAAGGTAAAGTAAGATAAGGTAAGATAAGGTAAAGTAAGGTAAGATAAGATAAGATAAGAAAAGGTAAGGTAAGGTAAGGTAAAGTAAGGTAAGATAAGGTAAAGTAAGATAAGATAAGGTAAGATAAGACAAGGTAAGATAAGATAAAGTAAGGTAAAATAAGGTAAAGTAAGGTAAGATAAGGTAAAGTAAGGTAAGATAAGGTAAGGTAAGGTAAGATAAGGTAAAGTAAGGCAATATAAGGTAAAGTAAGGTAAGGTAAGGTAAAGTAAGCTAAGGTAAGATAAGGTAAAGTAAGGCAAGATAAGGTAAGGTAAGGTAAGGTAAGGTAAGGTAAGGTAAAGTAAGATAAGGTAAGATAAGGTAAAGTAAGGTAAGATAAGATAAGATAAGAAAAGGTAAGGTAAGGTAAAGTAAGGTAAGATAAGGTAAAGTAAGATAAGATAAGGTAAGATAAGACAAGGTAAGATAAGATAAAGTAAGGTAAAATAAGGTAAAGTAAGGTAAGATAAGGTAAAGTAAGGTAAGGTAAGATAAGGTAAGGTAAGATAAGGTAAGATAAGATAAGGTTAGATTAGCTAAGACAAGCTAAGCTAAATATGTCAGCTTGTGTTTTCTGTGCATCTCAGTGACAGACGTACAGACGTACAGACGTACAGACATATTCTAATTTTTACGGAACACAAAGTTTGTCGTCTGTCACTAATGTGTTCTGCTGATGCTAATGTTTCTACAAACAGCTGGAGGAGTTTAAAACAGAGCGTTATCCATTCAGCTCATGTATAACGTTCTCTGGTCATTTAAACTTTATTTAAAACCATGATTTACCGCTAATGCACCGCGAAGACATCGCTAAACCGTCTGCATCAAAGATGGAAAAGCTAAAACGACGTATTAGAGTCATGAGAGCATCACTCAGATTACTGTTCTGTGCTCTTTTCTATAGAACGTGTGAATAAATACAGATGTTTGTGCTTTTCTATGCTTTAGAAACAATAAAGAAAATATGTGGAAACAACAAAGAACAAATCAACAGCTGGCAAAGGCAGAGGAAGGAAAGAGAAGGAAGGGAGTGACTCAGTGAGAGGACACACACACACACACCTGTTTCCCTCTTTAACACACACACACACCCACACACACACAATCAAACCAGTGTGATCCATATCACAGTGACCACTGTTCTCGCTGCCATGACACAAAGCTAGCATGGAAAAGCTGCAGCAAGTGGTGGTAAAAATAGTTTTCTACACTTCCTGTGTTCAACAACAACGCGACACAATCGTGCCCGTTCATCTCCGCTCTACGCAGCTCTGTCGACTTGGTACGTTCCATTTGTCTCTGGAAAAATCGGAACTTCCGACTCCGAAACGCTGGAGCGACTTCAGCAGACGATTACGTTTGCATACGTGTATTCAAACAAACAGTTATTTCGTTTTATTGACCGTAGAAAAAGTGAATTTTACGCAAGGGCCTTGCGCTACAGAGGCGGCCATCTTGTTTCTCCGTGTCTCTATGGCAGCCCGAAAGAGACAAACCAACCAGGAAGTGTGTGTTTTGTATTTTAACGCCGAGAACACAGAGCGTTAAGGATTTTCACCATCTATTTAAACTCTGAACACGATTGAATGTGCGAAATGTGGAAGTTCGTCACAGTTAAGTTGAGTTTAACTCGTTTTTATGAACAAAAATAAAAGAAAAACTACTCCTGCTTTATTTAAAAATAATAGGAATCATAATTTTGACTCAAAAACACATCATTTCTATCTTTCTTTCTCCTATCATCACATTCTTTCCTCTTTGTTGATGCCAGAGCTTCAACCCTGTTATTAAGCTGCACACAGGACATTGGCCACAGTGTGTCTGTGTGTGTGTGTACAAATGGAATCTTACTCTTTTTCCAAATAAACAATTTCTGCATTGATCGTCTTTTACATCTGTTCCTCTCGTCTCAAACCTGTCAAACTCATTTCAGTGTAATTTTCGACCTCAAATACAATAACAGCATAATAACTTATAAACAACAGGATCTTCAGATGTTTCCCTTTGTTTCCCAGCAAAATTAGTGCATTTTCAACCATATTAAGCCTAAGTAGTGGATCTGCAAAGTGTGAATGAAGCTTTTTAGAACTCCTGTAAGACGCTATAAACACATACACACAAGGCAAAAGCTTTGGAAAACATTCTTCTGTTTTCTGCGTAGCTGGAAAAACACACTGATTCCTGACATTTTATAGAGATCACAGATCACAGATCACAGATCAGTTCTCTCTGCACGGCACATATAATATTTAGTTGATAATTACAGAGCAAATCATTCTGGTCGACCACAGAAAGATGAGAGAGTTTACTCTGCAGCTGCAGCTCTGGACTTTTTAAAGATTTAAAGATCATCATCATCATTTCACAAAACTGTTCTCATAGAGATGGAAAACAGCGCTGATCAACACTATTAGACATCCACTAACTAACCAACTAACTAACTAACTAAATAAATAACCAACCAACTCACTAAATAATTAACTGACTGACTAACTAACTAACCAACTGACTGACTAACCAAGTAACTAAATAACCAACTAACTAAAGAAATAACCAACTAACTGACTGACTGATTAACCAACTCACTAAATAATTAACTGACTGACTAACTAACTAACCAACTGAATGACTAACCAACTAACTAACTAGCTGACTAACTAACCAAGTAACTAAATAACCAACCAACTAAATAAATAACCAACTAACTAACTAAATAACTGATTAACTAATTATCTAACTACCTAAACAACTACCGAAATAAATAACTGACTGACTGACTAACTAACTAACTAACCAGCTAAATAACTAACTAACTGACTGACTAACTAACTAACTAACAATCGTGGTTTTTGCTCACTGTTCTCAAACTGCCACCAGGACTTCTTGCGGTGAGGTTTGAAGGTGGTGATCAGGTTCACGATGCGGACTAACTAACCAACTAACTAACTAACTAACTGACTGACTAATTAACTAACTAACAATCGTGGTTTCTGCTCACCATTCTCAGACTGCCACAAAGACTTCTTGCGCTGAGGTTTGAAGGTGGTGATCACGTTCTTGACGCGGACTAACTAACTAACTAACTAACTAATTGACTAACTAAATGACTAACTAGCAAACTAACTATCTAACTAAGTAACGTGTGGTTTCTGCACACCGTTCTCAGACTACCACAAGGACTTCTTGCGGTGAGGTTTGAAGGTGGTGATCACGTTCTCGATGCAGACTAACTAACTAACTAACTAACTAACTAACTAACTAACTAACTAACTAAGTGACTGACTAACTAACTAACTGACTAACTGACTTATTGACTGACTAACTAAGTAACTAACGCGTAGTTTCTGCTCACCGTTCTCAGACTGCCACCAGGACTTCTTGCAGTGAGGTTTGAAGGTGGTGATCAGGTTCACGATGCGGACTAACTAACTAACTGCATAACTAAATAACTAACTGACTAACTAACTAACTAACTAACTAATTAACTATCTAACTAACAAACTAACCAACCAACTGACTAACTAACGTGTGGTTTCTGCTCACCGTTCTCAGACTGCCACCAGGACTTCTTGCGGTGAGGTTTGAAGGTGGTGATGACGTTCTCTACGCGGTGGTTGATGGTGTTGTAGACGGGGTCATAAGGTCGTCTGGAGTCACATTCAAAACACTTCTTCTCGTCCTTCAGCAGGAAAAGGTCAGAGGTCACGAGAGGAGAAAGGAGAAGGATCAATGAGGAGGAGAAAATAAACCACATATACGACTTTCTAGTGCCCCCTAATTGGAAATCCTGACTCCCAAAGATAGCAGATTAGGTCTTTTTAATCCTATCTTGTATGGTGTTACTGCTCATTTGTGAGTGTGCTGGTTCTTCTACCTGCAGATGACTGACGATGCAGTACGGCTCCTTCCTCCTCATCCCACATGTGGACGAGGCCTTCAGGTTCTTCTCTCGTCCGACCAGAAGGTCCCCGGTGGCCGGGTAACAGCTGCCGTAGGCACAGCCATGACTGTGGTCAGGCTCCTGGACGACAGCAGCAGCAGCAGCAGCCAGGCCTGTGGAGGCAGAATCATCATCATCAGTACATGATCTAATGACTTCATCATGACCTGATCTTATCACTTCCTGAGGAAGGAGAAGTCCAGGATGGAGAGCACGACATTCCCTGAAGCATAATGGGGTGAATAATTTGAAGATCTGGGACTATGTAGTGGAAAACAAGGTGAAAACCAACAATCTGAGAACCTTCAAAGACACGTTATACTTCAGAGTTGTTGGCTGGAAGTTCTTGCTCAAAGGTCAAGAGGTACAACTGAACCAGAGGACGATTCAATGTTGGGACAACACTGAGTGAGTGAGATAATCTTAAAGTTAAACCCTGCAGGTTAACAGCAACTGTGGGCTAAATCTGGACTCAGGTCACACAAAGGTCAAGATGCTCGGATAAACGCGAAAGAAAGACTTGGTTATGTGGAGAGAAAGTGTTCCTCTCACCGATGCCTTGGTGTGACTGTGGATCGTATAAAAAAAAAAAGGAATTTCCTCCTTAAGTCAACCAGGTAATAAAAGTACACTGAATGGCCACCAGGGGGCGACTCTACTGGTTGCAAAAAGCATATTCTGCTTTCCACTTGATTTATAACATTAACGTGTCATGCGCTAATGTGCGTTAAACGTTGGCGCTTTTTCATGACAACTGACCGGAAAAATACACGCCTGACGTCATGTTTACGTGCCCCGACACCAGAGTCCAGGCACCGTTTAGTAGTTAGCTCCGTTATCTGCATTAGCTCCTTTTAGCACCGGTTAGCGTTAGCCTACAGTGGAACTGGAGCGGTCTGTTTATTAAAGGAAAAGAGCAGCGCTAACAAATAACCAGTGTACCCGTGTTCTGCGTATGTGTGCCTCTGTTTTTAAAGGTTAGCGTTACTTTAGAGACTCATTTTAACAATCCGGAGTCACGTAAACATGACGTCGCGCGCGTCTTTTTACGGTCAGTCGTCACGGAAACGCGTCACTTGCTAACGTGTGTTAAACGTTGCAGTGTTTCTGCGAGGATTGACCGAAAAAGACGCACGTGACGTCATGTTTACGTGCCGCGACACCGGAGTCCAGGCACCGTTTACCAGTTAGCTCCGTTATCTGCATTAGCTCCTTTTAGCACCGGTTAACGTTAGCCTACAGTGGAACTGGAGCGGTCTGTTTATTAAAGGAAAAGAGCAGCGCTAACAAATAACCAGCGTACCTGTGTACTGCGTATGTGTGCCTCTGTTTTTAAAGTTTAGCGTTACTTTAGAGACTCATTTTAACAATCGGGGAGTCATGTAAACATGACGTCACGCGTGTCTTTTTCCGGTCAGTCGTCATGGAAACGCGTCACTCGCTAACGTGCGTTAAACGTTGATGCGTTTCCAGGACAATTGACCGGAATAAGACGCGTGTGACGGCATGTTTATGTTTCGCGACACTGGAGTCCAGGCACCGTTTACCAGTTAGCTCCGTTGGCTGCATTAGCTCCTTTAGCACTGTTAGCGTTAGCCTACAGTGGAACTGGAGCGGTCTGTTTATTTAACATGACTTTGCGCGTCTTTTTACGGTTAGTCGTCATGGAAACGCGTGGTGCGTTAACGTTGATGCCGTTATATACATATCTATACACACATATATATTATATATGTTTATATATAAACAAACATATATATATATATATACATATATTTTTTTAATTCAGCCTTTCTGTCTGTTATGTCACAGATAGGATACATGTTTCTAGTAAACAGATGAATGAATGAATGAATGAATGAATGAGCGGTTGCCAGTTTGGGTGAGATTGAGTCGCTCTGTGTGGGAGTTAAAATAAACCTAATAAGGTTTCCTGAAACTCTGCAGAAGATCCCACTGGATGAGTTTTCACCTCCCACACTTCACTCCATCTCTCTCTGTCTCTCTGCAGCAATTAAAAAGCTGGAATGAGGAGGAAAACGGTCGATCTTCAGTCTGCTAACAGCAGATGTTTCTAATCCTCCCTCGGCTCATTTATTCTGACATTGTGACACCTAAACACCTACTGTTATATGACTTTAAAAGGGTTTTTATTCGCAGTTTCGAGGGGAAATGGGATCGAGTCGATAATGAGGATGTGGGAAATCATTCATGTTTCTAAGACTTTGAAGAGTTGGAGTCTGTAACTGTTGAGGAGCAGCTTCGAGGTGCATTCAAGGAACCTTGTAAATAAGTCATCGGAGTAGAAAGATTTGTTTTTGTACATGCAGTCCTTGACAAAGGACTTTTTTAAATACTGTAAATCATCGCCGCAATAAAACAAAGCTATGGTGTCAAAATGATGTGCTCTTTTCTTTTAGTTGACCTAGCATAGCAGGTGCCACTGTATTTGTTGGAAGTGAATTCAACATTGAAGTGATATTTTCTGGCCTGTTGACGTCTTTTTTATGTCGACGTTGGGTTTAATATTGTGACATTTTATTTGGCAGTCTTCATTTTAATTGGTTGATTGTATTTTGACAGATCGACAGATGGATAACTACGCGCTTTGATAGCTAACCTTTCAAATACATGAGAGCTGAAACGATTAATCGATTACTAAATTAACCGTCAACTATTTTGCTAATCAGTTTGAATCTTTTTTCATGATTAAAAGAAGATTTCTGATTGTTTTAGTTTCTTAAATGTGAACATTTTCTTTGTGTCTTTGCTCCACATAAACAAAGAAATCATTAAAACTCTATCATTTTGTTTTCCAGGTTTGACAAACTCTGATCGACAGTTTTTAACATTTCCTGACATTTTACGGACCAAACGTTTCATCGAGAAAATAATGAGTTAGTTGCAGCTCTAAAATACACACAATAACCATAATAAGTGTTACAATATGATTATAAACCCACGTTCACGCTAAAACAATATGTGGGAATTATTGATCCTCGTCACGTGTGTTGGTCAGAGTCAGGTTTTAAGTTTAGGAATCGTCGCAGCGACTGGTCAATTTTTTATAATCGAGTAAACGATCGTATCATTATGTCCGTAAAATGTGTGTGTGTGTCTGCTGAGAACTGTGTGGACTCAGTCTCAGCTCTGTGACGTACAAACACACAGCGTCTGCAGCAGCAGCAACAAACACACCGACAGTGTGTTTGTTGCTGCACTTGACTCGCACTCGAACCTCACTAACACACAAACGTGTGAATGAAAACATCAAGTGTGCACGGAGGGACAATCTAAGAGGTACAAACAGAGGACAATCTGAAGTGTGTTTGTATGAGGCAGTGACACAAAGACTTTGTCATCGGTGTAAAAGTGCTACTCACTCCCTGCACCAAACCCCAGAGAGAAAAGCTTCTTCAGCCATCACGGCCTCATTCACTCAGTTCGCACGTGTTATTTTGTGAATTCAGTGTTTGAAATCCTCCATTCGGAATTAGACAAAAAACGACATACTATACTATGTCTTCCAAATTTTTTGGAAAAAAACATATTGGTCCAAAATTTGACAAAAACGACTACACTATGTCGTCCAAATTTTTTTGTAAAAAATTTTTTGGCCCAAAAATTGATAAAAACTACATACTATACATTGTCGTCCAAATTTTTTTGGGAAAAAAAATTTGTTCCAAAATTTGACAAAAAAAGACTACACTATGTCGTCCAAATTTTTTGGAAAAAAAACATTTTGGTCCAAAATTTGACAAAAAACGACTACATTATGTCGTCCAAATTTTTTGGGGAAAAAAATGTTGGTCCAAAATTTGACAAAAAACAACATACTACACTATGTCGCCCACATTTTTTGGGAAATTTTTTTTGGTCCAAAATTCGATAAAAACTACATACTATACTTATCTTAATCTCTGAAAATAAGATGGATGGAGAGGATGTGAGTGAGGAGGTCAAAGGTCAGAGGTCAATGTGATGATGTGACAGTGAGAGGAGAACCACGGAGCCACAGAGACAGACGTAGGGAAAATCCAAGCAAGCTTCATATCTATTCTGGAAACTATTGGCACACAATCAAAGGTGTGTGTGTGTGTGTGTGTGTGTGTGTAGGGGGCGGAGCAGCAGAGCAGACGTCTGATGTGTGAGTATAATCATGGGTTTTCTTGTCTTTCTTTCATCTCTGTGTTTTCCGTCTGTGTTTTATTTGTCCGCGGAAACAAACTAAACTTCACACCTGCCACGAAACACAAATAAAGATCCTACGCTTAGATTTAGACACACAGAGGAACAAGAATAAAAACAAGTCCTCAAAAACAATAGAAAACAGCGCGATGCTGCAGTGAAGTCGCGTGGGAAAGTGGCTTCTATCACGCGTCAGCGTACAGTATCACTGCGGCAGCTGTTTGAGCTGCCGGGCAGGCGACAAACGGCCCGCTGTTGTAAAGCTATTCTAGGATAAAGGTTTTTAAAAAAAGCAGCAAATCATGACGTGATGTCGCGCTGAAAGACGCTGAAACCCGACTCCGAGGCAGAAAGAGTGAACGCTCTGACTGTCACAGATACAGCAGCCTGCAGGGCCGTGGTTATCAGCAGACACTGACCAGCCCGAGTCCTGATTCACAGTTTTATCATCTCAACGTCTGCTGCTATTCATCCACATCCTGATCCTCCCTTCTCCTTTCAAGGCTCTCATGACATACAGGCAGCTTACTGTATAAGGTTCATACTGAAGGGAAACAGGTTAGATCTATAATTCAACACAGATGTTTTAGTTTGTCCATTGTGGGCTCCTGTAAAATGAGCCTATTCTGCTCCTGAAATTAATAACAGACTCATTTTAAGTGAATAAAAAGACAAGAATTCATACAAGTGATTGTTCATGTTTCAGTTTCTGACAAATTAAAGTGATTTCACCTACTTTCTATTCTATTTTTCCAGTTCTAATTTGTGATGTTTTTCTGTCCTGTACATTCAAAGACGTAAAAATGCACGTGTATTATTTATAACCTTTATCTTTACTGTCTTTGCTGCTGTGACACTACATTACACCTTTAAGGTGGACAGGTTTTAGTGAAGAAGAGGTATTTTACCCACGGAAATTAAATCTGAAATACTTTTAAAGAGCTATACTTATCGGTTTTATGTTGTATACCTTTTGGAAAAATCCTGGTTGTTTTTAAATGTGCTCTAGAAATAACGTTGACTTGATTTTTATCTGCAGTGAAGTGGTTTGTAAACTCACAGCTCAGTGTAAAGTTGCATTTCCCTTAATTTGACAGCCATTTGTATCTGTGTGTGTGTGTGTGTGTGTGTGTGTGTGTGTGTGTGTGTGTGTGTGTGTGTGTGTGTGTGTGTGGATGTAGCATCAGTGTGTCACATTCCACTGGAAGCAGCAAACGAGACACAGTTTGCTGTGACATGGACCGGCGTAAACAATGCTGCTGAACCAAGCTGGACAAAGAGGTACAGACAGACAGACAGACAGACAGAAACAGGCACAGACAGCGATGCAGCGATGACATCACGGTGAGAATATGGAAGTAAATCTGTGCCATCTGAGTTTGAATTTGAATGTCTAACTGAATTTTTTTGCATCGAAATTAGACTTTGAATTTTAAAAACCATCAAATTTCAAGCACCCTTTTTTTTGTTTTTGCCATTTATTTATTTTTTCAACGTTGAAATAAATTAAACGTCTCAAAAAATGAACTTGCAAAAACATCAGTTAACATCTGGGTCACCAGAGAGATAGATAGATAGATGCTAATTAGCTGGCTGGCTAGCATAAAGAGATGATAGATACCGTCTTCTGATAGATAGATAGATAGATAGATAGATAGATAGATAGATAGATAGATAGATAGATAGATAGATAGATAGATAGATAGATAGATAGATAGATAGATAGATAGATAGATAGATAGATACTAACCAGCTACCTGGCTAGCTAGATGGATAAAAAAATGCTAGTTAGCTAGCTACCTGGCAGTTGATGGAACAATAACGTTAGCAAGCTTCTTAGCTAGCTAGGTAGATTGAAGATATATAGATACTTTATGTATCCCAAAGGAAATTCAAGTATTCAGTGGCAGTAACAAACATACATTGAGCCAAAATAACAAAAAACTGACATCTGATCCAGTGACTTTGATCGATATCGGACCGTGTATCGTATCGGTTCATCCCTGATTAATATTATCGAGTCACAATTTCTATTTTACAAATTTTATGTGTGATGCACAAATGAAACAGGACTTTTGTTTTGTCACCATTCAAACCCTTGAAACAGGCAGAAACATTAGCGTTAGCGCAATCACATTTTACTGAGTAAACCCCGAGTAAAGTCAACAGCCTTTTTTATTTTTAACTCCTCTCCACTAACGAGTTGACATTCTCTCCGTCCTCTCTTTGCTTTGCTGTTAACGGATGGACGGTCAAACTCCCTCAGACAAACATGCAGCTGTCCTCCTCCCTCCTCACCTCTTTATTAGCCTCAGCTACCATCGCTCTCTCCCCTCTCTGACCGGCCTCTCACCTTCTTCTTTTTTTTCCCTTAATCAAATCACAGGGCCTCACTCACAACGTTAAAGAAAACGCTGTAGTCGTGGTGATGTAGAAGAGTAACGGTGCACAGCTGGAGAACGCTAACGCACATTCCACTTTGTGATTTGACTTGTTCTCGTTCTGACATTAACAAACAGTTCATTTAATATTTGATGCATCACAGACTGTAACTTTTGTCCAAGTGTGTGCTTTTGTATTTTTGTGAGCAGCCTTTTCCTTGTGGTGTGCCACAAGGCTCTGTCCTGGGCCCCATTGGTTTTTCTTTGCATTAACCTTTACCATAAAACAGCTCCATATACAAGGTCAGTTGCCAATTGGATTAATTTAATTCAGGATTATATGCTTCAATAACATAAGAAGTACTACACTTCAACACACTCTAAGACACCAGGAAACACCGTTTTAGCCACTAAACAAAAGACTATCATCATACGATCTATGCCAGCTTTAGTCTGTCTGAAGAATATGTTTGCTGTATTATCTCAACCGTTAAATAGATGTTTCCTTCTGGAAACGTGAAGTTTGTAAACTGCTCAAACTCCTGCACCAAAGCCCATTGAGTAAATCAGCGTTTTTAGCTCCCATTCACCAATACGCGAGCACATATTTATTTAGCATTAGGGGTGGAGGAAAAAAATTGATTCACATAAGAAAATCGCGATTCTAATCATCCACGATTCTGAATCGATTCATAAACTTCAAAAATCGATTTTTGAAAAAACATTTTTTTTTAATGTTTCTATTTTGAAAAGCCACACAAAACACCAGTTTGTGTTATTTGTGTACAGTTTATTTTTGTAACTTCTGGGAGAAAAAGGCAGCTAGCCTAAGCTTTTATTTATGCAAGTTATTTTTTTGTACAGTAGGTAAGTTTTTATTTGTTTTGAATGAATAAAGGTTAACTTTTGTCTTAAGTTTGCCTTTGTTTGATCACATTATCTTATACAAACTGTATTGTTTTGATGCCATAATTCGCCTTAACACACTATGCATTGTATCAATTTTTAAATCGAGAATCGATTTTGAATCCAATCGTGAGCCACCCAAAGATTCACACCCCTCATTAGCATGCAACTATTTTGGCTAGCAACATGGCGAACCTGTTTCCTAATGATTAGCATTAGCGTAGCTAGCTGTTTTGAGACCGCCACCCACCCTGGAATCTCTTTATTTGATTTGCGTTGTGCCTAATGATGTTGCACAGTGTTTGTATTATATTATGTTAGCCTTTACGTTCCTTATCATGCATTACCATAACTGAAAACTCTTCTTCAGCTCCCCCTATAGGAATACATTCTTTCTTACAGGCACTGCACAAGTTGGGATTAACGCTGGCTTTACACGACAACGCTCCCGGGTGAAACCAACAAAATATTTGATCAGATCTTTCGTTTAGACGGCGACAGCGTTTTTTGGGGCTTAAAAACGCAAAAGAATGAAGCCACCCTCCAGAGTGGAAATCTTAAAAAACGCTCCACCGTGGCGTTCCCGTCTAAAGGGTTGAAAACGCGCTGACGTCAGATCCATGTGCAGTACAGACAAACAACAACAAACGTGGGATTATAATCCATCAGTTGGACATTCAAGTCCCTTTAGCTGATACTTCGTGCTACTAGAGAGAAGAAGAAGGACGGGTCAACGCTCCTGCTGTTGTTGTATGGCAGTGCTTCACAGCGCCACCTAGCCACCTGGCATGCATACTACATCACATTTCACACACTTTAGCGTCACCGTGTGCGTGCAGATTTCCATTCGAAGTGGGAACGCAACGACCACTTTAGCGGTTTGTGTTCAGATGGTTGTCTTGTAAAGCTAGCCGAAAGCTCACATAGAGTGGTCCTGTTGCACATATATGTTAGTCATGGAGGTCTACTTACATACATTAACTTGTTTTTATGGTCAAAAACCTCCTAGTTGCTGTAAACGAGCCGATAGAAATCTCTCCTCACTGAAGCTATCGTCAGCCGCGCTGTTTCAGACTGAAATCTGTGAACTGTGTTGTGATTGGCACATGCTGTTTGAAATGATGTTTAACTGTCTGTTTTGAACCTTCAGGGCACCATAAACAAGGTAATGTCGCAGATACACACCGAAAAAACATACCGTTAATCGGTACTTCCGGTCTAGGTGCGCTTTAATGTCAGAGAAGACTATGTTTGTAGTCATGATTTGGCTGTGGCTCAGCTGTCACACAGACACAGGGTTTTAGGGAGTCCAGACAGTGGCCATTACACAGGCTGTTACATTAACAAGGCCTGGCACAGCGAGGGCAGCTGCTCTCACAGGAGGACACACACTCACATTCCTGTTCCATCCCCGCTGGAGACGTCTGAGTCACTCTGTGTTAGAGAGGAAATATGAAACACGGCATCGGGAGCAACAGGTGGACAGTGGATCAGGACTGGAATCCTGCCCGTTCCACATGTCTGCAATCATTCTGACGAGAGATTCTCTGACCTCTCTGAACGTGTCCTCACAGATTCCACTGATATCATTAAAAAAATAATAAGTCAATGTCGAGAATCTCGGGGGTTAATCTCAGTTCACATCGCTCCGACCTTTAGAATTCACCTCTCGCTGCTCACTCTGAATGTGACGCACACATGTGCAGCAGATGCTGCTCATACACAAGTTACTCAGCTGTGGATTTGATAAGTGATTACGACGATGATGCTGTGTGTGTGTGTCGGTGTGTGTGTTCTTGTACTTGCGGCATACTGAGGACCAGTGAGGGTTTTTAACCAACAAAGTGAGGTCATTTTTACGGAGTGAGGACATTTTGGCCGGTCCTCACATTGTTTTCATTGAAATCGCTTCCTTAGGTTGTTATAACATGATATACTCAATTTGTCAAAAAAAAAAGAAAAAGAAAACATTTTGGATGAAGTATGACGTTTTTGTCAAATTTTGGACCAAAAATTTTGGGTCAAATTTTTTTTTCAAATTTTGGACGACAGTGTAGTATGACGTTTTTGTCAAATTTTGGGTCAGATTTTGGTCCAAAAATTTTTGGTCAACTTTTTGGTCAAAACATTTTTGGTCAATTTTTTTTTTCAAATTTTGGAAGACATAGTATAGTATGATGTTTTTGTTAAATTTTGGACCAAAAATTAAGAGAAATCGAAAAAGTTTATCAGCCCTTTTTGCTCTGGGGCTCCACCTGCAGACATTTTATGGTACTGCAACCAGTAGTTCTATATAGATGTCATTCATGAAGTAGATATTTGTAATTGTGTTGATTTATGAAGTGGAAATGTTGGTCCTCACTTTGTCAGCAACCCAGTCCTCAGTATGCAGCAAGTACAAGAATATGTGTGTGTGTGTGTTCGTGTGTGTGTCAGTGTGTGTTTGCCCTGCTGCTCAGCAGCTGCTCTGTGGGCGATAATCACAGTCGGTGATGGAGGAAAACCTGGCTTCACTCAGAGAAAAGTGCAGCTCGCGCGGGACCTCGACGTTAATCCAGGCGTGTGCTTCACTGAGATTATTAAACATTTAGTTTTACATGCACACACACACACACACACACAGTGTGTTTGTGGCTGAAATAACAGATTATTTCTGCTATTTCTGTGAGGTCAATAATGTAATTACACCGTCTAACTGTTGCCTGGTGGAATTACCTTCCTGTGTTAGAGAGAAGCATAATGGAGAATACACAGGGGAGTGTGTGTGTGTGTGTGTGTGTGTGTGTGTGTGTGTGTGTGTGTGTGTGTGAGAGAGGTCAGGGGTTAAACAGAGAACAGGAAAAAAGTCCTCTCATAAACAATGGCTGAAACAATGAAAACTATTCTTTGGAAATCCCATAAATTTGGGTTTAAAGTATACGGTAACTACACACACACACACACAAATGTTGGATTATTTTAGGGCGACAACTAACTGTTTCATTATAGATTAAATTGAGGATTATTATGTTTGTTCAACAAACCTGAAAAAGATGTTTTTTTTGTTATCAAAATGATTTAGTTTTAGAATCTGAAAAATCAAACCCAAACTACTGAACCGATGGTCAAAATAACTGCAGATTAATTTAATAATCGATGAATAATCGAGTCGTCATATTTCCGTAGTTTGGGCTGAGATTAACAGAACGACTCAGCAGATTTAACCGAGAACGGTCCACCATTTTCAGACAGAAAAACACTGAACCAATGAATGACCTTTTGTGTCGAGCAGTGACCTGGAACACAGACAGCTGCAGCCTTTTATAAGTGTGTGTGTGTGTGTGTGTGTGATTACAGGCTGAAACCAGGAGACCTTGAAGACGATAAAAACCTGAATCTAAAATATCTTGTTCTCTCCTTCCTACCTGACAACACCACCTCTTTACTTCCTTTCCTTGCTTCCTAAAACCATTACCTTCCCCCCTCTGTACTATTAGATAGATAGATAGATAGATAGATAGATAGATAGATAGATAGATAGATAGATAGATAGATAGAAAATCTAGAAAAATGTTATGTTTGCTAGCTTATGTTGTGTGAGCTAGTTAAAAATAGAATGGTCGAAAAGATAGATACTAGTTAGCTGGCTGGCTAGCATAAATAGATGATAGATACTGTCTTCTTCTAGAAAGATAGATAGATAGATAGATAGATAGATAGATAGATAGATAGATAGATAGATAGATAGATAGATAGATAGATAGATAGATAGATAGATAGATTTAAACTCTTTGAGTTTCAGCGTCTAGTCTTTTAGATTTCACACAGTACCCGGTAAAAAACAAACAGAACAAACAAACAAACAATCTGAGCTTTGCATTCTCTCTGTGTGATACTACAGAGCAGATTTAATGTAATCTAGTGTTTCATCAGTATCAGGTAAATTCAGTTAAATAAAGCTGGATTAAGATTGAAAAGCTGCCCGTTTGTCTTCACTCTCCTCCTCACTGTAAACACCTGACAGATCCTTTCAGCTTCTCCACTGTAGCAGCAGACACTTCATTGTTCTGACTGTGACCAGCTGACTGTTTCATATCCTCCTCCTCCTCCTCCTCCTCCTCCTCCTCCTCTTCATCAGGAAACCTAACTCACCGTCCTTTCATAAACAAACCTGTTCTCTCTCTCTCTCTCTCTCTCTCTCTCTCTCTCTCTCTCTCTCTCTCTCTCTCTCTCTCTCAAGTCTTTCTCTCTTTTCTTTTTGTCCTGATTCTATCCGACCCCTTCTCTGTTTTCACTCTCTCTCTCTATCTCACTCCCTCTCTCTCTCTCTCTCTCTGCCGGCTTTACCGCACCATTGTTCTGGTATCTGCACATTTCCGGAGGCTAACGCTCACAAAAGCAACGGGAACACACTGTCTTACACACACACACACACACACACACACACACACACACACACACACACACACACACACACACACACACACACACACACACACACACACACACACACACACACACACACACACACACACACACACACACACACACACACACACACCTGCAACAAAGGTGAATTACCGAGGATTTACTCTGCATCACAAGACAAACCCTGATCCCCTTTCATGTTCCTTTTTCCTTCCTTCTTTCCTTCCTTCCTTCCTTCCTTCCTTCCTTCCTTCCTTCCTTCCTTCCTTCAGAGGAATAATGCATCGTTTCCTCCCTCAGCACAAACACAATCAAAATCACAGTCACTTTCATAAAAAGTAGTTTGCTCCACAGCACGGAGAAGTTTTAAATGTTAGCGTCTAACAGCTACATATAAAGACACACACACAAATACCCAAACCTAACCTACTAACCTAATTTTAACCAAACCGAAACCTAACTTAATCTAACCTAACCCTAACCTAACCGAAACCTAATTTAACTTAATCTAGCCTAATCCTAACCAAACCTAATTTAACTTAATCTAACCTTAACCTAACCTCACAGAAACCTAATTTAACTTTATCTAACCTAACCTAACCTCACCAAAACCTAACTTAACTTAATCTAACCTAACCTAACCGAAACCTAACTTAACTTTATCTAACCTAACCTAACCTCACCAAAACCTAACTTAACTTAATCTAACCTAACCTAACCGAAACCTAACTTAACTTTATCTAACCTAACCTAACCTCACCAAAACCTAACTTAATCTCACCTAACCTCACTGAAACCTAATTTAACTTAATCTAAACTAACCGAAACCTAACTTAATCTAAACTAACCGAAACCTAACTTAAACTAAACTAACCTCACCGATGCCTAACTTAACTTAATCTAACCTAACCGAAACCTAACTTAATCTAACCTAACCTCACCAAAACCTAATTTAACTTAATCTAACCTAATCTTAACCTAACCTCACCGAAACCTAAATTAATTTCATCTAACCTCACTAAAACCTAACTTAACGTAATCTAACCTAACCTAACCTAATCTTAACCAAACCTAACAGAAACTTAAGTGAGCTAATCTTAACGTAATCTAATCTAACCTAACCTAATCTTAACCAAACCTAATTTAACCTAAACCTAACCAAGCTGAAACCTAACGTAACCTGTTGGATGTGGGCTGGTAACATGAAAAGTGACTCATTCTAATACTAACCTTTACTCTTAAACCTAAAAACACAACAAACAGACCTCACTTCCTCAGGTTTTCTACGTTTTTATGGTCCCCACAAAGAAGAGAGAGATGCATCTGAGCAGCCTTAACAAAGCTTTATCCCTTAAAGTTAACTTTAACCTTTAACTTAACCTTTACCTTAAACATAAGCACAATTCAAATCTTAACCAGCTCCTCAGAAACAAGGTTCTGCCTCATTAGGACCAGATTTTGGTCTCCATGAGGACGACTGGTCCTGACACAGGACCTCCTCCACCCCCACCACCATTAAAGAAGAATCAGAAAGAGAAAAGAGGAACTACTGCTTCCTTTGTCACCGTGACCGAGTCCTTTCACTCTCTGTCTCACACACACACACACACAAATTAAGCCCGACTCTGACCCAGGGTCTTGACCTTTGACCTTGCAGCTCGTCCTCAGAGACGTCCAGACTCTGAACAGACAGCTCTCCATCTCCATAATGACACACACACACACACACACACACACACACACCTTTCAACTTGAGAACTTGTCCTCGGGCCTGAGACACTCACTCTCCTGCACCAAAGTCCATAGAGAAAAATCACCATTTTAAGCTCTGGTGAACACTGAGCTGCAGCTCCACTGATGCCTTGTTTGGTAAATTGTGTCACTTTGCTAAATCCAAACACAACATTTCAAACATTGAAATCACAAAACAACACATTTGAAGTTACACATCACGTTATTTTTGAGATAAGATATTTTCTCGCTATAACGAGAAACTGTCACGTTATTTTGAGATAAGATGTTTTCTCGCTATAACGAGAAACTGTCACGTTATTTTGAGATGTTTTGACATTATAACGTGAAAACAGAAATACCGTGATAGTTTCTCGTTATAGCGTGATAGTTTCTCATTATAACGTAAAAGTTTCTCAAAATAACGTGATAGTTTCTAAATATAACGTGATAGTTTGTCATTATAACGTGATAGTTTCTCGAAATAACGTGATAGTTTCTCATAATAACATAATACTTTCTAGAAACAACGTGACAGTTTTTCGTTAAAACGTAATAGTTTCTCGAAATAATGTGATAGTTTAGTTAGTTCAAAGACTTCTGACTAGAAATGGAACGCACCATGTTATGGTTTTAAACTAAAAATCACCCTTTGACCTTTGTGTTGTGTGGTCATCACAGTGAAGTATTGTGATGTTTGATGGACTCTGTGTGTGGTCACAGCAGGACCAACAGCCCAGTCTTTGTCTTGTATGTGTCGGGATGAGTTTTTACTGAGGGTCGTTTGTCGTCTTTTTATCTCAGTGAGTTCACGTCCTCTTTGACGAGTGCAGGTGTCACACACACACACACACACACACAAACATACACACACACACACACATACACAGGATTATCAATAAATATGTTTTTTTACAGATTTTACCAAAGGTTTTTTAAACTAACATGCATAAAATCAAGTTTTGGTTCACCGATCCAACATTTAAATCTATTAGAATAGAAAATTATACCATAATAAAAGGTGTATATATGTAGAAATTAAACATACTGGTTTAGCTGATGTTTTAAAAAAGGGTCCAGCGTTTAAAAACTATGTGAAATTATTTAGAGGTCGACCAATATGCCAATTTTTTAGAAATTAGGGCAAATTATGGTTTCCACCATCTGATAAAAACATAAACTGTTAAATGATAACAAATATAAAAACAATGGAACACTGTTGGTCTGTCTATTTAATCTATATTTAATATATTATGCACTATAGTGCGATTACACTGTTTGTATAAATAATGTTTACAGTTTTACTGACTTTTATTAAGTGTCTAAGAACAAAAATGGCTCATTTGTAAGAATTGGCTGATTATTAAGTTATAATAGGTCCATGTCTTTTATTGGACGTAAACAAACAAAGTAGAGTTTGAATCCCCAGAGTTTCTACACACACACACACATACTCCAGAGCTCAGCTGAAGGTAACGGTGAAGTGTCAGAGTCTCTATTTGTGGACTCAGCTGAGCTTTTTTAGGAGAACCATAAACAGAGAGAGCAGGAGGTCACATCAGCTCCAGTATCTAATCTCACTCACTGAGAACAACACCACTCGTTTCTCTTACTCTGGGATTATTCATCCTAATCTAACACGAGATAAGTGCTACTGGACGAGCCAAATGTGCCACAATAACCGCAGATTATACTCTAACCCAAACGGATCTAAGTAAATATGTATGAATATTACGTTTGTTATTCTTATTTATTGAAGTAATTGAATAACTACACTCTTAGAAATGAAAGTGCTAAGTAGAACCATATAAGGTTCTTCGGCTTGTCCTCATAGGAGAACCCTTTTCGGCCTTTTTATAAAGGTTCTACCTGGAACCCTTTTGGAGGGTTCCACCAAGAACCCTTTTAAAAACCTTCATTCAGGAAAGGTTTTTTAAAGGGTTCTCTGGATCAAAATGGTTCTTACTGGAACCATTAGTGTTACCAAGAACCCTTGGAAAGGGTTTTTCAGAAGCAAATGGTTCCAGGTAGAACCTCAGCCCTTGTAGAAGAACCCTTTTGGAACCCTTATTTCTAAGAGTGTATGGATTAGAGGATTAGGGTCACATATGAGACTGAAGTCAAAATTATGCCTTATATCTTAGAATTCTGTTCTATTTCTAAGAAATATGAAATAAATGTTAGGGTTAGAAATAAACTAACCCTAACCCTTTTTTTCCTCAGGAATCTGACTTTCATCTCAAAACTTTACTTTTTTTCTAAGAAACCTGAGATTACAGTCAAATATTCTGACTTTCACTTTTAAAATATTGTGATCCTAAACGATTAATAATAAAGTATTATACATATAATATATAAAACTCAACGACTGAGCTGTGTATGACCATCACTAGGAGTTGATCAAGTTCAGTTCATTCAGGCAAAGTCATGAAGTCGTGAGTTACTGTCGTTATTTCAGTAAACAAATGCTTAATATTCACTTAAGAACAGCGCATGGACACACACATAAATGTCCATTTTATGGCAATTTTATTGCGGAAATGATGTCAAAATTTGCTAAATCTTTGATGAAAACATGTGAAACTGATTCAGATTCACATTCAGACAACTTTACTGATCCTAAACGGACAATTTCACGTCTACAAACAACAACACCATCATGTAAGAGCAGAGCTGTCTGATTCAGGAATAACTTACTTAGAGTAATAATAAAGTGCACTATCGTGACTGTGTGGAGCAGACAGATTAAAGTACAGTACGCTGACTGTGAGCTCAGTGACCTGGACAAACTCCCTGGTTTCATCTTCACTGATTCACTTCACAGGCTTTTTTGTGACGGAGCAGAAAACACGGAGCGACTTCAAAGACACAAACAGGGTTTACTCACCACAGAGCAGCGTTAGCGTTAGCGTCAGTGAGGATCTCATCGTCCACGACCTGTGGACACACAGCACCAGTTCAAGACAAGCTTCGTCAAAGAATTCAAAGAATAAATGTGATTTTACCGACTGTGTGGTTGCTGCTCTGAGTAGTTACTCAAAGTCTCAAACTCAAATAACAAGTATTTATACTGCATTAAAGACCATATTGCAGTCAAAGTGTATAGAGTTAACACTTCAAAATGCACATTTATGAGCAAAAATCTGTCAATAAACATGAAAAACAGACAGTTTTCAGGACCAAAATGTCAGAGGAGAATGAGCAAAGGATTAAAAATTCATCATCTACTTCCATATTTGAGAAACCAAAGTTATCTTCTCTTCAAAGCAGTTTTTCCTCATTTATTTACTTATTTATTTGTACTTTTTTTGACTTTTAACACTTGAAATTTACTCCGTTACCTCTAAAAACTTTTCTTTTACACTCTTAAAGTGTTCTAAACTGTCTTTTTTGGGGTAAATTATGTAATAGTGATAGAATAAAGTCAAATAAATAACAACCAAAACCAGTCCAGGTTCCACTGTCCTCTGTACCTAATAAAGCGGCAGGTGAGCGCTCACATAAAGACATTCACTGTGTTGTTTTGTTAAATATAAAGTGATAAAAAAATGAGGAGAAGCTTCGATGTTGAGTTAAACACAGACGTGGAGTCTGTGCTGCTCAGACCTGGAGTTCATTTAAAGACAAACACGAGGTTTAAAGACAGTGAGAGTGAGTGGTTTTTACCTCAGTGCTGCAGCAGCAGAGTCCTCTGTTGGTCCTCACTGTGTTGGTCCTCACTGTGTTGGTCCTCACTGTGTTGATCCTCACTGTGTTGGTCCTCACTGTGTTGATCCTCACTGTGTTGATCCTCAGTCTCTCTGCTGTCTGTCGCTGCTGCTTCACTTGTTGCTCAGCTGAGGCTGAAGCTGAGGCTGAGGCTTAAGCTGAAGCCGAGTTCACTCCTGTGCTCAAACTTCTCCTCTGCTTCTACTGGAAAACCTGGCCTGGAGTCTCACAGCAGGAGCAGGAGCTGAAGAGGGAGCGACAGCATCTGTCTGCAGACGACAAAGACAAAGGGGGCGGGGACAATAAGCAAGGGGGCGGGACTTGAAGCAAAAAAGAAAGTCAAAAAGAAAAACATAACAATAATAATATATAACAACAAATTAGTATCATGTGAGTACTTGAGTAAAAGTACAAGTATCTTAACAGAAAATAACTTTTTATAATATTACTTTAAGTAAAAGTCTTTCAACTGGAAGGTTGTGGGTTCAATTCCAGGTTCTGTCTATTACAGTATGTGTCCTTGAGCAAAGACACTTAACCAGACCATAATACCTACTCTTCTTCTTCTGGTTTTATTTAGTAGTAGCGAGTAACAAAGAGTTGGAGTAGTGGAGTCAAAGTAAAAGTTGCTAGAAATATAAATAACAAAGTACAGATACGTGAATTTAGTATTTAAGTACAGTAACAAAGTATTTTTACTTTGTTACATTTACAACACTGAATAAATCAAGCATTTTTAACAATTAGCATTGCTAACAAAAGCTAGTGTGAGATATATTTGCCATTTCCCACCTGGTCCCACCACGTATTCGGTCCCCACCTCGTGTTCGGTCCCACCTCATGATCGGTCCCACCTCATGATTGGTCCCCCCTTTTGTTGGGTTCCACCTCATGTTCAGTCCTCATGATTGGTCCTCATGATTGGTGCTTCCTCACGTTGGGTCCTACCTCACGTTGGGTCCCTCCTCATGTTTGGTCCGGCCTCATGTTGGGTCCCACCTCACGTTGGGTCCCGCCACATGTTCGGTCCCTCCTCATAATTGGTCCCACCTCATGTTGGGTCCCACCTCATGATTGTTACCACCTCCTGTTCGGTCCTCACCTTGTGTTTGGTCCCACCTCATTTCGGGTCCCATCTCATATCGGGTCCCACCTCATGATTGGTCCCCCCTTATGTTGGGTTCCACCTCATGTTCAGTCCTCATGATTGGTGCTTCCTCACGTTGGGTCCTACCTCACGTTGGGTCCCTCCTCATGTTTGGTCCCACCTCACGTTGGGTCCTACCTCACGTTGGGTCCCACCTCATGTTGGGTCCCACCTCATGATTGTGACCACCTCCTGTTCGGTCCTCACCTCGTGTTTGGTCCCACCTCATGTTGGGTCCCACCTCGTGTTTGGTCCCACCTCATGTTGGGTCCCACCTCATGTTGGGTCCTACCTCATGTTGGTTCCACCTCATGTTGGTTCCACCTCATGTTGGGTCCCACCTCATGTTGGTTCCACCTCATGTTGGGTCCCACCTCATGTTGGTTCCACCTCATGTTGGTTCCACCTCCTGTTGGTTCCACCTCATGTTGGATCTCACCTCATGTTGGGTCCCACCTCATGATCGGTCCCACCTCATGTTTTGCGACGAGCCCCCTGCTCTGACCCCTGTGTGCTGCTGCTCACTGTAGCTCTGCAGACACAGAGCAGGAATGCTCGCTCCCTGCTGGACGGATTAGATTCCCCTTTGATTTCACCCGACGCCTTCATCATCATCATCATCATCATCATCATCATCATCAGCAGGTCACACACCATCATCACCATTAACACCAAGGTTGTCTGAAGATACAGAAAGAACAAAAAGGTCATTAAATTCCACTTTCTTCAGCTGCTTATACACATATTATATCATATATTTAACATTTTCCACCCATTAAAAACAAATACAGAGTGACGTCGTTGCCAGGGCGACTGTCAGACACTTGTCAACGCCGTGTGCAGCTTTAATTAGAGAAGAATGTCGAGTCTATTGTTTTCCTCTTTTCTTCATTATTACAAGACGTTTAATGTCTTTGGCTGTTGCCGAGTAACAAGTGCACCATTTCTTTTTCAGAACAACTTCATCACGGTCACTTTTCATGTTTTTTATTTGGTGTTTTTACAAATTAGCTGATTGATGACGTTTTCTGTAACCCTGTAATAGAGATTATACCTTTTCCTGTTGTTTCATGAAGAAATAACAACATTTATTTACAATGCAGTATATATATATATGTATATATATATGTGTGTGTGTGTGTGTGTATACAGTACATATATATATATAATTATACAATGCAATTGTCTGCTAAACCTCTTATATCACAACATCCATGATTCTGTTTCCATTGCATTTTAATTCCAGTGGTTTTAATGTAATGCTTCAATTCTAATTCTAGTCTTAAACTTGCCTTACAATAATATATATATATATATATGTATATATACAAATATATATACATATACATATATATATATACACACATATATGTACATATATACACACATATATATATATATATACATATACATACGTATATATATATACGTATATATACATACATATATATACGTATATATACATACATATATATACATATATATATACATACATACATATATATACATATATACATGTTTACATACATACATATATATATACATATATATATATATACATACATACATATATATACATACATAAATATATATACATATATCTATATACATACATATATACATATATATATATATATATGTATACGTATATATATATATATACACACACAATAATAAAGTGAAAGTTCATGTTTTCTAAAGTGTGGTTCCTGAGCTTAGAGCGCCCTCTGCTGTTCACTCACTGTCACTGAAAACATGGCCGCCATCGACTACACTCATTTAAAACTGATTTTAGCCACTTAACGCAGGGCTCACGTTAATGAAATCAACTCCAGGTTAAATCTTACGAAACCTTAAGAATGTGTTTGCTGCTTTCTTATTGTCGCAACAAACGTTTCTGACGGGAAAATGTCTCTCGTTCTCCCACACCAAAGTCCACAGAAAAGAATTGACGTTTTTTTTTTTACCTGGTATTAACACAGTCACTGTCGGTCAACTGCTGCCGTGTTTGAAGGCTTTGTGTCACTCCGGTATATTTAAACACACAATATGAAACACCGGAAGTGGTAAAATAAGACATTTGAACTTACTCGCGGAGAGAGAACAGGAGCATTAACGGACGTTTTCTGACGCGGAAAATCGACGATTTTCTCTATGGAGTTCGGTGACGGTGAGTCAGCGGTTTCATTTCCGGTCAGAAAAGGTGAGTTCTTCTTCTTCTTCTTCGTCTTCGTTAAGCGGCAGCCATGTTGGATTAGGAGCAGTTACTGCTTTATTACCGTAAAACCGCAAATAAACACATCTAACAACCACACAAAGATGTATTATCACAATTTATTAATGTATTATATAATGTTATATAATGTAATGTTATATAATGTAAACAAAAACATTTATTGTAAATCTCAAAATAGTATTTTGTGGCCACAAACTATTATTTTGAGATTAACAATATAATTTTTTTTGACCATGTCATGTCCGGGGTACGGAAGCATATTGCATTCACTTGAATTTTTTTAATTTATTTTATTAATAATAATTTTTGGTTTGATTTTTTGAATATTTTTTTTTTTCTGTTTTTCTGAGTAATTTTTTTTTCTGTTTTTCTTAGTAATTTTTTTCTTTCTGTTTTTTGTGCAAATCGTGCACCATAGGTGTACGGGAGTCACTTGCAGGTTGGAGGTTCTCGATAATTCAGAAAAAAAATTACTCTGAAAAACAGGCGAAAAAAATTTGCACAAAAAAACAGAAAACAAAATTACTCCAAAAAACAGGGGGAAAAAAAGTGTACGAAAAACAAAATACTCAGAAAATCATGAAAAAAAATTAGACAGAAAAACAGGGAAAAAAATATTCAAAAAAAATCTAACCGAAAATTAATTACTGAGTTTTTTTGTTTTTTTTTTAAGTGAATGCAATACGCTTCCATAACGGGGCTCTGTATAATGTTATTGTTTTTAAATTTTAAATATTTTTTTTCTGTAAGTTTCCAAAAAAGCTGTGTAACCCGTCTAAGACGTTAAACTCTGTAGAAAATATGATATACTGTATATATACAATACAACTATAACTATAATAAATATACATTGTTGTTTTAAAAAAAAAAAAAAAAAAAATCAAAATAACATTTCTGATGGTTTTTCACTTCAATTCAAAATAAAAGTGTGTTTTTGATACGGAGCGATAAATAGTTCACAATATAAGCGTAAAATAAATCTTAAGAATTCAAAAAAACATCAAAAGAAATGACTTAATATGAAGTGGCGTGTTTGAAATCTCTGGTATATTTGACATAAAATCCAAAAATACACACACAAAACACATGAATTGACATGAACTGGATTACATTTATTTGTCTCCATCATCACAACTCGGATTAAATTCTCCCTGTGTGTGTATTTATACATATTTAATCGTATAATAAAAGTAAACACGTGTCATTCAAAATCAGTCAAAGTGTGTTTCATAATGTAAAATACCAAAGTGGTCAAACACACAAAAACCTTTTGGTCAAAAATAATAACTTTTTCTGATAACATACAGTCATATATTTCTTCTCGTTTATCATTATTATCATTCATGAAATCAGTCATCACGGTGTGTGAACAATGACAAACAAAACAAAAGCCACTTATTGTGATAAGTTAAAGACACAAACGCTGAGTGGTTGGTACAGTACAGGTGATATGGAAAGCTGATATAACACTTGATGGGTAATAAACATAGAAATGGAAAGGATTAAAGGCACCAGAGCAGCATCAATGATGTCGTACAGATGTGGACAAATCTGTTGGTTCGCTAACAAACTGAACATTGACAGAAGTACGAAGTGTTGACGCGATTCAAAGCCTCAACTCACTCTTTATCGTCCATATGACGCTCATAGTGGAGGAGCTGGAGCCAAATTTGGACCAAATTTCTTTTCAAAAGAAATGTAAAATTTTGGACGACATAGTATAGTATGACGGTTTTGTCAAATTTTGGACCAAATTTTAATTTAATTTTTTTTTTTTTTTTTTTTTTTGATGCCATAGCATAGTAAGACATTTTTGTCAAATTTTGGACCAAATTTTTTTGAAAATGTTTTTAACATTTTGGACGCCATAGCATAGTATGACGTTTTTGTCAAATTTTGGACCAATAATTTTTTTGAAAAAAATAAGCAAAATTTTGGACGCCATAGCATAGTATGACGGTTTATAAAATTTTGGACCAAAATTTCTTTTGAAAAAAAAAAAGTAAAATTTTGGACGACATAGCATAGTATGACGTTTTTGTCAAATTTCGAAACAAAATTTTTTTTGAAAAAAATTGTCACATTTTGGACATGGCATAGTATGACGTTTTTGTCAGATTTTGGACCAAATTATTATAATTTTTTTTTAATTGTCAAATTTTGAACGACATAGCATACATAGTATGATGTTTTTGTCAAATTTTGGAGCAAATTTCTTTTGAAAAGAAAATTGTCAAATTTTGGACGCCATAGCATAGTACGACAGTTTTGTCAAATTTTGGACCAAATTATTATAATTATTTTTTAATTGTCAAATTTTGAACGACATAGCATAGTATGACGTTTTTGTCAAATTTTGGACCAAAAAATATTTTTGCCGTGTGTATTCCCAGCTTCTCTGTGAACATTCTCTGAATTGATCAAACACAAGTGGAATATTTAAGCGATGGTCACATCAGCGATGGTCACATCACATCTCCGGTCACAATAACCTTGATACAAACAGTAGAAGACTAGTTCTGATTTTCCTCCACCAGAGGGCGCTCACGTAGCACAGTGTAGAGCTTTGAATTGGCCAATGACTTTGATCAACTGTCAGTGTGTACATGCACACTAAAAAAACAATTATTATCAGGTTTTTGTTGTTATCTGGTTAATCAAGTGCTCATGTAAACAGAATAAACCAATTTAATTTAATAATAATATTATTATATATATATTATTATTATTATTGTTGTTATTATTATTAATAACACACCAAGTTTTTTGTCAATGATCTGATTTTTTTCGAGACATGTCTACACCTTAAACGGTTTATTCCAGTTACCCGATTATTGCCAGTAATTGTTTTTTTAGTGTGCATGTAAACACAGTGATTTCAGAGAGCTGCTGTTGTTGTTGTTGTCAGATTTGTCCACGTCTGTGGTCGTCTGTGGTCGTCTGTGGTGGTCCTCACACACAGTTACTGTACTTCTGCACCTGATCGCGGATGTCGTCTCGCACCATGGTGGCGTTCTGTCTCAGCTCCTCCAGCTCCACGTGCTGCCGCTGCATCCGCCGCTCGTTACTCTTTAACTTCTTCTCCAGTTCTGTGAGTTCACAGGTCAGAGTCAGTGAGTTCAGGTGTGGGCTGATGTTCACTCTCCGTGGAGAGGGAAAACACTGATTTTAACCACTTTGCAAAAGTGTGCGGTGCCCTTTTCCCACAATCTGAAGCACTCACTCTCCCACACCAAAGCCCACAGAGAAAATCAGCGATTTTAGGTCACAACACTCAGGAGTTCAAAGCCACGATTCAATTGAGCTGGAGCCAAATTTGGACCAAATGTCTTTTTTAAAAAAAATTCAAATTTGGACCAACATATTTATTTTATTTTTAAAATTTTGGACGACATAGCATAGTATGTTTTCGTCAAATTTTGGACCAAATTTTCTTTTTAAAAAAATGGTAAAATTTTGGACGACATAGCACAGTATGACGTTTTCGTCAAATTTTGGACCAAAAAAAGGTCACATTTTGGACAACATAGCATAGTATGACGTTTTTGTCAACATTTTTTCAAAAAAATTGTCAAATTTTGGACGACAAAGTATAGTATGACGTTTTTGTTAAATTTTGGACCAACATTTTTTTTTTTTTTTTTTTAATTGTCAAATTTTGGACGACATAGCATAGTATGATGTTTTTTGTTTTTTTTTACACATTTCGGACCAATTATTTTTTTTTTTAAACGGTCAAATTTTGAACAACATAGTATAGTATGACGTTTTGGCAAATTTTGGACCAAAAAATTATCAAAGAAAATTATAAAATTTTGGACAACATAGTATAGTATGACGTTTTTTTTTTACAAATTTTGGACCAAAACATTTTTTTTTTTAAATGGTCAAATTTTGAACGACATAGTATAGTATGACGTTTAATGACGGAGAAAATCCTTTGTTGATCCACTGCTGCCTCCATACGTCTGTTCAAATGTGTTCTTTTAGAACTTTGCGGTTTAAAATCCGTCTTTTGGAGTTTCCTCAGTGACATTAATTAACCACACGAGGCAGCAGAAGACCAGCAGCTGCTGTGTCCCTGTGAGCTAAAAATGCTGATTTTCTCTCTGGTCTTTGGTGTGAGAGAGTGAGCGGCAAACAAACGTCAATTTTCTGGTCTAATTGTTGAAATAAAGCAGGTTCTGCTGCTGTTTCTTGCTTTAGTAGCTTGATGTACTCACTCTCCAGTTGTTTAATGCCGTCCGTGGCTTTGTTGAGGAGGTCGTCCGCCTCCTTCTTGATGTTCATGGCCTTCTGGTTGATGCTGTTCAGATCTCCAGATTCTCCGCCCAGAGAATCCATCTTTTTCCTCAGCTCTCGGTACCGTTCTTCTGTGTGGTTCAGGCTCTGTGAGAGGAGGAAACACAGCATTACTATTATGGTAAAACGTACGGTATATACATTTTTCCTTAAAGCTCCCATAGTGACACATATATGTGAGTTATGGAGGTCTACTTACATCAAAAGGGCTCAAAAACCTCCCGGTTGCTGCAAACGAGCCAAAAATCTCTATCAAAACATTGTTTTAACAATGTTTAAAAATGGCTCGGTCATGACCTTTGACCCGGAGTCAGAAGACGCAAGTGAGTGAGACCCCTCCACAACGGACGTTCTTCTTCTTCTTCTGTGGTTCTATGTACGCTCTTAGAAATAAAAGTGCTAAGTAGAACCATATAAGGTTCTTCGGCTTGTCCTCATAGGAGAACCCTTTTTGGCTCCAGGTAGGACCTTTTTATAAAGGTTCCACCAGGGATCCTTTTGGAGGGTTCCACCAAGAACCCTTTTAAAACCCTTTATTCAGGAAAGGTTTTTTAAAGGGTTCTCTGGATCAAAATGGTTCTTACTGTAACCATTCCTGTTACCAAGAACCCTTGAAAAACCCTTTCTTCGGGAAAGGGTTTTTCAGAAGCAAATGGTTCCAAGTAGAACCTCAGCCCTTGTAGAAGGACCCTTTTGGAACCCTTATTTCTAAGAGTGTACTTGGTGCACTATAACTGACGAAATAAGCGCAAAGTAAATGTGCCTTTATTACAACACTCTTAGAAATAAAAGTGCTAAGTAGAACCATATAAGGTTCTTTGGCTTGTCCTCAAAGGAGAACCCTTTTGGTTCCAAGTAGAACCTTTTTATAAAGGTTCCACCTGGAACCCTTTTGGAGGGTTCCACCAAGAAGCATTTTAAAACCCTTTATTCAGAAAAGGGTTTTAAAATGGTTCTTACTGGAACCATTAATGTTACCAAGAACCCTTGAAAAACCCTTTATTCTGGTTTTTCAGAAGCAAATGGTTCCTGGTAGAACCTCAGCCCAAGTAGAAGAACACTTTTGGAACCCTTATTTCTAAGAGTGTAGACTCCTAAAAATAAAGGTGCTAAGTAGAACCATATAAGGTTATTTGGCTTGTCCTCATAGGAGAACCCTTTTTGGCTCCAAGTAGAACCTTTTTTTTTCTCTGGATCAAAATGGTTCTTACTGGAACCATTAGTGTTACCAAGAACCCTTGGTATTTCACCCTTTCTTTGGGAAAGGGTCTTTCAGAAGCAAATGGTTCCAGGTAGAACCTCAGCCCTTGTAGATTCCGATTCCAGGCTTTTTCAGACCCTCTTGCAGAACCCGAAAATACAATAAAACCCAGCGTTCTCAGCAGTTTCCAGACTTCAGGGTAATAAAAATACGCACCAAACAAACAGCGTTAACTGGAACATCGGTTCTATGTGAGCTTTTAAAATGAAAAACTGGTCCAAACCTTCTCCAGTGACGACGTGAGCTGAGTGGCGTTGTCGGCCTGTGCTCTGGCGTCCGCGGCCATGAGTCTGTTCGTCTGCGTCTTGTTCTTCAGAGCCTCCAGCCCCGCAGAGAGGTTCTGCAACCGCATCATCACGTCCATCTGTTTATCTCCCAGCTGCCCCAGCTTCTCCTCCACCTGACAGGAAGTCACATGTTAACAAAGAACTAAAAAAAAATTAAAAAAAACCCAGCGTTTAATCCAGAGTTCTGCAGACGGTCACGTGGTCGTACTTTAGCGGTCGCCTTCCGTGTTCTGTTGAGATTATTCTGGGCGTCGGTCAGAGCTTCTCTCGCTTCCTTCACGGCGTTCCCGGCCTCGTCCAGCGCCTGCTTGGTGTCGTTGGACGCGTGGTTCACTCGCTCTGCTCGACTCCTGCACCGTGAAGAAAGTTAGTCAACTTTAACCAAGGGAACCTACTGAACCAACAGTTCAGTTTTCTGACTGAAAACTGAAGTTTGCAAACCGATCACTCTCCTGCACCAAAGTCCATAGAGAAAATCAGCGTTTTTAGCTCATACACTCTTAGAAATAAGGGTTCCAAAAGGGTTCTTCTACAAGGGCTGAGGTTCTACCTGGAACCATTTGCTTCTGATAAACCCTTTCCTGAAGAAAGGCTTTTTCAAGGGTTCTTGGTAACACTAATGGTTCCAGTAAGAACCATTTGGATCCAGAGAACCCTTTAAAACCCCTTTCCTGAATAAAGGGTTTTAAAAGGGTTCTTGGTGGAACCCTCCAAAAAGGTTCCAGGTAGAACCTAAGAATAAAAATGGTTCTCCTATGAGGACAAGCCGAAGAACCTTATATGGTTCTACTGAGCACTTTTATTTCTAAGAGTGTACTGAAATATTCTACTCAAGTATGATCCAATTTGACATAAATACAAGTAAAGGTCTCACTTTTTACATCTTCTCTTCCATATGTTGCTACACTCTTAGAAATAAGGGTTCCAAAAGGGTTCTTCTACAAGGGCTGAGGTTCTACCTGGAACTATCGCTTCTGAAAAACCCAAAGAAAGGGTTTTTCAAGGGTTCTTGGTAACACTAATGGTTCCAGTAAGAACCATTTTGAACCCCTTTTCTGAATAAAGGGTTTTAAAAGGGTTCATGGTGGAACCCTCCAAAAGGGTTCCAGGTTGAACCTTTATAAAAAAGGTTCTGCCTGGAGCCAAAAAGGGTTCTCCTATGAGGACAAGCCAAAGAACCTTATATGGTTCTACTTAGCACTTTTATTTCTAAGAGTCTACACTCTTAGAAATAAGGGTTCCAAAAGTGTTCTTCTACATGGGCTGAGGTTCTACCTGGAACCATTTGCTTTTGAAAAACCTGAAGAAAGGGTTTTTCAAGGGTTCTTGGTAACACTAATGGTTCCAGTAAGAACCATTTTGATTCAAAGAACCCTTTAAAACCCCTTTCCTGAATAAAGGGTTTTAAAAGGGTTCCAGGTGGAACCTTTATAAAAAGGTTCTACCTGGGGCCAAAAAGGGTTCTCCTATGAGAACAGGCCGAAGAACCTTATATGGTTCTTCTAAGCACTTTTATTTCTAAGAGTCTACACTCTTAGAAATAAGGGTTCCAAAAGTGTTCTTCTACATGGACTGAGGTTCTACCTGGAACCATTTGCTTCTGAAAAACCCTTTCAGAACTTTTTCTAAATCCAAACGCAACATTTCAAACACCAAAATCACAAAACAACACATTTAAAGCTACACACAGAGGAGAGGATCGACACTTCCTGTGTGCAGTGAGGGTAAAAACTCTCGGACTTTGGTGCAGGAGTTAGGGTAAGGGTTACCCCGGGTTAGGGTTAAAGGGGTTAGGGTAAGGGTTAACCCGTAACCCTAACCCTAACCCTAACGTTAGATAAATGTGTTGATGGAGGGTTAGGGTTAGCAGCAGTGAGTCCACCTCTGTGCTGTTAAATCACCGATTGACGTTCTCTTACTTGGCTTCTCTGGCTTTCTCCAGCAGCTCCTTGGCTTTGGCGACGTGCCCCGACGTTTGGTCGATGATGTCGCCGACGTCGGTGAGGTTGGACAGGTGACCTTTGATCTGAGCCACCATGCTGTCGATAGTGGTCCTGTTGACAGGAAGCTTGATGGACAACACGTGAAGAGCCACTTTCTCAATGCTCTCTGGGTCAGCTCCCTCCTCTGCAGCAAGAGCAAGACACAGTCAGGATGTACAACATACTGTAATGACTCATATATATATATATATACATATACATATACATATACAACATACTGTACTAACTCATTTACATACATGTACAAAATACTGTACTAACTCATATATATATATAGTACCTATACATATACATATACATATACATGTACATATACAACATACACAAGGGAAAACAGACGTACGCTACCCTTCACTTTGAAGGAAAGGCTCTTTTTTTCCCCAATGAATATAACAAAATTTCAGAAAAAAATTAAAAATTAGAGAAAATTTAATTAAATTTTGAGAAAATGTAATCAAATTTTGAGAAAGATTTTTTTTTAAATTTTAATTCGTCCTTATTTTTGAAGAAAACACTCTTTTTCCAATGAATATAACAAATATTGAGAAGTAATTTTAAAAAATTTAGGAAAAAAACAAAAAATGTTGAAAAATATATTTAAATTTTGAGGCAAAAAAAATAAAATGTTGATGAGAAAATTAAAACATTTTTTTGAACATTTTAGAGGAAAAAAAAAGTAAAGTTTGAGAAAAAAATTTTTTTTTGAAATTTTCTTATTTTAGAAGGAAAACACAAACAAATTGTATAGGTGAACCCAGACTTTCAAACAGTATTGTGCACACACTACTGCAGCTTTATTTTGGCGTTAAACGGCCTTTTCTTACTGCTAACTGACGTTTGTGTCACTTTGTAAACCACTCACTCCTCCACACCAAAGCCCACAGAGAAAATCAGTGATTTTACCATCACAGCACACCTGTCTTCAGAGTCCCTGTGAGCTAAAATCACTGGTTTTCTCTATGGACTTTGGTGTGGAGGAGTGAGCGGTTTACAAACTTCAGTTTCCTGTCTAAAGAGGCTGATGAATAAAGCTGCAGAGATCATAGATGTAATCTGGTGTCATTGTTTTTATGTTAAAAAAATAAAGATGAACAAACCAGTGAGAAAATCTCTGATCTTCTTGATAAAGTCCTTCAGCTTCTTGTTGTTGTTCTCAAAGTGTTCCTTCTTTTTCTGAGCTTTCTGCAGCGTCTTCATCGCCTTGTTCTTCACGTCCAGAGTCAGCGAGGCCACGTCCTGGAGCTGCAACGACACGGGTTACCTTTTATTGTGGTAGGACACTTCCTGTCTCTCCCTCCCTGACTTCCTGTGTGTGAACCCTCCTCACCTTCTTGGCCACGCCCTGCAGCTCCTCGTTGGCGGCGCTCAGACTCTCCGTCAGGTTCTTGGCGCGGTTCAGGGCGTCCGCCGCGGCGCTCGCCGTCCCGCTGCAGCCGTCTCCTCCGCACACGAGCTCGCCCTGATCGTCACGGCAACCGGCGCCTCCACACTGACTGTCAGGACACGTGCTGTTTCCTGTGATGTCACTGTGACCTCCACAGACCTGAAGGCAGGAGGAGGAGTCAGTGTTTACACCTCATTTATCCTCCATATTACACTTAGAAATGTCCGTATTTTTGAAGGAGAACCACTTTTTTTCAATGAATATAACACATTTTGAGAAAGAAATTAAACATTTGAGGAAAAAAATTACAATTTGAGGAAAGAAAATTTGAAAAAAAACATTTGAGAATTTTTTTTTTTTAGAAAAAAAAATAAAAAAACATTGAGAAAACATTTTTTTGAGAAAAAAATGAAATTTTGAGAAAAAAATGAAATTTTGAGAAAAAAATGAAATTTTGAGAAAAAAATGAAATTTTGAGAAAAAAATGAAATTTTGAGAAGAAAATGAAATTTTGAGAAAAAAATGAAATTTTGAGAATTTTTTAAATTAAATTTTGAGAAAAAAACTTTAAATTTTGAGAAAAAAACTTTAAATTTTGAGAAAATCCTTTAAATTTTGAGAAAAAAACTTGTTTTTGAAAAAACTGATTTTACAGCTTTACCATTTATTATGCTTATCAACTCTCTTAATTTGCTTTTAAGAAAACTGAGAAGTGTGTATTTATTTTAAAACACAGAAACATTGTCATCAGCAACGATCATAAACGTGACCACTAGATGTCACCACATGTTTCGTATGCCGTCACCTGACAGTGAAGACATGACTGAGCCTCACCTTGTCGCTCAGGTGTTGGACTTTGTCGTCCAGATGCTCAGATTTCTGCTGCAGCTCCTCCAGAGTCTTGTTCTGAGCGACCACAGCGCGGAGGAACTTGTCTTTGCTGGCGTTGAGCAGATCCTCGGTGAGAGTTCGGGTTTCTTTGGACTGTTCCACCGGACTGAGTCGACCCGACACCGAGGCGTTACACTTCTGCTCGGCCTCCACGGACTCCTGGTAAGACTTCTTCACCTTCTCAAACTGATCTGTGAGCACACAGGGACATTGGTGAAGTGAGTTTTACACGCCCCCTGCTGGCTCACTGTGACGACGACCTGAGTTTTTCAAAGCTTCACAAAATAATATCTACACTACCTTTCAAAAGTTTGGACTTAGAAATTCCTTATTTTTGAAGGGAAAACACTTTTTTTTTACAATGAATAAAACACATTTTGAGGGGAAAAAATGAGAAAGAAATAAAAAGTGCGAAAAAAAAAAACATTTTGAGAAAAAAAATACAATTTTGAGAAGATAATTCAATTTTGAGAAAAAAAAAAAATTTGCTATGAAAAAAACAAAAATGTTATACAAAATCTTTTTTTTTGAAAAAATAATAAATAAATAAACATTAAATATGGAGGTAAAAAAATTAATCTTGAGATTAAAATAAACATTTTGAGAATTTTTTTTTTTAATTTTGAGATTCTTTTTTTTTTTAATAATGAGAAAAAAATGTCCTTATTTTTTAAGGAAAAGCTCTTTTTTTCAATGAATCTAACATTAAATTAATCATAAATACACTCTATACATTGTTAATGTAACGACTGGTTTTTAATGGAATATGTACATAGGATTGATAGATGTGGATTTTATTTGGTGATTCTTGTGTTTGTCAGCAGGGGGCGTAGTTTAACAACAACGACTCAGCTTGATTTTACGTTCCATCATGAAACTTTGTGTCGTTTTCCATCTCTTTAAAGTTTTACCTGCGAACCCTGAGGTGAGGACGTTGTTGATCAGCTGCTGTTTGTGAGCTAACGTGGTGTTGATGTCCCTCAGCTCTCTCTCCAGAACCTCCAGAGAACGTCTCAGCGTCTCGTCTTCTCCCGCCGTCGCGTTCATCTCGCGGGCGACGCCCATCAGGCGCCCGTCAGTCAGTGCGATCTCAGCCCTGGATCACATGTGTTTTTATCAACATGAATATTGAGAGGTTTTCAGCTGGAGAATGAACGATATTAGTCCTATAAAGTCATTTTAGACCATTGATGAACTTTGTATCTGTTAACAACACATTTATTTAGAGTACTCGACAAAATGGAGTCTGTCAAATACTAATAAAGTTTTAAATAATGATATTATGGAAGAGTATTAGCTATTATTGACCGCTGTGCGACGGCTGGGTGTATTTTGTAGGCACTGAGCTGCCTTGGCGAAGGTCTGTGCACTCCGAGTGCTTTTCCAGTTATATATTATATATATATATATTCTAGTATTAGGGCCACATGTAAACAAACAAACAAAAAAACAGCACGAATTCCGAGAAAAAATTCAGAATTCTGACTTTAATTTCAGAATTTTTTTTTCGAGCCAAATGCAAAAGAAAGAAAGAAAGTCAGAATTCTTTCTTTCTGAATTTACAGCAATATTTGTGAATGTTGTGATATTTACTTCTCTTGTGAAAATATAATATCAATGTTTAATCTGAATAAAAAATAAAAATCTAAATGCGGAATATAAATGTTAAATCTAAATGCTAAATTTTTCAATTTTTTTCTCAAAATGTGTCATTTTTTTTCTCAAAATGTGTAATTTTTTTCTCAAAATTTGTAAAAACAATTCTCTAAATCGTTCAATTTTTTTCTCAAATTTTTTCCATTTTTTTCTCATAATTTTTGATTTCTAAGAATCTAAATGCTAAATCTAAATGTTAAATCTAAATGCTAAATTCTCAAAATAAAAAAACAGCATGAATTCTGAATGTCAGAAAAAATGTCAGAAATCTGACTTTAATTTCAGAATATTTATTTTCTATTTATTTTATTTAAAAAAAAATGAAAGAAAGAAAAAACAGCATTTTGCAAATATGCAAATTCACACTGCCGGTAACCGGATGTACCAAAATAAAAGCTTGGGGAGGTCAGGCTGTGTTTATACAATCAAATAACAAATTTAAACCACCCTAGAGGGGGAAATAAACTTGAACAAATTATTTGAATTTATTTTATTTTATTATTATCATTATTATTATTTTTTTAAATGTGGCCCTAATCAAATACTCCTCTGAGATATATATGATCAAATTCACAGAATATGTTTAAAACCGACTGTGTTACAGTTTCCCAGTCCTCACCTGAGGTCATCGATGCTCTGTCCGATCACTTTGTGAACCCTGTCGCTGTCCCCGCCTCCGATCAGGTCCTGCACCTGCTTCAGCTTCTTCTCCAGCTCCCTGATGCGCGAGTCGTCCACGCCCGGCGTGACTCCGCCCTCCAGGATCTTCAGCGCCGTGTACTGCACGTGCTCCAGGTCTCTCTTGATCTGACACAGCGCGTCGTCCCACAGCTGGAAGCAGGCGTGACACTGGACGCAGTCGGGAAAGACGCCGGCGAAGCCTCGGGCGCACTCGTCGCACCGTGGGCCGGCCGCGCCCTCGCGGCACTCGCACACGCCTGTGGTTCTGTCGCACTGAGACATCTGTGAGCCCAGCGGGTGACAGTTACACTCTGAAGAAGAAGACAGGAAATCTTATTATGACACAACAGAAATCATTCAAAACAAGGACAGAGGAAAAAGTGTGTGTGACGCTGGGCGAAATTTCAATCGTGCCTGCTTCTTGCTGCCGATTTTTCGGGCAAAGTCCGTAAACTTGTTTGGCGAAGTTCCCATGTCGCACTTGTCAAGTTAGTGGGCACTTCCTGTTTAAAATGGCCGACTTCCTGTTGGGTCGAAGGCGTGTCCCTAAACATGTACAGAAAAGGTCCCTTGTCTCACATATCGTGTTTCGTGCAGATGGGTCAATGTATGGCAAAGTTATATTTAACTTCCTGTTTCGGGCGTTCCACTTCCTGTTGGGAGGCCATATTTTGCAGACATGTTCAGGACGGGTTCCTGGTTTCACGTAACGTGCAGATCGGTCAACGTACAGCAAAGTTAGTGGGCACTTCCTGTTTAAAATGGCCGACTTCCTGTTGGGTCAAGGGCGTGTCCCTCAACATGTTCAGGGAAGTTCCTTTGTCTCACATATCGTGTTTCGCGCACATGGGTCAATGTATGGCAAAGTTATATTTAACTTCCTGTTTCGGGCGTTCCACTTCCTGTTGGGAGGCCATATTTTGCAGACATGTTCAGGACGGGTTCCTGGTTTCACGTAACGTGCAGATCGGTCAACGTAGAGCAAAGTTAGTGGGCACTTCCTGTTTAAAATGGCCGACTTCCTGTTGGGACATGTACAGGGAAGGGCCCTAGACTCAATGTATGGCAAAGTGACATTTAACTTCCTGTTTTAGGCGTTCCACTTCCTGTAGTGAGGTGATCTTTGGCAGACGTGTTCAGGACGAGTCTCTGGTCTCACGTATGAAGTTTGAGGTCCTTACGTTAAAGTATAACGACACTGTGAGGTTCTAAAGTGGACTCGTGTGATCATGTTTACGACCGTTTCCCATGACCGGAGATAGAGTCCAAAAGTGTGATGATCACACAGTGGTCGTCGTTTAACCATGTGATTAAGCTCATGTTGTATAAACACAGTTACCTCGACACTGCAGCTGTGGATCTCCCCAGTGGAACTGCTCACACTCTGTGCACTGTTTACCTCCAAAGCCTGGACGACAGTGACACTGACCTGTGAACTGGAGAAGACGCAGAGCAGAGTGATGTCATGATGATGTCATGATGATGTCATGATGTCATGGCTGCTTCCTTTTTCAAAGATATCTTTCACTCTCTCCACATCTGTCAGTTATTCAACTGTTTACTGAGAAGCTGACGACACCTGAGGTTCTATCGTAATCACAAAGATCTGTTTCTCTGCTTTGTACACATCACAAACGTAACATGACCGTTCAAAAGTGTTGGGCTCACCTGTACAATACTTTTGTGTTTTCCATTAAAAGACTTTTGTTCATCAAAAGAGTTGCAAAATGAATAGAAAATATAGTCCAGACATTGACGAGATTAGAAATAATGATTTTTATTCCAAATAAAACAGTTTTCAGCTGTGCTAACATCATTCCACAAGGGTTTTCAAGGGTTTTCTAATCATCCAGTAGCCTTCTAACGGCAATTTTTTTCTCAAAAATGTAATTTTTTTTCTCAAAAATGTATTTTTCATTTTTCAAAATGTGTTAAATTCATTGAGAAAAAAGTATTTTTCCTTCAAAAATAAGGATATTGCTCAAAATTATTTTTTTCCCCTCAAATTTCAATTTTCCTTCTCAAAATTTTATTTTTTTCTCTCAAAAGTGTTTTTTTTTTAAAAAGTGTTTTTTTTTCTCAAAATGTTTATTTCTTTTTCGAAATGTGTTATATTCATTAAAAGAAGTGATTTTCCTTAAAAAATAAGGCAATTTCTCAAAATTGTATTTTTTCTCAAAATTTCATTTTCTCAAAATTTCATTTTCTCAAAATTTCTTTTTTTCAAAATTTTAATTTCTTTTTCAAAATTTGTTAAATTCATTGAAAAAAAGGTGTTTTTCTTCAAAGATAAAGACATTTCTAAGTGAGCCCTAACTTTTGAATGGTAGTGTTTACTTTAAGCTTGAAAAGGGTTAAACTACATGTTGTGGTAATATACATATATATATACATATATAAATAAGAGAGAGACTGTCTGTAGGACACTCACCATGTTGCAGTGGTCTCCCTGAGCGTGGCGGGGGTCACAGCGGCACGGTTCACAGCCTCGCTCCTGACCGTAGTTCCAGTGGTTCTGGACACACTGGTCACAGTTGTGTCCCGTCACGTTCTGTCTGCACGAGCAGCTGCCGCTCTGACGCTCACAGTCACAGTGTCCGTCTGTGCAGGACGACGACACGGTGCCCGCAATCACACAGGTACAACCTGAGGAAGAAGACATGGGATTATTATTTAATCTGGGATTATTATGTTTCTGCTCATCACTGACGCCAATATTTTTTATAGTTATTTCCAGCTCTTTGTTTTATTCGTGTCCTGTTTTCATTGAGACATTTTTGGACAAGAATCTCAAGTTATTAGATGTGTGTGTGTGTCCATGTATTACTAATGTTGTGGGGACCTAAAACTGTTAACCCCTGAAGTCATGGAAACCATATGTGTGTGTGTGTGTGTGTGTGTGGTAAACTAGCAGCTAACGCTCTCTTCAAATGGACTTTACTCAAAAAAATGATTATTAATCAATTACTAATTAATCACTCGTCAACTATTCTGAGCGATTTTTAAAGAATTTAAGTGCTTTTCAGCTTCTTAAATGTAAATATTTGAACTTTAGATTTTATTATACCCAATTCTAACCACTTTAACTTTCCTTTTTAATGATTTTAATAATTTTAAATTAGATTCCAATGTTTTATTTATTCTGCTTGATTTTAAATTGTTTTAATTTCTATAATTGATTTTTTAATTGATTTTGTTTTAATTTCCAATGTAAGAATGGCTCAATACCAATAAACTTACCTCACGTGTGTGTGTGTGTGGTAAGCTAGCAGCTAACTCTCTTCAAATGGACTTAACTAGAAAAATTGATTATTAATCAATAACTAAATCAATCTTAAACTATTTTCAGTGATTTTTAAAGAATTTAAGTTTAAGTTTTTCAGATTTTTCAGCTTCTTAAATGTAAATATTTTCAGATAAATCAGATATTCTTATACGTTATAAACTTTAAACCGTCTGCCGTCCTCACTCACGTCTGCAGTCGTGCGCTAACGCGTCGCCATAGTAACCCTGCTGACACTGTCCACAGGAGGCGCCGTCGGTGTGGTACAGACACTTCAGACACTGGCCGGTCCTGGGGTCACATGACCCGGGGTCGTCGGCGTCGATGTTACCGCTGCACTCACACGGCACGCACTGACCGCCGGGTCGGTCTGCGTTGCCGTGGTAACCGGGAGCGCAGAGGTCACAGCG
The DNA here is from genome assembly GCF_963457635.1 of Microchirus variegatus. Lineage (NCBI taxonomy): Eukaryota > Metazoa > Chordata > Actinopteri > Pleuronectiformes > Soleidae > Microchirus > Microchirus variegatus. The sequence goes on along the minus strand of NC_139810.1, from coordinate 1,278,791 downwards.
GCTCCCTGAGAACAAGAAGATAATCTGTCAGTAATAATAATAATAATAATAATAATAATAATAATAATAATAATCTGTGTGTTCTTAATGTTTACCAGTGTAGCCTGGTCTGCAGTGACACATGATCTGATCAGAGCTTTGGTCGGCGTGACACGAGTGTCCGTTAAAGTGTCCTGAGCCGGGGACACCGGGACACGGACAGGGACGACAGTGTCCTCCAGAACCTAGCACAGGGTTTCCAAAGAAGCCATCGACACAACTGGAATAAAGACGAGAGAGAGAGAGAGAGAGAGAGAGAGAGAGAGAGAGAGAGAGAGAGAGAGAGAGAGAGAGGGAGGTCAGTGTGGTTCTCATGGGAGATGGTTTTAAATAAACACTACCGTTCAAAAGTTTGGGCTCAGTTAGAAATGTACTTATTTTTCAAGGAAAAGCACTTTTTTTCAATGAATATAACATTTTGAAAAGAAATTTCAATTTCAATTTTCTAAAAATAAAAAAATTGTTAAAAAAAAAAATTTTTTTCTAAATATAAAAAAAAAAATAAAAAAAATGTTTATATTTTGATAATTTTTTTTTAGAAAAACACTATTTTTAGGGGAAAAATATTTTTAGACCGAAAAATTTAGAAAAAAAATGAAATTTTGAGATTAAAAAAAAAAAAAAAAGATAATAATGTAATAAATACAATTTTGAGAAAAAAAATCAATTTTAAGAAAAAATATATAATTTTGAGATTTATTTTTAGAAAAATAAATTATTTTTAGATTAAAAAAATGAGAAAAAATATTACATTTTGAGAAAAACATGTTTTAATCAGATAATACTGTAATAAACATTTTGAATTTTTTTTTTTGGAGGATTTCTTTCTTTGAGAAAAATAATAATTTTGAGAAATTTCTTTATTTGAGAAGGAAACGCCCTTTTTTTTTCAATAAATCTAACATGAAATGAATCATAAATACTAATAGTCTTTACATTGTCAATGTGGTAAAAACGTCTGGTTCTTAATAGAATATGTACATAGGTGTATAGAGGCCCATTAACAGTCTTCTAATGGTACATTGTGTTTGCTAATCACGTTAAAAGCTATTGGATGATTAGAAAACCCTTGAAAACCCTTGTGCAATGATGTTAGCACAGCTGAAAACAGTTTTATTTGGAATAAAAATCATTATTTATAATCTCATCAATGTCTTGACTATATTTTTCTCTTCATTTTGCAACTCTTTTGATGAATAAAAGTCTGACTTTTAATGGAAAACACAAGTGGCTAAATGACCTTTAACCACCAGGGGGCAGGCAGAGCTCACCTCTCACAGAAGTGTCCGTGGGTGTGGTCTCTACAGTCCGTACAATCCCCTGTGATGGAGTCACAGACGTCGGCGTGACCGTTGCACTGACACGGGCTGCAGCTGGGGAACCCCCACTGACCTGACTGACAGTCTGAGCACCTGCGTCCTGTAGCTCCGCCCCTGCACTGACACTGACCTGTCACTGCATCACACTGATGACTCACTGAGCCCTCAGGGTGGCAGTCACAGGCTGAGGAGGAGGAGCCAGGGACAGGGAGGAGGAGGAGCCAGGGAGGAGGAAGAGGAGGAGCCAGGGAGAGGGAGGATTTGCCGTTAGTGTGCGAGTTAAAAATGGCAAACATAACAACAAAGGGTATATAACAAATAAAGTATATAAAGTACTTATATGTTGAAAATGAAAGATGTTTTTATTATATTTATAAATTATATATATATATGTATTATATATTATATCGTTTGATATTATTATTCTATTACACTCAACATGAGGGTGGAGTTTGTTTTTCAGTGTATCGTCAGAGTCATTTTTTTTTAAAATGTTTTTCCAAGTAATTTTTTTCTTGTGCACAAAAAAATGTGCACGAAAAACAAAATGACTCAGAAAACAGGAAAAATCATTAGACAGAAAAAAAAAATCAAAATGAAAACTAAATAAAGATTGTTTAAAAAAAAAAATACTTAAAAAGTAAGTATAATAACAAGGACTAGAATAAATCATCTAAATAACGTCTCATTTTTCATTTTTCCAGTCTGTTTTGAACATGTCACTTTAAAGGTCCAGTATGTAACATTCAGGAGGCTTTTCTGTTTGAATAAACCAGCCATAAATATGTATAATAGCTAAATAAAAGCATTAGAAGAATCCTTTTTGTGTACTTTTATCCATCTAGACCCAAACAAAACAAACACAAACATGACTTCCTTTCTGGCCTGCGGAGGCCAACGTAGTTCCCTGACAAGCTCTCTTTTTGGATTATTTAGAGTGAAACTTTACTTTTCACATGAATGATTCTGACTTTTATTTGAATCACATGTTTAAAACAATAGTGTCGTGTTTAATGTATAATCATCATTATTAATATTCTTAAACTCACCGGTGCAGCCGCTCGCTCCGAAGCCGAAGCTCCCGGGGACGCAAGCGTCGCAGTGTTGACCCATGACGTTAGCTTTGCAGCGACATTGACCTCCGACCCTCTCACACTCACCGCTGAGGGAACCCTGAGGGTCGCACTGACACTCTGCAGAGGAGCACAGTGTTAGCATTTTTTAGCATCGTTAGCATAGTTAGCATCGTTAGCATCTTAAATGTGCCCGTACGTACGCAGAGCGCCGTCGTGGATGATGGACGAGATGCTGCAGATGAGTTTGGAGCACATCTCGGCCAGAGGGGGCATCGGCGTGATCATGAACGAGTCCAGACACATGTAGCGAATCATGTCCTCGCGCCGTTGCTCCGCCTCCGGCTCGTTACCGAGGAAACCAGGAAGCTCCGTGTATTTGGGGATCAAAACCAGCTGTCGGGTAAAAAAACAGGATTGGGAAAGGAATAATTCAGTTTTATTTGACATATAATCACTACACTCTTAGAAATAAAAGTGCTAAGTAGAACCATATAAGGTTCTTCGGCTTGTCCTCATAGGAGAACCCTTTTTGGTTCCAGGTGGAACCTTTATAAAAATGTTCTACTTGGAGGATTCCACCAAGAACCCTTTAAAAACCCTTTATTCGTGAAAGGGCTTGTAAAGGGTTCTCTGGATCAAAATGTCTCTTACTGGAACCATTAGTGTTACCAAGAACCCTTGAAAAACACTTTCTTCTGGTTTTTCAGAAGCAAATGGTTCCAGGTAGAACCTCAGCCCTTGTAGAAGAACCCTTTTGGAACCCTTATTTCTAAGAGCGTAGCAACATATGGAAGCGAAGATGTAAATAGTGAGTCCTTTTTGATCAAAATAGTGAGGCTTGTCCTCATAGGAGAACACTTTTTAGCCTAAGGTTCTACCTGAAACCCTTTTGGAGGGTTCCACAAAGAACCCTTTTACAATCCTTTATTCAGGAAAGGGGTTTTAAAGGGTTCTCTGCATCAAAATAGTTCTTACTGGAACCATTAGTGTTACCAAGAACCCTTGAAAAACCCTTTCTTCTGGTTTTTCAGAAGCAAATGGTTCCAGGTAGAACCTCAGCCCTTGTAGAAGAACCCTTTTGGAACCCTTATTTCTAAGAGCGTAGCAACATATGGAAGAGAAGATGTAAATAGTGAGACCTTTACTTGTATTTATGTCAAATTTGATCAAAATAGTGAGGCTTGTCCTCATAGGAGAACCCTTTTTAGCCTTAGGTTCCACCTGGAACCCTTTTGGAGGGTTCCACCAAGAACCCTTTTAAAACCCTTTATTCAGGAAGGGTTTTAAAGGGTTCTCTGGATCAAAATGGTTCTCAAGAACCATTAGTGTTACCAAGAACCCTTGAAAAACCCTTTCTTCGGGGAAAGGGTTTTTCAGAAACAAATGGTTCCAGGTAGAACCTCAGCCCTTGTAGAAGAACACTTTTGGAACCCTTATTTCTAAGAGTGTAGGTCTGACACAGGAAGACTCACTCACCGAGGACAGTGGTAGCTTTTTACAACTTCATATTAAAGTGTTGTGTCTCTGTTTAAACCACTCACTCTCCCACACCAAGGTCACTCACTCTCCCACACCAAAGTCCATAGAGTAAACCAGTGATTTTAACATCACAGCACACAGGAGTTCACAGGAGTTGTTGATCCACTGCTGCCTCCATCACTAACTTACAATGACTGATTTTAGTGAATTCAGCTTTTAAAATATTTAATTTAGACTTAACTCAGTGACACAAAGTGACCACACGAGGCAGCAGAGGACCAGCAGCTCCTGTTGTCCTGTGAGCTAAAATCACTCATTTTCTCTATGGGGTTTGGTGTGGGAGAAATCGTGACTCAAGAAATGACATTTCAAGTCAAAAAATTCTGCCTAATATATTTATATATGTGTATATATGTATAATAGTCACTGACCGAGTCGAGGAGAATGAAGGCGGTCAGATGTCGGTGTGAGACGCCGTGTCGCTGGAACCTGATTGCGACCACGTATCGGTTGTTGGGCTCGAAGCAGAAAGGTCGCGGCGTCTGGACGTATCTGTGAAGAAGAGGAAGAGGAAGAGCTTCATTCACTCATCATCTCCACATGTTTCTCTGTTTTCACTCCTTCTGTTTCTCGTCTTTCTTTCTTTCTTTCTTTCACTAATGACCACGACACGTAGGAAGATGTGTCTGCTGTGTTTTTTCCTCTTCTGTGAAGTATGTGCATGATCATCCATGATCGTCCATGATCTCCACGATCATCCACAATCATCCACGATCATTCATCCACGATCATCCACGATCATCCACGATCATCCATGATCGTCCACGATCTCCACAATCATCCATGATCGTCCATGATCTCCACAATCTACACAACCATCCAGGATCTCCTCGATCATCCACGATCATCCACAATCATCCATGATCTCCATGATGTCCATGATTGTCCATGATCTCCACAATCATCCACAATCATCCATGATCTCCACGATCCTTCATGATCACCCATGAGCTCCATGATGTCCAAGATCGTCCATGATCTCCATGATCTCCACAATCTCCACAATCATCCACAATCATCCATGATCTCCAAAATCATCCACGATCATCCATGATCTCCACGATCATCCATGATCTCCATAACCTTCATGATCTGACAAAGAGGTCAACTTCAGGACAACATGACGCAGGAAAAAACAAAATGAGTTCTTCTTCTTCTGTCTTTTCCCTGTAGGGGTCACCACAGCAGATCATCTGCCTCCGTCTTGTCCTCTCCCTTGTGTCCTCCTCCACCAACATGTCCTCATCATGTCCTCCTTCACAACATCCATGAGTGGTCTTCTTCTTCTTCTTCTTCTCTATCTCCATCCATCTTCAACATCCTTTTTTGATCGCTCAGTGAGGACTAAGAAAACGAGCACCGGAGACTTTTTGCGAACGGTGGGTTTTTAACCCCCAAGAACATTGATGCTGACATGGTTGCTGACATGGAGATGATGCTCCAGCTTTATCAGCTGTCCAGTAACGGGCAGTGCTTGAAGAAGACCTGAGGTCTGGACGGTGATGGAGGACAGATGTGTCAGAACTTCCTGTACGACACAGTTGGGCCGTGTCAAAGGTTTCGTGGCTCCACCATCTTCTCTGGGTCGGTCCATGCAGTGGAAAGATCTGCTGTGGACCACAGTCTGCTGCTGATGATCAGGATGGAAGCTTCTACACTAAGAGCTTCACAGTGCTGTAGACCTCAGAGGAGACCATGACAAAACCTTGTGTGTTTTATTGTTTTAACTCTGGAATCATCTCAGTCATCACAACACAGACACTTACTTTGTGCCTCAGGTTTGCACTGGAATAAGAATAGAGGAGAAATATGACACACACTGTACACACACACACACACACACACACACACACACACACACACACACACACACACACCGTACACACACACGTCTGAACACGTTCAACAGATAACAAAGGAATGATGACTTTTTTTTTTTTTTTGGAAAACAAAACAGAGCTCAGATCAACACCTGATACACACACACACACACACACACACACACACACACACACACACACACACACACACACACACACACACTCTTGTACTTGCTGCATACTGAGGACCAGCATTTCCACTTTATAAATCACCGCAATCACAAACATCTACTTCATGAATGACATCTATAAAGAACTACTGGGTGCAGTACCATAACATGTCTGCAGGTGGAGCCCCAGAGCAAAAAGTGTGCTGTGTTAAAATCACAGTATAGCATGTTATAGCAACCTCAGGAAGTGATTTCAATGAAAACAAAGTGAGGACCGGACAAAATGTCCGCACTTTGAAAAAATGACCTCACTTTGTTGGTTAAAAACCCCTCACTGGTCCTCAGTATTCACAAGAACACACACACACACGTTTGCATGTTTCAAAGCCTGAGGATGTGACAGATTAACACACAGGAAGTCCATATAAGGACAATTTACCAAGGGTGCACCTGCAGCACTGTTCTGTTCTGTGTGTGTGTGCGTGCACACTCAGGGTTAATGATTAACACACACACACACACACACACACACACACACACACACACACAGTGTTACCTGCTGCGGTGAGGCAGAGTCACAGTGTAGATCTGTTCAGTCGGCAGAAGGTTTCCACAGCGGAGACTGGACGGCAGGTGGACCGAGGAGATACTGACCATGGCCTCCCAGTCCTCTGTGGACTACACACACACACACACACACACACACACACACACACACACACACACACACACAGTTAAACCCCGACAGCGTCCTCATGTCACAGACTTCGTCCTCTCGTCCTCTCACTGACCTCGGCCTCGTAGCGGATCATGATGTCGTACTCCATGGCGTGGGGGACGTTGTCGATGGCGAACACGAGGCCGGCGCCGTCTTTGACGCGAGCGAACCCGGGTCCCGTCCACGTGACCATGTGACTGTGAGAGTGTTCTCTGTGGACGGTCTTCACGTCCGGCTGAGACACAGAGACACAGACCATCATTATCAGGTCTTCATTTCACCTCCTGTTGTTTCACAGTGTGAACTCAGAACTGAGCTCAGTAAAATCAGACTTAAAGCAACACTATGTAACTTCTGCAGTCACATACAATTTATGTTGTTTTTTTTTGGTAAAAATGTACGGAAGAGGATCAGGGCCACGGAGGAAACAAATATTTGAGTTCTGACTTCTGACAGAATTCTTTAAAACCAGAAATTCTGACTTTAATCTCAAAATTCTGACTTCAATCTCAAAATTCTGACTTTAATCTCAGAATTTCTGACTTTAAACTCAGATTTTTGACTTTAATCTCAAAATTCTGATTTTAATCTCAGAATTTCTGACTTTATTCTCAAAATTCTGACTTTAATCTCAAAATTCTGACTTTAATCTCAGAATTTCTGACTTTAATCTCAGAATTTCTGACTTTAATCTCAAATTCTGACTTTAATCTCAGAATTTCTGTCTTTATTCTCATAATTTCTGTCTTTAATCTCAAAATTCTGACTTTAATCTCAGAATGTCTGTCTTTATTCTCAAAATTCTGACTTTAATCTCAAAATTCTGACTTTAATCTCAAAATTCTGACTTTAATCTCAAAATTCTGACTTTATTCTCATAATTTCTATCTTTAATCTCAAAATTCTGACTTTAATCTCAGAATTTCTGACTTTATTCTCAAAATTCTGACTTGAATCTCAAAATTCTGACTTTAATCTCAAAATTCTGACTTTAATCTCAAAATTCTGACTTTATTCTCATAATTTCTGTCTTTAATCTCAAAATTCTGACTTTAATCTCAAAATTCTGACTTTAAACTCAGAGTTCTGACTTTATTCTCAAAGTCAGAACTCATATTTCTGGCCTCCGTGTCCTTAATCCTCTTCCAAAACTTTTTTTCTTTTTACAATTTCTGAAATAATTTTGTTTCAGAAAGTTTCTGTAAAATCACAACACTTTGTAACTTAATGTAATGTAAGAAGGTTTTTGTCACATAAAAACACTACACAAAAAACACAAAAATACAAAAATGATTAAATAATTAAAATAATCTCACAGTTTGTTGAAGTTGACGGATTCTTCTGAGCGCAGCTCGATGCTGCTGAGAATCTGTGACGCGACGATGACGACGCTGACGTCTGAGCTGATTAGAGAGATGTTCAACACAGTCTGTCTCTGCCTGAGGACGCACTTTACCCTGAGACAAGGAGACAAGAGAGGAGTCAAGGACAGAGGAGACAAGAGACTTAGGGTGAATTCAAATTCCTTCAATCTTAACCCTCAATCTCAAAAATGTTCTCCCTCTAGTCCAAGTTCTGTCCTGATTCTCAGAAAACTTAAGTTGAGGCCAAGTTTAAGGGCTGTATCGCCCTCAATATTGAGATTTTCCAGAGACCACCCTTGGGAGCAAGGGCTACCCAGAATGCATTGCGTGTTTTGCCATAACAAAGATGGCGTCGAAAGCAGCGAAACGAGTGCGATACAAATGAAGTATTTTATTTGTTAATAGAGAAAAATGATCTTAGTTTAGGCCCAGATTATGGATTATGTTAAGGACACTTGTCAAGGACACATGTTAAGGACACATGTTAAGGACACGTGTGATGGACACATGGTAAGGACACTTGTCAGGGACACATGTTAAGGACACATGGTAAGGACACATGTTAAGGACACTTGTCAAGGACACATGTTAAGGACACATGTTAAGGACACGTGTGATGGACACATGGTAAGGACACTTGTTAAGGACACATGTTAAGGACACATGTTAAGGACACATGTTAAGGACACTTGTCAGGGACACATGTTAAGGACACATGGTAAGGACACATGTTAAGGACACTTGTTAAGGACACATGTTAAGGACACTTGTCAGGGACACATGTTAAGGACCCGTCAGGGACACATGTTAAGGACACATGGTAAGGACACATGTTAAGGACACTTGTCGGGGATACATGTCGGGGACACATGTCGGGGACACATGTTAAGGACACATGTTGAGGACACTTGTCAGGGACACATGTTAAGGACCCGTCAGGGACACATGTTAAGGACACATGGTAAGGACACATGTTAAGGACACATGTTAAGGACACATGTCAGGGACACATGTTAAGGACACATGTTAAGGACACTTGTCAGGGACACATGTTAAGGACACATGTTAAGGACACATGTCCACATGTCTTTGTCCATGATCTCCACAATCATCCACAATCATCCATGATCTCCACGATCCTTCATGATCACCCATGAGCTCCATGATGTCCAAGATCGTCCATGATCTCCATGATCTCCACAATCTCCACAATCATCCACAATCATCCATGATCTCCAAAATCATCCACGATCATCCATGATCTCCACGATCATCCATGATCTCCATAACCTTCATGATCTGACAAAGAGGTCAACTTCAGGACAACATGACGCAGGAAAAAACAAAATGAGTTCTTCTTCTTCTGTCTTTTCCCTGTAGGGGTCACCACAGCAGATCATCTGCCTCCGTCTTGTCCTCTCCCTTGTGTCCTCCTCCACCAACATGTCCTCATCATGTCCTCCTTCACAACATCCATGAGTGGTCTTCTTCTTCTTCTTCTTCTCTATCTCCATCCATCTTCAACATCCTTTTTTGATCGCTCAGTGAGGACTAAGAAAACGAGCACCGGAGACTTTTTGCGAACGGTGGGTTTTTAACCCCCAAGAACATTGATGCTGACATGGTTGCTGACATGGAGATGATGCTCCAGCTTTATCAGCTGTCCAGTAACGGGCAGTGCTTGAAGAAGACCTGAGGTCTGGACGGTGATGGAGGACAGATGTGTCAGAACTTCCTGTACGACACAGTTGGGCCGTGTCAAAGGTTTCGTGGCTCCACCATCTTCTCTGGGTCGGTCCATGCAGTGGAAAGATCTGCTGTGGACCACAGTCTGCTGCTGATGATCAGGATGGAAGCTTCTACACTAAGAGCTTCACAGTGCTGTAGACCTCAGAGGAGACCATGACAAAACCTTGTGTGTTTTATTGTTTTAACTCTGGAATCATCTCAGTCATCACAACACAGACACTTACTTTGTGCCTCAGGTTTGCACTGGAATAAGAATAGAGGAGAAATATGACACACACTGTACACACACACACACACACACACACACACACACACACACACACACACACACACACCGTACACACACACGTCTGAACACGTTCAACAGATAACAAAGGAATGATGACTTTTTTTTTTTTTTTGGAAAACAAAACAGAGCTCAGATCAACACCTGATACACACACACACACACACACACACACACACACACACACACACACACACACACACACACACACACACACACTCTTGTACTTGCTGCATACTGAGGACCAGCATTTCCACTTTATAAATCACCGCAATCACAAACATCTACTTCATGAATGACATCTATAAAGAACTACTGGGTGCAGTACCATAACATGTCTGCAGGTGGAGCCCCAGAGCAAAAAGTGTGCTGTGTTAAAATCACAGTATAGCATGTTATAGCAACCTCAGGAAGTGATTTCAATGGACACATGTTAAGGACACTTGTCAGGGACACATGTTAAGGACACATGGTAAGGACACATGTTAAGGACACTTGTCGGGGATACATGTCGGGGACACATGTCGGGGACACATGTTAAGGACACATGTTAAGGACACTTGTCAGGGACACATGTTAAGGACCCGTCAGGGACACATGTTAAGGACACATGGTAAGGACACATGTTAAGGACACTTGTCGGGGATACATGTCGGGGACACATGTCGGGGACACATGTTAAGGACACATGTTGAGGACACTTGTCAGGGACACATGTCAGGGACACATATTAAGGACACTTGTCAGGGACACATGTCAGGGACACATGTTAAGGACACATGTTAAGGACACGTGTTAAGGACACATGTTAAGGACACTTGTCAGGGACACATATTAAGGACACATGTTAAGGACACATGTCCACATGTCTTTGACATGTTCGTGTGTCTCACGTCTTCCTGAAGTCAACAGTTGTCTTTTGTCCACATTCCTGTCACTGACTGTCTGAACATGCCTGAAGCTCTGAATGTGGAAGTGGAGAGAGAGGAAGAGGAGGAGGAGGAGGAGGAGGAGGAGGAGGAGGAGAGGGAGCCTCACCACCTCCTCCTCCTCCTCCTTCACTGATGTGAGTGAAGATGGACGAGGAGAGACAGAAAGTGACAGAACAGGGAAAGAATGTGAGATGACAGAAGATAGAGAGACGTTAGAGGAGAAGAAAGATGGACGTCTGAGATGAGATGTTTAACATCATCATCACAAACAGTCTAGTGTTTGAAGAACAACGTCAGAGCAGCAGAGGAAGCAGGAAACACAACATCCAGGTTTACTTTTCAGAATAAAACGTCTCCTGTGTTGACACCACATGATGTTTCACTGAACTACGTCATATTCAACAACACATATATGTTCATTTTTCTTTCTCATCTTAAAGCTCTAGTGCGTCAGTGTTCAGTCTGTGTTTCTCAGTGTTAGATCTTGTAAACAGAGGCAGTTACGTACTGCAGCTTTAATCAGGGAATTAAAGAGAGTATTTGTTTGGTCGCAGCAGAAAAAAAGTTGTTAATCTTAATCTAATCTCTGTGTGACTTCAGCAGCAGAACGAGCTCGTCCTCTGAAACGACCTTGGTGCAGGTGAACGATAATGAAAAAAGAGTCATAACAGACGAGGATGTTTGAGTCTGTGTGAGATACTGAGAGCAGACGGATTACAGATTATACAGATTACAGGTTTAAACTCTCTGATCTAAAGGCTCGATAATCCAGGGACGACATGATCACAATGACATGAAAGAGTCAACGGGAATATGGAAATATGTGTTTGAAAACTGTGAGAGGTACTGACCAGTATTTATATTTATATATATTGTGTATATATATATATATGTATATTACAGTGAGAGGTACTGACCAGTATTTATATTTATATATATTGTGTATATATATATATATGTATATTACAGTGAGAGGTACTGACCATTATTTATATTTATATATATATATTATATATTATTATTATTATTATTATATTATATATATATATAGTTATATATTATTTTTTACATTATTTTATTCTCTAATCTAAATGACACCATCTTCAAATCCACAAACCAAAAATAATAATTTTACTGTTAAAGAAGAGAAAATAAACCAGAATAAACATCAACAAAAGGCTCACCTAATAAAATCTCACTATTATCTTTTAAAAGCATGTTGGTGCGGGAGAGTGAGTGGTTTATAAACTCCTGTAATATAAAGTCCTCACACACACACACACACCACACTGACAGCAGGGGGCGCTGCAGAGCTCTTACCGGCAGCACAGGGTCACTGGGCGAGTGTCCTGTGGCGTCTTCAGCCTCGTATTTGTAGAAGTCCAGTGGAGCGCAGAAGAATCCGGGCTGCACCTCAGAACACTGTCGACCAATCACATGACTCCTGCAGTCACACTGACCGCTCTCCATCATGCACCTGCAGCAACAGGTCAAAGGTCAAAGGTCAAAGGTCACAGGTCAAAGGTCTATTATTGAACTATTGTTGTCTCAGAATCAGTTTCTTTTTTTTTGTCTGTTTAAATTTAAATTGTCTTCTTGATTTTACTTTTATTATTCTGAATTGAATGCTTTTTCTTTTAATGTGTTTTTTCCTCTTAAATCACTTTGTACATTGTTTTGATTCAGTAAACGCTTTAAAAATGAATATAAACTATATTATTATGTTATTATCATTATTATTTCTCCTCCTGTTGTATAAACACTATGCACTATTTTAGTTTGTTTTCTATTGTCTTTCATTTTTGTATATAATGTGTTGTTGTATTTGTCCTCAATTGACTACATATATATATATATATATATACATATACATATATATTTATATATGTATATATATACCTCTAAGACATATGATATAAAAGTGACTAAATATATATATATATGTATATATATATACCCCTATATATACACGTGTAGATATGTATATATATACACCTCTTAGGCATATGACATAAAAGTGACATGTATACACCCCTACATATATATATGTATGTATATATATATACATGTATATTTATATACATATGTATATTTGTATATATATCTATATATGTATATATATATATACCTCTATGACATATGATATAAAAGTGGCATAAATATATATAAATATATATACCCCTATATATGTTTATATATATATACACATGTATATACATGTGTATATATATACCTCTAAGGCATATGATATGAAAATGACATAAATAAATGACATAAATATATATATGTATACATACACCCCTATATATATGTATATATATATACATATATATATATACATACATAGATATGTATATACACCCCTATATATGTATATATATATATATATACATGTATATATATATATATATATATATATACACCCCTATATATATATGTACATATATATATATATATATATATACACATATACACATGTATATATATATATATATACACATGTATATATATACATACCTCTAAGGCATATGATATAAAAGTGACATAAGACATAAATCATATATATATACATATGTATATATGTATATATGTATATATATATATATATATATATATATATATATATATATATATATATATATATATATATAAGTATGTATATATATATATATAATACTTATATATACAGTATATACACCATAATATAATAAAGACTGTTGTACCTGTTGTTGACGGCGCCACCAAAGTCACAATCACACGGTCGACAGCCGGCCAGGTCGTTACTGAGCCCCCAGTATTCAGGCTGCAGGAGACAACAACAACAACAACAACAACAACAACACACGGTTCACATTCAAGGACTTTTCCAGGACTTTTCCAGGACTTTTCCAGGACTTTTCCAGGACCAGCAGCTGTCACTCACCAGACACTTGTCACAGTAGCGTCCGGTGACGTATCGTTTACAGGAACAGTCTCCGCTGATCTGATCACAGGGAGCTCCCATCTGGATGATGCCACGGGGGTCACAGTTACACGCTGTTACACACACACACACACACACACACACACACACACACAGTTTTCAGTGACGTGTTGACGTTGTTGACGTGTTGACGTTGTTGACGTTGTTGACGTACGTTGGCAGCCCAGCAGGTCGTTGTAGCTCAGACCGTAATGACCCTCCTTGCAGTCGTCGCATCGCGTTCCTTTGACGTTGGCTTTGCAGCGACACTGACCTGAGATCATCCCCGTGTCCGGGTCAGTGTGGCCGTCGCACACGCCTCCTTCCAGAGAGCCCACGGGGTCACAGTCGCAGGCTGAAGGTCAGAGGTCAGAGGTCAGAGGAAACCTTTACGCTGTACGTTACCATGTTATCTTCTATCATCATGACATGAGGCCAGATCAGGGACAGACCTATGTTCTGAAATCCCTATGTTCCGAAATCCCTATGTTTCGAAAGCCCTATGTTCTGAAATCCCTATGTTCCGAAATCCCTATGTTTCGAAAGCCCGATGTTCCGAAATCCCTATGTTCCGAAAGCCTGATGTTCCGAAATCCCTATGTTTCGAAAGCCCTATGTTCCGAAATCCCTATGTTCGAAAGCCCTATGTTCCGAAAGCACAATGTTCCGAAAGCCCAATGTTCCAAGAAAGCCCTGTGTTCCGAAATCCCTATGTTCCGAAAGCCCGATGTTCCGAAATCGTATTCCCGAAAGCCCGATGTTCGGAAATCCCTATGTTCCGAAATCCCTATGTTCCAAGAAAGCCCTGTGTTCCGAAATCCCTTTGTTCCGAAAGCCTGATGTTCCGAAATCGTGTTCCCGAAAGCCCGATGTTCCGAAATCCCTATGTTCTGAAAGCCCGATGTTCTGAAAGCCCGATGTTCCGAAATCCCTATGTTCTGAAAGCCCGATGTTCCGAAATCGTGTTCCGAAAGCCCTATGTTCCGAAATCCCTATCTTCAGAAATTCTTGTGTTCCGAAAAATCCCGATGTTCCGAAATCCCTATGTTTCGAAAGCCCGATGTTCCGAAATCGTGTTCCCGAAAGCCCGATGTTCCGAAATCCCTATGTTCCGAAAGCCCGATGTTCCAAAATCCCTATGTTTCGAAAGCCTGATGTTCCGAAATCGTGTTCCCGAAAGCCCGATGTTCCGAAATCCCTATGTTCCGAAAGCCCGATGTTCCAAAATCCCTATGTTTCGAAAGCCCGATGTTCCGAAATCGTGTTCCCGAAAGCCCGATGTTCCGAAATCCCTATGTTCCGAAAGCCCGATGTTCCAAAATCCCTATGTTCCGAAATCCCTATGTTCGAAAGCCCTATGTTCCAAGAAATTCCTATGTTCCGAAAGCCCTATGTTCCAAGAAATTCCTATGTTCCGAAAGCCCGATGTTCCAAAATCCCTATGTTTCGAAAGCCCGATGTTCCGAAATCGTGTTCCCGAAAGCCCGATGTTCCGAAAGCCCGATGTTCCAAAATCCCTATGTTCCGAAATCCCTATGTTCGAAAGCCCTATGTTCCAAGAAATTCCTATGTTTCGAAAGCCCGATGTTCCGAAATCGTGTTCCCGAAAGCCCGATGTTCCGAAATCCCTATGTTCCGAAAGCCCGATGTTCCAAAATCCCTATGTTCCGAAATCCCTATGTTCGAAAGCCCTATGTTCCAAGAAATTCCTATGTTCCGAAAGCCCTATGTTCCAAGAAATTCCTATGTTCCGAAAGCCCGATGTTCCAAAATCCCTATGTTTCGAAAGCCCGATGTTCCGAAATCGTGTTCCCGAAAGCCCGATGTTCCGAAAGCCCGATGTTCCAAAATCCCTATGTTCCGAAATCCCTATGTTCGAAAGCCCTATGTTCCAAGAAATTCCTATGTTTCGAAAGCCCGATGTTCCGAAATCGTGTTCCCGAAAGCCCGATGTTCCGAAATCCCTATGTTCCGAAAGCCCGATGTTCCAAAATCCCTATGTTCCGAAATCCCTATGTTCGAAAGCCCTATGTTCCAAGAAATTCCTATGTTCCGAAAGCCCTATGTTCCAAGAAATTCCTATGTTCCGAAAGCCCGATGTTCCAAAATCCCTATGTTTCGAAAGCCCGATGTTCCGAAATCGTGTTCCCGAAAGCCCGATGTTCCGAAAGCCCGATGTTCCAAAATCCCTATGTTCCGAAATCCCTATGTTCGAAAGCCCTATGTTCCAAGAAATTCCTATGTTCCGAAAGCCCTATGTTCCAAGAAATTCCTATGTTCCGAAAGCCCTATGTTCCGAAAGCACAATGTTCCGAAAGCACAATGTTCTGAAAAAGCCAGATGTTCCGAAATCCCTATGTTACGAAAATCCCTTTGTTCCAAAATCCCTATGTTCCGAAATCCCAATGTTCTAAAAGCCCTATGTTCTGAAACCTCTATGTTCCGAAAGCTCCCATTGACGCCCATGTTAAAACTCAGCTTTGGAGTTTTTTTTTTAAATGAAGACGAGAGAGATTTTTGGACGCTGAGAAACAGGTGGTTGGAAGGAGGGGGAGGGGCATTAGGGAGGGGGAGGGGCATCAGGGAGGGGGAGGGGCTTGTGAGTCAATTTTAAAGGTTCAATCCGGGCAAATTGGCAGCAAGAAGCAGGAACAGTGAAAATGTTGTGGTACAGAATCCCGTGAAGTGAAACTCACCGACGCAGACTCGTGGGTCTCTGATGTCCTTGAAAGGATCTTTGTAGTAGAAAGGTTTGCACAGGTCACAGTTACGACCCACAGTGTTGTGTTGACACTTATCACAAACTCCACCGCTCACGTTTCCCGTGGACAAGAACACGGCCATGTCGAAGTGACACTGGTCTGAGTGGCTGTTACAGTTACACTCTGTGGAAACAAGAGAATAAACAACATCGCAATGTTATCTGTGGACTTTGTAAACAATCACAATCCAATTAAAAATGTTATTTTAATTATTGTCTGAGTTATAACTGAGGAAAATTTACCAGGGTCTTTGAACGCATCTCGTTAGCTCAACGAGCGGTCGAGAACCCTGCATTACTTTCACTAGTTCTCATGCACTGGAGTTACAATGGTTTAAAGCTGTAGTGCGTAAGTTCATTATTGTATTGTCTGACTCATGAATTGTTGTTTACAGATTATATCAATGGACACGATATTTAAGGAAAATCTGTATTCCAGATTATCTTAAAAACTGCACAAGATAAAGAAAGATTTGTCAAGAAATGTCATTCATGTAAAGAAATTATAATTTTTATAAATTATAAAAAACAGTTTTTAAAACAGTTTAAAGTCATAATTCAGTTGTCTGGAGCTGTTATTGGAGGCGTGTTGAACGTGTTATTATATAAGTCCATGTTAATATCACGATAAATGTCCGAAAATGTGTGATTTTTGGTGTGGGAGAGTGAGTGACTTTGGTGTGGGAGAGTGAGTGAGTTTACAAACTGTTTTCCTTGTGTCGACCTGGTTCTAGGTTTAGCCGACTTAGCACGTGTTATGTGTCAACACTACATACACAATCAGAAAACATTAGACTTAGCTGTAGTTTGATAAAATGCTAAATGCTAACCTAAGAAGGAGACATCAGTGTGCTAGCATGATACATGATTATGTGTCAATACTACATACACAATCAGAAAACATTAGCCTTAGCTGTAGTTAGATAAAATGCTTAATGCTAAGCTAAGAAGGCGACATCAGTGTTCTAGCATGATACAAAATACAAGGAAACACTGATTTTAGCCTCTTCTACGTCACTTTAAGTCTACGATATCTTTAAGAACGCGTTTACGTCTTTATTTCACTGTTAGACAGACTTTAACAACAGGAAACTGAAGTTTGTAAACCACTCACTCTCCCACACCAAAGTCCATAGAGTTAACCAGTGATTTTAGCTCACAGGGACACAGGAGCTGCTGGTCCTCTGCTGCCTCGTGTGGTCACTTTGTGTCACTGAGTCACACACTTCAGTTTACAGTCATAAAATGGTGTGTAATGGCAAAAAAAGCATCAAACAATAGCTTTGATTGTGTTTTATTTTGTGTGTGTGTGTGTGTGTGTGTGTGTGTGTGTGTGTGTGTGTGTGTGTGTCACCTCTGCATGTGTGTGGGTTCTCAGCCTCTGCAGGTCTCCACGGCTGATCGTTGTGGAACTCTTGGCAGCGTTCACAGTTGAGTCCTTCAGTGTTGTGTTTACAGACGCAGCGACCGTGGATCTGCAGAGAGAAGACATGAGAGGAAACGTGAACACACCAAAGTCACTCACTCTCCCACACCAAAGTCACTCACTCTCCCACACCAAAGTCACTCACTCTCCAACACCAAAGTCACTCACTCTCTCACACCAAAGTCACTCACTCTCCTCACACCAGAGTCACTCACTCTCCCGCACCAAAGTCACTCACTCTCCCGCACCAAAGTCACTCACTCTCCCGCACCAAAGTCACTCACTCTCCCGCACCAAAATCACTCACTCTCCCACACCAAAGTCACTCACTCTCCTCACACCAGAGTCACTCACTCTCCCGCACCAAAGTCACTCACTCTCCCGCACCAAAGTCACTCACTCTCCCGCACCAAAGTCACTCACTCTCCCGCACCAAAATCACTCACTCTCCCACACCAAAGTCACTCACTCTCCTCACACCAGAGTCACTCACTCTCCCGCACCAAAGTCACTCACTCTCCCGCACCAAAGTCACTCACTCTCCCGCACCAAAGTCACTCACTCTCCCGCACCAAAGTCACTCACTCTCCCGCACCAAAATCACTCACTCTCCTCACACCAGAGTCACTCACTCTCCCGCACCAAAATCACTCACTCTCCCACACCAGTCACTCACTCTCTCACACCAAAGTCACTCACTCTCCCACACCAAAGTCACTCACTCTCATACACCAAAGTCACTCACTCTCCCACACCAAAGTCACTCACTCTCCCACACCAAAGTCAATCACTCTCTCACACCAAAGTCACTCACTCTTCCACACCAGTCACTCACTCTCCCTGCACCAAAGTCACTCACTCTCCCACACCAAAGTCACTCACTCTCCCTGCACCAAAGTCACTCACTCTCTCACACCAAAGTCACTCACTCTCTCACACCAGTCACTCACTCTCTCACACCAAAGTCACTCACTCTGCCACACCAAAGTCACTCACTCTCCCACACCAAAGTCACTCACTCTGCCACACCAAAGTCACTCACTCTCCCACACCAAAGTCACTCACTCTCCCACACCAAAGTCACTTACTCTCCCGCACCAAAGTCACTCACTCTCCCGCACCAAAGTCACTCACTCTCCCGCACCAAAGTCACTCACTCTCCTGCATCAAAGTCACCAAAGTCACTCACTCTCCCACACCAAAGTCACTCACTCTCCCACACCAAAGTCCATAGAGTAAACCAGTGATTTTAACATCACAGCACACAGGAGTTCACAGTTGTTGTTGATCCACTGCTGCCTCCATCACTAACTTACAATGACTGATTTTAGTGAATTCAGCTTTTAAAATATTTCATTTAGACTTAACTCAGTGACACAACGTGACCACACGAGGCAGCAGAGGACCAGCTGTGTCCCCGTGAGCTAAAATCACTGGTTTTCTCTATGGACTTTGGTGTGGGAGTTGATCAAACTTCTGTCTAACAGCAGATTATAACATTAACCTATAACGAAGCAGAGACACAGACACTGATCATAAGTCAAACACTGACCATGCCGTGGTCGCGGGCGTCGACGCCCGGCACCGGTGCACACTCTGAGGCGTGACCGTAGCAGAAGCAGCTGCCTCTGACCACCAGCTCGTACAGAGCGTAGTAATATTTCTGCAGGACGTCGAAGCGTCGGTCCAGAAGGTCGTCGCCCAGAGTGTTGAGTTTGGTGAAGTTGATGCGGAGGTTGGTGATTCGTAGAAGTTCTGTGGTGGCGAAGGAAGGAAGAAAGGAACGGGGTCAGATAAACGCTAAAACAGACTTTTAATCATTTATAGATGAATTTTTGCATCTTAAATATGGTTTTGTTGTAAATCCTGTGAATAAATCGTCATGAATATCTTTATTGAAATATTATTTTACCACTTCCTCTCCAAAAAATGTCTTTTTTCATTTTCGTGAACCCCTCCTGAGCAGACTAGATGCTCATTGGTCATTTGAGTTTGAGACCCCGCCCCCCCCATAAAGGCGCCATATGTAAGAATGTGGCCAAAAACAGTTACTGCACTCAAATTCAAAACACAGAGGTCTTTTTATTTTTTTAACGTTTTTCTCCGCCATTGTAGCTCAGACAGGGCCGGCCCAAGGCATAAGCGAACCTAGGGCCCCCGTGACCACTAGAGGGCCCCCAGAGCAATTAACAAGGAGGACTAATAGAGTAACATAACATTTTATTTATAAACCATTTTTATGACCTTGTTCCCGGTGCCTCTGTTGGTTTACATTATTATTTAAGTATTTGTTTATTTTATTTAATGCTGTGTTTTTTTTACATATAAAAGTCAAATCTTTGTATTACAGGAGTATATTTTGAATCACCCTCCAAAGATTGTGCACATTTTTTAGATTTTCAGACCTTAATATGTTAATATTTTATTTATAAACCGTTTGGTTTTATGTGTTGATTCTCTGCGTCACCAGTAGGGGGAGTTGCAGATTTTGCCAAATATAAATTGAAAGATTTCCCCGTAAATTTGCAAATCTGGCGTCTGCTTCCATGCGTTAATCATCACAATCATTAATCAATTATTGGCAATAACTGAGGGCCCCAAAATCACATTTTTTCGTAGGGCCCCGTGGAGGCTTGGGCCGGCCCTGAGCTAACTGGTTCAACCCGTGGTTGCTCGGCAGCTGAGACTCTACTGACTGCAATGACTGGTGGACGGCGGTAGGTGGCGCCACATGAAGCTGATTTCAAAACACAAACATGATTTGCGTGATTAGTTTTACATACGAGCAGGATTTAACGGCTTTTATTACACAATGCACCTTTAACTGCAACACAGTCATAGAATGATCTTCCATGTGTTTATATTAAAGTGATGATGTGTAAAGAAGCTCTTCTCACTGACCTTGAATATCCAGGCTGTACGGGTCTTTCACAGGAATGGCCGGATCCAAAACTTTATAAATGACCTTGAATAAGAAAAACAGGATTATTATTATTATTAGAGGAACCTATTGTTTCTGTTCAGTTAATAATTTTTCTCCAAAATTTGGTCAAAATTGCGTAAAAAGCGAATTGAACCAAACTTGGCACACTTGTTGCTCTCGTGATTCCAAACAAATGTCTAATGTACTTCCATTAGCTCCGCCCACCCAGAAGTCGGCCATTTTGGAATAATAACTAGTCTTGTAGCACTTGAAGTTAACTCGTCCTAGCTTGTTAGCTAGTTTGAGAGCGTGCAGTCCTAGTTATTTTTATTATTATTATTATTATTATTGTTCAACTGGAGAAACTGATAGAGAAAGAAAACCTTCATTAGATTCTGGAAATAAAAAGATAAACTGTGCATTAGCGTCACATCAAAGCTCACAGAGAAAATCACAGGAGCTGCTGAGAAGTAAAATGGCTGATTTTCTCTATGGGCTTTGGTGCAGGAGAGTGAGCGACCACCACCTCCTCCTCCACCTCCTTCCTACCTCTCCGTTGGTGGACGGCTCGATGTCGGAGTATCGCTCCTCACAGATGATGTCGTTGATGTGGTGAAGGCCGTTAGAGGCGACGCCCGGAAACGTTCTGCTGCAGTTTGACGCAAAATAACGATAAGATCGCCAGGTACGCCCGAAATCTGCTGAACGCTCTATCATCATTGCTGCAGGGCGGAACGTCTGAGGAGGAGCAGGAGGAGGAGCAGGAGGAGGAGCAGGAGGAGGAGGAGGAGGAGGAGGAGGAGGAGGAGGGAGGAGGAAGAGGGGAAAGAGGAGGGAGAGGAGGAGGAAGAGGAAGAGGAGGAGGAGGGAGAGGAGGAGGAAGAGGAAGAGGAGGAGGAGGGAGAGGAGGAGGAGGAAGAGGGGGAAGAGGAGGGAGAGGAGGAGGAAGAGGAAGAGGAGGAGGAGGAAGAGGGGAAAGAGGAGGGAACGGAGGAGGAAGAGGAAGAGGAGGGAGAGGAGGAGGAGGAAGAGGGGGAAGAGGAGGGAGAGGAGGAGGAAGAGGAGGAGGAGGGAGAGGAGGGAGAGGAGGAGGAGGAGGAGGAGGAAGAGGAGGAGGAAGAGGAGGAAGAGGAGGAGGAGGAGGAGGAGGAGGAGGAAGAGGAGCAGGAGGAGCAGGAGGAGGAGGAAGAGGGAGAGGAGGAGGAGGGAGAGGAGGAGGAGGAGGAGGAGGAGAAGGAGGAGGGAGAGGAGGGAGAGGAGGAGGAAGAGGAAGAGGAGGAGGAGGGAGAGGAAGAAGAGGAGGAGGAGGAGGAGTGAGAGGAGGAGGAGGAGAGGAGGAAGAGGAGGAGGAGGAAGAGGAGGAAGAGGAGGAGGAGGAAGAGGAGGAGGAGGGAGAGGAGGAGGAAGAGGAGGAAGAGGAAGAGGAAGAGGAGGAAGAAGAGGAGGAGGAGGAAGAGGAGGAGGGAGGAGGAAGAGGAGGAAGAGGAGGACGAAGAGGAGGAGGAGGAGGAGGAAGAGGAGGAGGAGGAGGGAGAGGAGGAAGAGGAGGAGGAGGAGGAGGGGGAGGAGGAGGAAGAGGAGGAAGAAGAGGAGGAGGAGGAGGAAGAGGAGGAGGAGGAGTAGGGGGAGGAGTAGGGGGAGGAGGAGGAGGAAGAGGAGGAGGAGGAGGGAGAGGAGGAGGAGGAAGAGGCGGAGGAGCAGGAGGAGCAGGAGGAGCAGGAGGAGGAGGGGTAGGAGGAGGAGGAGGAAGAGGAAGAGGAGGAGGGAGGAGGAAGAGGAGGAAGAGGAGGACGAAGAGGAGGAGGAGGAAGAGGAGGACGAAGAGGAGGAGGAGGAGGAAGAGGAGGAGGAGGAGGAAGAGGAGGAGGAGGAGGAGGGAGAGGAGGAGGAGGAGGAAGAGGAGGAGGACGAAGAGGAGGAGGAAGAGTCACAGAGTGTAGATTTAAATCACTCATCACAGGATTCTTCAGTTGTTTACATGTAAACACAGTAACTTCTCTAATAATGTGACGACGACAGATTAATGTTTTCTAAACAAAGACAAACAGACTGTGTTTGTTTGACTTCAGTAAAATGTGGCTTCAAACCTGCTGTCGACACATTTATCACTAAACAATGACGAGGAATGTTGATCAATATGAGATTTTATAGATTTTATAGATGAAAAATATTCAGGGTTTTTTTCTGTTTAGACTTTTATTAAATAGTTGATTTTTTCTGTCTTTGTTTTCTACTGAAATGAGCAGAATTCTCCGTTTCTCTAAATTCATAAATGAAAATGAAGGTTTTTAAACGTTAATGAACCCTCAGCTCCTTCAGATCTGTAACCACGGCAACCAGCGCAGTCATATGGTCTAACCCTTCATTACCATTGAGCAGAGAAAGGTTACTTTGATTCCAATTCTATGATTTAAATGTTGTTTCCTAAAATGCACAAAATGTTCACAAAGATTTCACAAGATTTTAAGATCAAAGACGACAACATAAAATTTAAAAAAAATCCAAATGTGTGCAGACCTTAAACTTCATGATGAGGTGAGTGAAGTGGAATTCAGCCTCCAGGTTCAGTCTGATGCTCACATTCTCCAGACCTGTGGAGAAACATAGAAATATACATATATATATAGATGTATATATACATATACATATACATATATATATCATATTCTCTCCTGTCTCTACTTTAAAGGAATAGTTTGAAGGGCTTTTAGACGCTTAAGTCTATATTATATTAATCATATGTTCCCTCCTTTATCTCAGCATTAGACAATATATATATATATATACAGTATATATGTATATATATATATATGTATATATATATGTATAAATACAGCGAGCACACAGACCGTTGACAGACTGCCACCAGGTGTTGTCTGCGTTCCTGTCCATGAGGTAGATGACGTTCTCGATGCGATGGCTGTTTCTGTGATGATGAGGATCGTAGCGATGCAGAGAGTTACACTCGAAACATTTGTCTGACTCCTGTTGACAAGAGGAAACACGGAAATAAACACAACGTCAACACAAAATAAACAATTCTGTCATCGTTCTGTTTTCCTGGTCGTCTTTGAATCTCTGTCGGAGGAGAAAGTGAGTGAAAACAACAAACGCTAAAACACTGTCAGAGTCAGCAATTATTATTATTATTATTATTATTATTATTTATTATATTATTATTATTCATTTATTTTGTCACTTTGAGACACGAATAAGTCCCGTTACTGCTGTACACCACAGTAACATGTCACTGAAATACAGAACCTTATGGAGGACGGAAAGTGCCAAAATTAATTAAATAAATACACCATTAAATAATTAATTAAATGTGTAATTAAATAATTAAATAACTCAATATACCATTAAAACATTAATTACATGTGTCATTAAATAAATAAATAAATAAATAAATACATACACCATTAAATAATGAATTTAGGACGACGGATAGCTAAAGTGCTCACTCCGGCATACTTATATTGTTGCTCTACGCTGACATGTCGATGAATATGCATTGTCCTAATTCAAATAAATAAATAATAAAAAAAATGTATGTGTAATTAAATAATTAAATTACTCAATACACCATTAAAACATTAATTAAATGTGTCATTAATTAATGAAATAAATAAATACACCATTAAAAAATTAATTAAATTTGTCATTAATTAATTAATTAAATACACCATTAAATAATTAATTAAATGTGTAATCAAATAACTCAGTACACCATTTAAACATTAATTAAATGTGTCATTAATTAATGAAATACATAAATACACCATTAAATAATTAATTAAATGTGTCATCAAACAATTAAAATATCTATACACCATTAAAACATTAATTAAATGTGTCATTAATTAATTACATAAATAAATACACCATTAAATAATTAATTAAATGTGTAATTAAATAATTAAATAAGTCAATACACCATTAAAACATTAATAAAATGTGTCATTAATTAATGAAATAAATAAATACACCATTGAATAATTAATTAAATGTGTCAGCAAACAATTAAAAAATCTATACGCCATTAAAACATTAATTAAATGTGTCATTAATTAATTAAATAAATAAATACACCATTGATTGATTAATTAATTAATTAATTAATTAATTAATTAATTAATTAAATGTGTAATTAATTAATTAAATATATAATGAAATGTGTCATTAATTAATTAAAATAACAATTAATTTTATGTGTTAGAAATCCGCCCGTTGACTTCGATGGGCGAGTTTGACAGATAAAATAAATTAATGATGCACTGAGAAGAAGTAGAGAAGAAGTAGAGAAGAAGAGCGAGGAGGCAAAGAGCCTGGGAAAGAGTCAATAATGTGCAGACGTGGGTCGAGAGCAGAGTTTTAAAGAAAGGTGAGAATAATGCAGTGAAGAGGGTTCTTCAACTGAAGGAGAGAGAGAGAGAGAGAGAGAGAGAGAGAGAGAGAGAGAGAGAGAGAGAGAGAGAGAGAGAGAGAGAGAGGCCTCACAGAGGGAGAACCCGGCTCAGAACAAAACTCTGGATTCCAGGTCACTTTTTCTTAATTAGGCCGTCGTCAGGGAGATGAAGCAGCTGACAACAGCGTGGTCTGTTAAAGTGACTCTGCTGAGACGTGAGAAGTGTGCTGGAGGTGTGTGTGTGTCTGTGTGTGTGTGTGTGTGTGTGTGTGTGTGTGTGTGTGTTCAGCCATCACTGAACCATGAGAATTCAGTGTGGACTTCCTTCACCTTCACTCCCTAAACACAGCATGAATCTGTCCTTTATCATCTCTGTCCATATAAACTCGTTCCGGTTGCTGTTGCTAGAATTGACCGTGAACCTAATCTAAACTAGAAAAGCACTCGGAGACCACAGACCTCCGCAAAGGCAGCTCAGCTCGCCCCCCCCCCCCCCCCCCCACAAAATAGTGATAAAAATAGTGATAGATCATGCCCAAAATGAAATCACTTGTTCCAAAGATCGGTTTTTATTATTATATTATAATATATATAATATATTAATATTATAATATATATAATATATATATTATAGCTGAGTTTCTTCACAAAAACAAAAAGTATCTTGGAATTACTTGAAATTTACCATCATAATAGTCGGCATCACCCTGAACAAGGATTTCTTGAAAATATTTGCATATCTCTTAAGGAAATTTTTTTATGAATTTTTGAAATTCAGGAAATTCTCCATTTGCCCTGATGCACTTTGACAGTGAGCTGACTTTCTTCTCAAAAATTAAAAGTATCTCGGAATGACTTGAAATTTACCATCATAATAGTCGGCATCACCCTGAACAAGGATCAGTTAAAATTATTTGCAAACCTCTTAAGGAATAATTCTAATGAATTTTTGAAATTTAGGAAATGATTTGCCCTGATGCACTTTGACAGTGAGCTGACTTCCTTCTCAAAAACAAAATGAATCCCCTCCTCAGAGTCATCAGAGGGCTCAAACATATACGGCTGGATTCTGTTTACAGTCGCCATGACTGAGTTGTTGTTGTTGTTCTACGTTGTTCAAAACGAAGGAGCTGTCAATCAGAGCGTTATCTGCCACGCCCACACTGTCCTGACCGCTGGTCTAAACCAGTGTAAACGGCAAAATGAGCTGTTTTCAAACCACGTTTTTTAATAGTTATGAATAGTTATTGTCACTCAGACTTTTGTGGATGGTTAATGAGACTCAACTTTGATATAATATAAGCATTTTTAAAAGTTCAGATCATGTTTCCAGAGGATTCAAAGGTGAATGTTTTCTCGTTTCTTTGCTCCATAAAACAAAGAAATCAATAAAAACTGAATCGTTTACGTCACATATGATATTGTTTTTTTGGGGCTGTGAATAAAGGCAGGCTTTTTACTTTAAGTGAGTTTTTTACATATATATCCAACTAGTGTTCACTATAGGTACTACAACCCAAAGTTTGCCGAACCATTTCCACATGGACAAAATAATCTACAAGGTTTTCTTCAACATTTCTGAACAAAAACTTCATTAAATAAATAAAGTTTAGCCTCAAGTTTTAGTTTAAGTGGTTTTTCACACTTATATATACATATATATATATATATATATATATATGTATATATAATTATGAGAGCAACATGGCTTCAACTGGAGATTGCATTTATGAAGCACAGTAAATACAACGTTAAATCAGTGTGCAGATATACTGTAGCTGTACTGTAGCTGTACTGCTGTCCAGTTTAAATAATAATAATAACTTTAATAATAATAAGTCCAGACGACGGCAGGTTTAATGTCCATGTTCGAGCACAGCAGGAGTTTCCACTCTCAGCCTGTTTTAACCACACAGCGTTTTTGAGAGGCCTGAAAAAAGCACTTAAAACGCAACCGACGCACTGTGACGTCATCGCCTCATCTCGCTCTTGCACTTTGGTCTTTTCACCTTATTATTATAATAATAATAATGATATATTTATATATAATTGTCTTTCCCTTCGCTCGGTTTATTCAGTGATTGTAACGTTAGCTTATTAGAATAAAGCTCGACCGTTAGCTTGAACGTGGTCACGACAGTCGTTTTCCAGCAGTGACGTCTCTAAATCCAGACTCTTTATTTTTTACTCTTTTTAACGTTAATCTACAGTTGGACATTTTGTCTTTGTGTCGCACTCATGACCAATCAGTGGGTTAGGGATTAGATTTAGGAACTTTAATTAGATTTTGTAACTTTAAGTAGAATTTGGAAATTTAAGTAGAATTTAGAACTATAAGTCGTTTTTGGAACTATAAGAAGAATTTGTAACTATAAGTAGAATTTTTAAATATAAGTAGATTTGGGAACTTTAAGTAGATTTTAGAATTATAAGTAAATTTTGTAACTATAAGTAGAATTTGGAAATGTAAGTAGAATTTAGAACTATAAGTAGTATTTGGAACTATAAGAAGAATGTGTAAATATAAGTAGAATTTGTAACTTTAAGTAGAATTTTTAAATATAAGTAGAATTTGTAAATATAAGTAGATTTTGTAACTTTATGTAGAATTTTTAAATATAAGTAGATTTTGTAAATATAAGTAGAATTTGGAACTTTAAGTAGAATTTGGAACTATAAGTAGAATTTGGAAATTTAAGTAGTTTTTGTAAATATAAGTAGTTTTTGGAACTATAAGTAGAATTTGGAAATTTAAGTAGTTTTTGTAAATATAAGTAGAATTTGTAAATATAAGTAGATTTTGTAACTTTATGTAGAATTTTTAAATATAAGTAGATTTTGTAAATATAAGTAGAATTTGGAACTTTAAGTAGAATTTGGAACTATAAGTAGAATTTGGAAATTTAAGTAGTTTTTGTAAATATAAGTAGTTTTTGGAACTATAAGTAGAATTTGGAAATTTAAGTAGTTTTTGTAAATATAAGTAGAATTTGTAAATATAAGTAGATTTTGTAACTTTATGTAGAATTTTTAAATATAAGTAGATTTTGTAAATATAAGTAGAATTTGGAACTTTAAGTAGAATTTGGAACTATAAGTAGAATTTGGAAATTTAAGTAGTTTTTGTAAATATAAGTAGTTTTTGGAACTATAAGTAGAATTTGGAAATTTAAGTAGTTTTTGTAAATATAAGTAGAATTTGTAAATATAAGTAGATTTTGTAACTTTATGTAGAATTTTTAAATATAAGTAGATTTTGTAAATATAAGTAGAATTTGGAACTTTAAGTAGAATTTGGAACTATAAGTAGAATTTGGAAATTTAAGTAGTTTTTGTAAATATAAGTAGTTTTTGGAACTATAAGTAGAATTTGGAAATTTAAGTAGTTTTTGTAAATATAAGTAGAATTTGTAACTAAGTATATTTTGTAACTTTACGGTCAAACTTGATGAACTTTAAAGTCTCGACAAAATCTCTGAAAACGCGCTGATTCTCCTGAGACGTAAAAAAAAGAAAAAGACAGAAATAAATGTGAAAGTAAAGTAAAGTAATCTGATCTCACAAGGAACAAAAGCACCAACGCAGAAGAACCTGTGTCACACACACACACACACACACACACACACACACACACACACACACACACACACACACACACACACACACACACACACACACACACACACACACACACACACACACACACAGGGCCTCTCACCAATCAAACGGTGTCAATCACGTTCCCCTGAATGTTGACACTGTTGGACGTTCCTGTCCTGAGGACGTGAAGGTACATGTCCACGCATGCCCGTGCACACACACACGCACACACACACACACACGCGCACACACACACACCCCCACGCACACATGCACACATACACACACACACACAAACACACACACACACACACACACAGTGAACAGTTGGCAGTAAAGAGGAAAAGGAGAAATTCCAGTCGTTTTTTTCATTTATCTTCATCAATCTGTCATGTTTTTGTGTCCGTGACCAACAACAGAACATTCTTTCTTCTTCATCTCCTCATGACTCTGTGCCACTCACTCTGCTCACACCAAAGTCCAGAGAGAAAATCAGCGATTTTAGCTTGTGTGGAATTATAAGTAGATTTTGGAATTATATATATTTTTTGAAATCTCGAGTTTCCAAAAAAATCAGAAAAAGTTTTCTTGGGAAAAAAAATAATTTTTTCCATAATTTTTTGGAAACTCGTGATCTTCACCCCCCCAG
Organism: Microchirus variegatus; assembly: GCF_963457635.1. Lineage (NCBI taxonomy): Eukaryota > Metazoa > Chordata > Actinopteri > Pleuronectiformes > Soleidae > Microchirus > Microchirus variegatus. The sequence goes on along the minus strand of NC_139810.1, from coordinate 1,249,050 downwards.
ACCCCCCTGTATTTCGCACAGTGACGACAACCCCTCTGTGCTATGACACGATATTCATTGATTTAAAAACTTGAGTATTTATTGAACCACCAAAACTCAACTTTAACTATAATTTAAAAAGAACAACCAGAAATAACAGAGCCCCCGAAATGACTTGACGAAAAAAAAAATAATGAATTTTTTTGAAATCTTGAGTTTCAAAGTCGAGATCTTGAGTTTCCAAAAAATTATGAAAAGTATTTTTTTTTTTTAAATAATTTTTTCCATCATTTTTTGGAAACTTGAGATCTCGACTTTCCAAAAAAATATGAAAAAAAAAATGTTTTTGAAAGAAAAAAAAGTACATAATTGAAATTAAAAAAAAAAAAAAAATTCACGTCACACCGCCGCGCCATGCAGCGCATAAATCCTTTTTCTTTGATTATGATGTTTTTATGATTGGGAGAAGCCAAAATCAAAATCATGAATAAAATTCAGTTAATCGCCCAGCCCTAGTTTAGACCCCCCTCAAATGTTGCCTTTGAGGCTTTCAGGGTGTCAGGAGTGTTAATCAGGGGGGTCTAGACCTCAAAAACTCAGATTAGTTATTGCTTGTTGAACCCAAAACACACGCGTGATTATTTAAAAACATTAAGAAGGAAAACCCCTTGTGATGGATGTGTCTGTGGAGCAGCATCTTCATAAAAGTGGATTTGGATTCTCCCCAAAAACAATCACAGATCAGAGATCAGAGATCAGCGCAGACGTCTGCCAACAAAGCTGCACTTTCTGAATTCTACATTTTGAATGTTCTGGATCACACACACACACACACACACACACACACACACACACACACACACACACACACACACACACACACCAGTGACTGGTTAAGCAACTGAATCATTAGAACGGTTCAGTATTTCCTGAATTTTAAGAAGATTTTGAACTTTTAGTAGATTTTGTAACTTTAAGTAGAATTTGGAATATAAGTTTATTTTGGAATTGGAAGTAGTTTTTGGAAACAAGAAGATTTTGGAACTATAAGTATATTTTGGAAGATTTTGGAATATTAAGTTGATTTTGTTACTATAAGTAGATTTTGAAATTATGAGTAGATTTTGGAAATATAAGTAGATTTTGGAACTTTAAGCTGAAATTGGAATTATGAGTAGATTTTGTAACTAAGTAGAATTTTGAACGTTTAGTGGATTTTTGAACTTTAAGTAGATTTTGGAAATATAAGTTGATTTTGGAATTAAAGGTAGATTTTGGAACTTTAAGTAGATTTTGGAACTTTAAATCGAGCTCGACTCGACTCTAATAATTATAAGAGTCGAGCTGAGCTGAGTTGAGTTGAGCTAGAACTGTATGATGGAAAAGTGCCATAAGAGAGTTTGACTAAGAACAGAAAGGTTAGACAATGACAGACAAAGAGATAAAGAGGGTGAATGAGTGATGAATGTGTGGTGAAGGTGTGGCAGACTTGTGTTTATTCGCCTGTGGCTCTGATTTATAGAAACACTGTGTGGCATCAGAAACAAAATAGGACAGATGAACAAATGAAG
>NC_139810.1:1237500-1242500 GCF_963457635.1 Microchirus variegatus | reverse complement strand
AGTGAGCGAGTGAGTAAGCGAGTGTGTGAATGAGTGAGCGAGTGTTCACTCTGTCATAGGCAGAATAACAGTGTGTGTTGAAGATGACGATGGTTTCACCTCACACCAGAGAGAGCTAACACCAGAGCTAACACACAGAGCTAACAGTGCTAACACCAGAGCTAACACACAGAGCTAAGAGTGCTAACACACAGAGCTAACAGTGCTAACACACAGAGCTAACACCAGAGCTAATACACAGAGCTAAGAGTGCTAACACACAGAGCTAACAGTGCTAACACCAGAGCAGAGTGTTGCTCCTCACTATGTGTGTGAGGCAGAGAATAAACCTGTCCTGACGAGCAGAGATTAGCAGAGAGAATGTTCTCTGATGTCTTTACGTCACATTTGTGACTGAACTTCATTCATAAACACAGAGATCTTTGTGATGACATCATCCTCCAAAGTCAGGTTTTCACTAAAATGTCATTCATCGTCTTCTGCTAATGACGCTAATGATGTAGCCTCTAACAGCACAGTACGGTGGCCTGGCAGTGAAAGACTTTTACAAAAAAAACCCGAAACAGATTAACAAAAGACACAATTCTTACGGAAAGTAAATGTACTTTTTCAAAAACTTAATTTATATATATATATATATATACATACATATGTATGTATTCACTGTGCTTCTGTCAGACTGTTTCCAAACTCTTTCTTTTAGGATTTTGAACCCCTGTTGCGCCGATTTGCCGTCTTTTGACCTCAGACTAAATTGAACGTTTTGGTCCCCGTTTGACAGCAGCTGCTTTACTACAGCGTGTGATTATAGAGCAGAAGCACGTGGCCATGAAACAGACACCACACACACACACACACACACACACACACACACACAAAGGCAGCGTCGCAGGTGAACACACGCCGAGGCATCTGCTCGCACTATGACAGGAATGTAGGGACGGAGAAGGAAAGTGTTGTTTATTAGAGAAAACATTCCAGGTGTTGGAAAACGCATCAGTCGACACTTCTGATACCACTTCACAAAAATGTTCTCACAACTCAGCGTCATGTGAAACATGAAACCTGGGCTTCTTATATGTATGTCAAATATTTTTTGTTTGTCTTAAAATGTTGTCAAACGAGAGGCAATCGTGCATTTTTACTGTTTTCGGTCATTATTTAAAGCTCACATAGAGTGGTCCTGTTGCACATATATGTTAGTTATGGAGGTTTATTTACATACATTAACTTGTTTTTATGCTCAAAAACCTCCTAGTTGCTGTAAACGAGCCGATAGAAATGCTCTTTTCTGACGCTGTTCCTCAGCCACGATATTTGAGACTCAACTCTCACCCAGAAGACAGACTGTGTTGTGATTGGCCAGTACCCGGAAGTGACATATTCAGCACACCCGCTCTCAGAAGCACAGCTCCCCCCTCTGGAACGGTGGATGCACTGCTCCTCATTATCAAAACATTGTTTTAACAGTGTTTAAAAATAGCTTCTTCACGACTCCCCGCCTCAGTCCCTTTGACGACCTTTGACCCGGAGTCAGACCCAGAGTCAGAAGACACTGTCGCTCGTGAAACACCTCCACAACGGACGTTATGTGGATGTGCCCGGACTAGTGCCCGGAGCAGGAGGATCTGCTGTTCAGGAGAACCGCTGTTGTCGTAACCGGACCGGGTTTTTTCAGAGATCTCACTGAGCCTGAGATTACAATAAAACACAGCGTTCTCAGCAGTGGCTGAACTGTTTGTTTAGAACCTTCAGGGCTTCATAAACAAGGTAATGACGCAGATACACACTAAAAAACAGCCTTAATTGGAACTTCCGGTCTATGTGACCTTTAAGGATTTTATTTTATAACCTAACTAGTGCTCGGCACTTTATATTATATATATAAACGCTAACGCGCTAACACGCGACGCGCTTCCTTGACCACTGGCTGGAAAAAGACGCGAGTAACGTGACGTCATGTTTGCGCGCCGCGGCGTCCAACCAGAGTCCAGGCACCGTTTACCATTTAGCTGAGTTAGCTCCGTTAGCTCCTTTTAGCGCCGTTAGCGTTAGCCTACAGTGGAAATGGAGCGGTCTGTTTGTTGAACGAAAAGAGCAACGCTGACAACAGGAAGTCGGGTTCAATCATCACCAAAACATCAAATCAACTTAAAGCTCAGACACAGATGAACAGGAAAGACTCACCGAGCAGCGACAGGAAGAGGAGGAGCTTCAGCGTCGCAGTCATGACGGACATCAGGACGTCTGGATGATTCTGTCTGTGACACAAGAGAGGTTTGATTTATTTAATGAAACACTGAGGTTTAATCTGACAGAGAAGTTCAGGGTCATCACAACAGTCTGTCTGTGTGTGTGTGTGTGTGTGTGTTCTTGTTCTTGTAGCATACTGAGGACCAGTGAGGGTTTTTAACCAACAAAGTGAGGTCATTTTTACAGAGTGAGGACATTTTGGCCGGTCCTCACTTTGTTTTCATTGAAATCACTTCCTTAGGTTGCTATAACATGCTATACTCAATTTGTAAAAAAATTTTGGTCCAAATTTTTTTTCAACTTTTGCATGACAAAGTATAGTATGACGTTTTTTTGTCAAATTTTGGATCAAATTTTTTTTGACAAATTTTGTTTTTAATTTTGGTCGAATTGGTATGATGTTTTGTCAAATTTTGGACCAAATATTTTGTGTCAATTTTTTTTTTCAAATTTTTAACAAATTTTGTTTTTAATTTTGGTCGACATAAAATTTTTTGTCAAATCTTTTTTAAACTTTTGCATAACATAATATATGGTCAAAATGTTTTTTAAATTTTGGTTGACATAGCATAGTATGACGTTGTTGTCAAATTTTGGACCAAAAATTTTGGGTCAAATTTTTTTTTCAAATTTTTGGACGACATAGTATAGTGTGACGTTGTTGTCAAATTTTGGACCAAAAATTTAAAAAAATCGAAAAAGTTTTCCAGCCCTTTTTGCTCTGGGGCTTTACATTCCATACATACCACATGGTACTGCAACCAGTAGTTCTTTATAGATGTCATTCATGAAGTAGATATTTGTAATTGTGTTGATTTATAAAGTGGAAATGCTGGTCCTCACTTTTTCAGCACTTTTACCCAGTCCTCATAATGCAGCAAGTACAAGAATGTGTGTGTGTGTGTGTGTGTCCTTCACACTGGCAAACACCTGAAAGTGTCTGCAGTCACAAATAAAGTCCTTCACAAGTTTCTAAACAAAGGAAAAGTTTGTAAAACAGACGGTTTGATTCACGTCACGTTGAATAAAGGTCAAAATAAAGCTGATGTGTTGTTCTACAGCAGGTTGACTCAGATAATCCACCGTCACGTCATATTCACGTCATATTTCAGGGATTAAAATACCTTTCTCTCAATCCCTGCTTCATTTCTGCCGCTCATACTTCAGTCAGACCGGAGCTTTTATTTTGAAGAACCTGCATGAGACAACGAGGAGGTTCCACCTCTGCTTTATCTCAAGAATGAAGAATATCTTTTATCTTGCACTGACACAGACACTAAAGCCCTAATCCTAATCCACACACACACAGCAGTCAGTGATATATGTCTTTAAAATCCTTCTCTTTTATTCACATCAGTGACACAAACTCAGAGATAAAATCACTGATATTTTTCTCTCTGGACTTTGGTGCAGGAGAGCGAGCGGTGAACAAACTTCAGTTAAAGAAAAGTTTTTTTTAGGATGAAATCTGCAGAATACAGTGATAATCCTTCTCAGATTACACTGAATGAAAACACACACACACACAGTTTTGTTACACTTTAACAGACTTATAATTCCAAAATTTTTGTTACAAAATCTACTTAAAGTTACCAATCTACAAAATCTACTTAAAGATACAAAATCTACTTAAAGTTACCAAATCTACTTAAAGTTACCAAATCTACTTAAAGTTACAAAATCTACTTAAAGTTACAAAACCTACTTAATCTACTTAAAGTTACAAAATCTACAAAATCTACTTAAAGTTACAAAATCTACTTAAAGTTACAAAATCTACTTAAATTTTCAAAATCTACTTAAAGTTACAAAATCTATTTAAAGTTTCAAAATCTACTTAAAGTTACCAAATCTACTTAAAGTTACAAAATCTACTTTAAGTTACCAAATCTACTTAAAGTTACAAAATCTACTTAAAGTTACAAAATCTACTTAATCTACTTAAAGTTACAAAATCTACAAAATCTACTTAAAGATACAAAATCTACTTAAAGTTACCAAATCTACTTAAAGTTACAAAATCTACTTAAAGTTACCAAATCTACTTAAAGTTACAAAATCTAATTAATCTTCTTAAAGTTACAAAATCTACAAAATCTACTTAAAGTTACAAAATCTACTTAAAGTTACAAAATCTACTTAAAGTTTCAAAATCTACTTAAAGTTACAAAATCTATTTAAAGTTACAAAATCTACTTAAAGTTTCAAAATCTACTTAAAGTTACAAAATCTATTTGAAGTTTCAAAATCTACTTAAAGTTACCAAATCTACTTAAAGTTACAAAATCTACTTAAAGTTTCAAAATCTACTTAAAGTTACAAAATCTACTTAAAGTTACAAAATCTACTTAAAGTTTCAAAATCTACTTAAAGTTACCAAATCTAATTAAAGTTACAAAATCTACTGATTGATCAGAAAGTCTCGTCACTGAAGAGTCATGAGCGCGACATCAAAGCCAACAATGTTTCTCACTCACACACACACACACACACGCACACACACACACACATACACGCACACACGCGCACACCTTTCGTTACACTTTAACAGACACATTGTTGCCAGATTACAGTTTAGCCACAGGTGGAGCTACAGCGGCGCTGACAGCACAAGGTCACACTGTGATCTCTGCTACAGTGAGATTAGACCAGGAAGTTTAACGTTTAAGATACGTTTAAATAAAATCTATAGAATATATAAAAGTGTGTAAGAGTCAGTCATCATCATCATCATCATCATCATCATC
>NC_139810.1:1087500-1232500 GCF_963457635.1 Microchirus variegatus | reverse complement strand
ATTAGTCAGAAATTCAGAATTCTGAGATTAAAGTAAGCAAGTCAGAATTCTGAAATTGCCCCGTCACCCTGTAATGTGTCGCCCAGTTACCCTGTCATGTGACGACCTGTCACAATGCGCTTAATTCCTGGAATTGTTGTCCGACTGAGCTCTGATTAGTCCCTAAAACAACTGCTGTTAGCTCCCAGCAGCCTCTGTGGCTGATGTCATTTCCTGTCCCGTACGTTTCATTTTACTTATTTTTTTAAGGTGGACCTTTAAGGTGGAACCTAAAGAGATGCTACTAAAGCGAGCGTTGTGAACAGGGCTCGTTCATTAGGAAACCAGGAAACGAGGTTCACTTGGACAAATTTGTCCCCTTTAAATGTTAAGGTACAATTATGTGAAATAAAATGTTGTGTTTTTCTTGATTTTAAATGGTTAATAACAGTAAATAACTGCCACATATTGAGTTATTCTGACAAATACATGTTCTGGTTAAACTCGGCAGAATGTTGACGCTCAGGAGTTAAAAGTGTTAAATTACAATAAATAATCACCTCCTTTTCTCACTGATTTATGAGTTTAATGAGTGGTTTTCCTGGCGTTTCCTCAGGCTGTTTTCACGTCTCTCATCTTTTCATTTCGTTCCAAATCCAAGATTTATACGATAACATAAAACATACGACTACAGAACTTGAGCGATGAACAGTTTGACAGCAGGTGATCCTGATACGACACGATCGACGCATAAATCAGGTCTTTGTGTCTGCTGACGCCGAGCAGAGTCAAAGAGACATGAAACAGAAGCCGGTGATCGTCAGTGAGTCCTGTCAGTGCTGCAGGACAGACCATGATTTACATCAGTCGCTATGAGACGTAGATGTCAGGGGGCGGGGCTTATGGTTGGTCTGATCATTCACAAATTCATCAATTTGTTTCACTCACTAATAACGATGATGATCGATTACAGCGATGACAGAGAAAGAATCAGGTCAAAGGTCTGATTGGATAATGTGATTCATAGTCTGATTACGTAACACCTGCATGTATAAGCTTAGTCAGACTGGAGTATAACGCTCACTACCATTGAAAAGTCTGGGCTCACTTAGAAATGTCCTTGTTGTTGAAGGAAAAGCACTTTTTTTCCCAATGAATCTAACATTAAATGAATCATAAATACACTCTATACATTGTTAATGTGGTAAAAACGTCTGGTTTTTAATGGAATATGTACATATAGGTGTAAAGAGGCTCATTAACAGTGTTTGCTAATGGCGTTAGAAGCTATTGGATGATGAGAAAACCCTTGAAAACCCTTGTGCGATGATGTTAGCACAGCTGAAAACAGTTTTATTTGGAATAAAAATCACTATTTCTAATCTTGACTATATTTTCTATTCTATTTTTTAATGGAAAAACGCCGCAAAAATTGTACAGGTGAGGCCAAACTTTTGAACGGTGGTGTATAACGACGTAAAAAAACAACGATGACGGAGTCAGCGAGAACGAAAGGCAACGGAGAAGAAGAAGAAGACGGAAGATACAGAACCACGGCATCGTCCATTTCCGTTTGTAAAACGGATTCGGACACTAGCTTAAAGTGTGAGCGCTGCAGCGCCACCTACAGAGGCGGAGTCAGACACGCACTGCCTTTTTTTCTCCTACGCTTTTACGCTCATGCACGGCACACTGTCCGATCGCCCGTCTTAGTCAGACTAAGGCCTTAGCACTACTAAACTGTGCATACATAAACCAGAGTTAGCCACGTTTGATCGCAGCGATTCACCTCCACCGTCTCTCTGGATCTGTGGGGATCCGGTAAAACATGCTCTCGCGTTAGCCTGCTAGCCTGTGTGCGATTGTTTTGGCATCGTGAGGCTACTTAGGGACTACTTCCCTAAACTAAACTTTTACAATGAAGACGAGTTGTGCAAAGTTACACCTGTTTCTTGGGTTGTCCAGCATATACTGAACTTCTGCCAGGACTCAAGTGAACACCAGGGGGCGGTACATCGGTTCCACTGGGGATTGAACCCAGGATCCTCTGCGTGTAAAGCAGATGTGCTAACCACTACACCATGGAACCTATCATATCTGAGCAAAGAACCTCACATTACTGATCTGCAGTTCATTTGAGTGTACTGAATCACTAGAATTGTTCATTAAAAACGATTCGTTCAAAAGATTCGTTCACCGAAGCACCATTCAGTGCTTGCGAGTGAGTGACGGCGTCGCGGAGAAAGACTTCACGAGCGATTCACAGAACGCTGCAGTTCCACTCCCGGCCTCCACGATCACTGCTGAGCTCAACTGAACTGAAAGAAAGGAACGAATCATCAGTTCGTGAAGCGATCCCAGTCAGTTCGTTCGTTCGCTCAAATGATTCGTACTTTCGAAACGAATCCCTCCCGACCGACACAACACTACCTCACATACGTCGACCACAAAAGGCAAAACTGGTTCTGAAAATTGGTTCCTGGAGAACTTGGCACCATCTTCAGCCAATATATGTGGATCTGAACAGAGTGGATTCCCGCCAAAATGGCCGTGTTAAAATACAACGTTACGTACTAAAACGTTAAGACTGACGCGTTTAGCGAAAGCTCAGCGTTACGACGATCGACGACCAATGAACAGAGAGACACGGACCATGTGACCAGTCGTCTTCGTCCTCCTCCTCCTCCTCCTCGGCCACTTAACTTCCCGCTACTCGTGGATCCTCTTAACCCTTTAGGATCCATTTGATCTCAGCAGGAGGGCGAGAGGCCTGGTCCTTGAGCTGATTAAAGCTGGACTAAGCCCACACACACACACACACACACACACACATTCTTGTACTTGCTGCATACTGAGGACCAGCATTTCCACTTTATAAATCAACACAATTACAAATATCTACTTCATGAATGACATCTACAAAGAACTACGGGTTGCAGTACCATAACATGTCTGCAGGTGGAGCCCCAGAGCAAAAAGGGCTGGAAAACGTTTTTTATTTTTTTTTATTTTTTGGTTTAACATTTGACATCAAAGTCATACTATACTATGTCGACCAAAATTAAATTAAAAAAAAAATTGACCAAAAATGTTTGGTCCAAAATTTTACAAAAACGTCATACTACACTGTCGTCCAAAATTTGAAAAATAAAATTACCCAAAATTTGACATCAACGTCATACTATGCTATGTCGACCAAAATAATAAAATAAAAATTTGACCAAAAATGTTTGGTCCAAAATTTGACAAAAACGTCATACTACACTGTCGTCCAAAATTTGAAAAATTAAAATTACCCAAAATTTCACAAAAACGTCATACTATATTTTGTTGTCCAAATTTAAAAACATTTTTTTACAAATTGAGTATAGCATGTTATAGCAACCAAAGGAAGTGATTTCAATGAAAACAAAGTGAGGACCGGCCAAAATGTCCCCACTCCTTAAAAATGACCTCACTCTGTTGGTTAAAAACACCTCACTGGTCCTCAGTATGGCCCAAGTACAAGAACACACACACACACACACTAAATACCCTGACAAGCTGCTGAAAAGTAATGAATGGTGATACAGAATTCCTGAATTCCATTGAGAAGTTCAAACTTTTTTTTCTTCTTCCAGGAACGCCCTTGAACCTGGAGAGCACACGTGTTGTTTAAGGATCCACTGACTCGTTACCTTGTTACCTTGTTCCCTTGTTACCTTGTCACCTTGATACCTTGTTACCTTGTTACCTCTGAGGTGTGTCAGTGTGTCAGTGAATGTCACACACACCACTGTAGACGGTGAATCTGAGCTCTGCTCTCATTAATCTGTGCTACTGCTTAATCTGCTAGGAATGTGTGCAACAGTGTCACCAATCTGCCTCCCAGTCATCGCACACACACACACACACACACACACACACACACACACACACACACACACACACACACACACACACACACACACACACCACACACACACATTCTTGTACTTGCTGCATACTGAGGACCAGCATTTCCACTTTATAAATCAACACAATTACAAATATCTACTTCATGAATGACATCTACAAAGAACTACTGGTTGCAGTACCATAACATGTCTGCAGGTGGAGCCCCAGAGCAAAAAGGGCTGGAATTTTTTAAAAAAAATTTTTTTTTTGGTCCAAAATTTGACAAAAATGTCATACTATACTATGTCGTCCAAATTTTTTTTTTTTTTTTACAAATTGAGTATAGCATGTTATAGCAACCTAAGGAAGGGCAAAAATGTCCTCACTCCGTAAAAATTACCTCACTTTGTTGGTTAAAAACCCCTCACTGGTCCTCAGTATGCCGCAAGTACAAGAACACACACACACATACACAGGTTTCTAGTTTCTTCAGTATTAGTCCGACACAACGCTTTGTTAGCTCACTCACTCACTCACTTTTGCACTGATTTGAATCTGAAAAATCTCATTTGTGATTCCAGATTTATTCACATTATCTTCTGCAAAATGTGTCTGATAAAGTTTTCCAACGAGTTCAACCTCACACTGCACAAAACAAACACTTCTAGTACTTTAGAGGTCAATAAACAACAGCTATCGTCCCAGAATACGAAGTATTCATGTTGTCATACTGAGTCATGTGTGTACTGTAACTGTATATAGTTGTTGTATTAGTATATGAGTGTATTTGTCTCAAGTGTTGGTTCACTCTGATTTTGTTTGATACGTTTTGTTCAATAAAGTTTTCAACATAAAAACCTGCTTTAAACTCATTCATTCAGCGAAGTTATCGCGTATCGCCATGTTTCCCTCACACCGCGCTGCACAGGTGTCGATATGTCCGTGATTAAACCGCGATGTGACGTCAGCAGAGACATTAAACTGTACTGTGTGCGTGCGTGTGCGCGTGTGCGTGCGCGCGTGCAGAGAAATGAAGGGAAAAGCACAGAGAGAAGATGTCTCGCGCTCACCTGTTTAGTCGTTTTTCACTCTTTTTCTCTGAGTTCATGAAACTTTCACACACACTTTCACACACACACACACACTCTCTCTCTCTCGCGCGCTCTTCCGTTCGGCAGCACCGCCGCCTGTGTGTGTGTGTGTGTGTGTGTGTGTCAGTCAAGCGGCTCGGTAGGAGGAGGAGGGGGCGGGGCCAGTGTCACCGTAGTCGTTTCCGCTCAGGTGAGGAGACCCCGCCCACTCACTCACTCACGCGCTCACTCAGTCAGAGTGTGCAGTAAACCTGGTTAAATATTAAAATGTTACAGACGTTAAACTCCTGAACTTTAGCTTCACTGTTGTGGGCGGGACCATTGTTGACCACGCCCCCATTTGTTTGTTTGTTTATTTTATTAGAGCCACATGGAAAGAAAGTAAAAACTAAAACAGAATCAATTCTGAGAAAAGTCAGAATTCTGAGATTAAAGTTTGAATTCTTATATTAAAGTTGGAATTCTGAGATTAAATTCAGAAATTCAGAATTCTGAAATTGCCCTGTTGTGATGTGTCGCCCAGTTACCCTGTCATGTGACTTCCTGTCGCGTGTCGCCCTGTCGCGTGTTGCCCTGTTGTGTGTCGCCCTGTCGTGTGTCGCCCTGTCGTGTCGCCCTGTCGTGTGATTACCTGTCATGTGACTTCCTGTCGCGCGTCGATTTGTCGCGTGTCGCCCTGTTGTGTGTCGCCCTGTCATGTGACTTCCTGTCGCGCGTCGCCCTGTCGTGTGTCGCCCTTTGTGTGTCGCGCGTCGCCCTGTCGCGTGTCGCCCTGTCATGTGTCTCCCTTTCATGTGACTTCCTGTCGCATGTCGCCCTGTCGTGTGTCGCCCTGTCGTGTGTCGCCCTGTCATGTAACTTCCTGTCGCGCGTCGCCCTGTCGCGTGTCGCCCTGTTGTGTGTCGCCCTGTTGTGTGTCGCGCGTCGCCCTGTCGCGTGTCGCCCTGTCGTGTGATTACCTGTCATGTGACTTCCTGTCGCGCGTCGCGTGTCGCCCTGTTGTGTGTCACCCTGTCGTGTGACTTCTTGTCGCGCGTCGCCCTGTCGTGTGTCGCCCTGTTGTGTGTCGCGCGTCGCCCTGTCGCGTGTCGCCCTGTCATGTGTCTCCCTTTCATGTGACTTCCTGTCGCATGTCGCCCTGTCGTGTGTCGCCCTGTCGTGTGTCGCCCTGTCATGTAACTTCCTGTCGTGCGTCGCCCTGTCGCGTGTCGCCCTGTTGTGTGTCGCCCTGTTGTGTGTCGCGCGTCGCCCTGTCGCGTGTCGCCCTGTCGTGTGATTACCTGTCATGTGACTTCCTGTCGCGCGTCACCCTGTCGTGTGACTTCCTGTCGCGCGTCGCCCTGTCGCGTGTAGCCCTGTTGTGTGTCGCGCGTCGCCCTGTCGCGTGTCGCCCTGTTGTGTGTCGCCCTGTTGTGTGACTTCCTGTCGTGTGTCGCCCTGTCATGTGTCTCCCTTTCATGTGACTTCCTGTCGCATGTCACCCTGTCGTGTGTCGCCCTGTCGTGTGTCGCCCTGTCATGTAACTTCCTGTCGCGTGCCCTGTCGTGTGTCGCCCTGTTGTGTGACTTCCTGTCGCGTGTCGTGGGCGAGCTCATCACTGACTGAGGATTTGAACCATGAGAATTATCAGGAGATGACAGCGTCCATCAGAGAGATCATTATGTGGAGCCAGACAGGTAAACTGTGTGTGTGTGTGTGTGTGTGTGTGTGTGTGTGTGTGTGTGTGTGTGTGTGTGTGTGTGTGTGTGTGTGTGTGTGTGTGTGTGTGCGCGTTCCCATTTGTGTTGGTGATGTGCACTTAAAAATGTAAAATGAACCCTTCACAAATCCTTGTCCTTTAAAGAAGGAACGACACTGAATACAAGACTTAAAAGTGTGAATTATAAATGAAACATTTATTAATTTACTTTAATTAAAGTCAAAGTGTCAGAAAGAATGAGCCACTTTTCAAAGATATGGAAAAACAAATCAAGTTTTCTGTTTATTTAAGGGGGAAAAACAATCTTCAAACTTCGTCATTGACAAACAAACAGAGTGCAGAAGCAGAACACACTGTGGTGGAGTGGCTGTGGCGCCCCCTGCTGGTTACACTCAAACACTACATTGTGAGGGAAAAAACCTTCAAAGTGACGAGAGGAAAAGATTCACGAGAAAGCAAATGAAAACACAGACGTGCTGAAAAAACGTCTGTGTGTTTGTTTGTTTGTTTGTTTTGTTCTGAAAGGCAAAAATAGTTTTAGTGGAATTTATCATTTATTATCTTCAAACCCTTTAAATACAGCAACATGGTCACAGAAACAGAAACATCAGCCAATACATGGTACATATATATACATATACGTGTATATATATATATGTATTTATATACGTATATTATATATATGTATATAATTTCACAGGGAAACTAAAGTGTTTGTCATTAAAACGTAAACAAATGTCCTTCATTGTCAAATGACTTCACTGTTTCTCAGTGTTTGGATCTCGTGGAGGAAGTGATTTGTCTTATGTCGAGAGACACACGTCAACAAAACACAACAACAACAACAACAACAACAACAACAACAACAAACAACTGCACCTTTAAATGTCCCCACAGTCTTATTTCATGTTGGCCATCAGGTGGATCCACCAGTTCGCCTGCACGGTCCAGCCCTTCTGCTCGCACACCAGGATCTGCTGCAGGAAATGCTCCTTGGCCTGGGCCTCGTTGGGCTCCACCTGCAGCGCCTCCTGCAGGTAGTGTATGTCCTCTGCGGCGCTCAGCTCGGGGATGCCGGTCAGCAGCATGAGCGAGAACAGGGTGATCAGCAGGCGAGAGTGGGCGCGCAGCGACAGGTAGGCCTGCAGACAGGTGTCCTGTGGGAGGACAACAGGACAGAAAAATAAATAAAGCCTGGTTCTTCTTCCTCGTGGAATCGTGACATCGTCAGTGGGCGTGAACATCGGGAGGAGGAAATATGTCGTATCTCGGAATGACTTGAAATTTACCATCATAATAGTCGGCATCGCCCTGAACAAGGATCTGTTGAAAATATTTGCAAACCTCTTAAGGAATAATTGTAATGAATTTTTCAAATCAGGAAATTATCTGTTTGCCCTGATGCACTTTGACAGTGAGCTGACTTTCTTCTCAAAAACAAAAAGTATCTCGGAATGACTTGAAATTTACCATCATAATAGTCGGCATCGCCCTGAACAAGGATCTGTTGAAAATATTTGCAAATCTCTTAAGGAATAATTTTAATGAATTTTTAAAATCAGCAAATTATCCATTTGCCCTGATGCACTTTGACAGTGAGCTGACTTTCTTCTCAAAAGCAAAAAGTATCTCGGAATGACTCCAAACCATCATAATAGTCGGCATCGCTCTGAACAAGGATCTGTTGAAAATATTTGCAAACCTCCATGTTTGGAATATTTTAAAATCATCATCATCATCATCATCACCGTTGTCTTACCCTGAAAAGTCCAAAGCAGAGGCTGTTGACCCTTCTGTTGTTGAGACCTTTGACCCTGCCCATGACGTACAGGAAGTCAGGTGTGAGGACGAAGGGCACGCGCTCCCTGTTCACGCCCAGGAAGTGTTTCCTGTTTCCCAGGATGTGACCAAAGTCGATGTGAAACAAGTTACCTGAATTTTTTTTTTTTTTGTTAGTAGCAAAGTAACAAAGAGTGTTAGAATAAATATAAATAACAAAGATAAGTGAATTGTGTCACTAAGTATTTGTGCTTAGTTACATCAGAACACTGCTTTACCTTGGTCTGTGATCATGATGTTGTCATTGTGTCGATCTCCGATCCCCAGAACGTACGTGGCCACACAGTAACCAGCGCACGACTTCACAAACGTCTCCACCGTCTTATAGTGCTGACGACACAGGAATAATAATCCAGATTCAACACAACCTTTGTTCTACATTCTAAATTTTGGACACAAAATTTTTTTCGAAAAAATTGTCAAATTTTGGACGACATAGTATAGTATGACGTTTTTGTAAAATTTTGGACCAAAACATTTTTTTTCAAAAAAATTGTAAAATTTGGACGACATAGTAGTATGACGTTTTTTTTAAATTTTGGACCCAACATTTTTTTCAAAAGAATTTTGAAATTTTGGACGACATAGTATGACTTTTTTTTTTTTTTGGACCCAACATTTTTTTCAAAAAAATTGTACAATTTTGGACGACATAGTAGTATGACGTTTTTTTAATTTTGGACCACATTAAAAAATTTTGGATGACATAGTATAGTATGACGTTTTTTTTCAAATTTTGGACCCAAATTTTTTTTTCAAAAAAATTGTCCAATTGTGAATGACATAGTATTGTATGACGTTTTTATCAAATTTTGGACGACATAGTATAGTATGACGTTTCTGTCAAATTTTGGAATTTGACAGAAACTTGGGGAATTTTTGTATTTGTAAACAAATACATGAGCAACATCTTTCACTTCAAAATAAAACCAAACACACGAGAGCTGTGACTTTCACAGACGAGCTGGACCTTTTGATCGGCTCTTTTAAACGAGCGATGAGAATCACGTTCGTGATGTCACTGTCTATGTGTGTGTGTGTGTGAGTAACGTCATAATTACAACCAGTAATTAAATAAAATGAGTGTTTCCCCGTGTTTGGCTTCTAAAAAAAACAATGAAATATAGGAACGAGCCGAGTCTTTTGAACGGCTCCTCCCTTCAAAGAGCCAGAAATAAAGGAACGCTCTGTAGTTTTTGGTGCACTCACTATTTCCTGCAGTGGACACTTGGACTTGAGCCAGTCGAACAGAGCGTCGTTTTTAAAAACGCCTCCTGAGCCTCCGTGACTCCTGTGCACGGCAGCGATCGTCACCGCGTTCCTCACGATCTCAATCATTCCTGTGGAGAAGAGGCTTCATTCAATCTTCATCTTCATGCTAAAAATCTTGGACAACATAGTATAGTGTGACGTTTTTTTCAAATTTGGGACCAAAACATTTTTTCAGAAAAAAATTTCAAATTTTGGACGACATAGTATGGTATGACGTTTTTGTCAAATTTTGGGCCAATTTTTTTTTTTCAAAATTTTTTGTAAAAGTTTGGACAAAATTTTTATTTCAATTTTTTTTTTTACAATTTCGGACGACATAGTAGTATGACGTTTTTTTTTAATTTTGGACCCAACATTTTTTTCAAAAAAATTGTAAAATTTTGGACGACATAGTATTGTATGACATTTTTATCAAATTTTGGACCAAATTTTTTTTTTAAAAAAAAATTGTCCCCTGGGAATTTTTGCTTAGGGGCCCTACAGACTCTAGAAAACTTATATGTGAGACTAAGGGCCCCGCCCTGAACACATCTGATGAAACATTACCTGCAAACAGCCTGGTGGTGGCGCCGGCGGCTGCGAGGTCCAGCACAACGCTGCTTAATTATTATTATTATTTTTATTATTATTTATCCATTTCTTTGGACTTTTGTAAAAGAACATTAAAGAATGACGGCACACGGCGTCTCCATGACAACAAACACTCCATTCTGTGATCGTTCATCAGTTATTTGTCTCTAAACGTTTAAACTTTGTAAAAATAAAGTAAAGTAAAAATACCGATGTTGTGTCCAGTGGAGATGCAGCCGTACGGAATGAGATTAAGGTCCAGGGATTTCTCCTGCCAGATGGAGTCCATCACCACCAGAGTCTGTACACGGATCAACAGTCGTGTAAAAAAACGCGTCACAACAACGTCAAACACGTCTTTAGAAAACCATGCGACCGACCTGAATGACCAGCATGTCCTGCCTTAGGTCGTCGCCCTCTTTAAAGATGATGCCCACAGGTGGAGTGGAGGCCGGTGACGGCATGGGAGAGAACTCCAGCCACAGAGGCTTCTTCTTAGACGCCATCACTTTGCATTTGTCCAGCTGCGTCCACAGAGGACACAAAAGAGGACACAAAAGACAGGTGACGGCCGTCAAACATGGCAGCTGATTCACTCAGAGCGTCGGTGTGTGAGCCACCAAATCTAATGTGGAGGAACTCTATCGCCTCCTGTGGTACGTCAGAGGAATTAACAAAACACTGTGGTCTCTATTTGACCTAGTTTTTCTCTCTAGTCTACGGTGGCCCTGAGGTGCAAAACACAACACAGATCAAAAAACACGAACGAAAATGATTTAAAAAAAAAAAAAGATATTATAATAATAATCAGTAATTGTTTGTTAAATCTTACTCTGTTTTTATCATAATACAGGATTTAAATGACCATTTAATAATAATGTTATAATGTTTAATTGTTTTATTGCAAAGGAGGAGTGTTTTAAGGGCTATTTTAAGAGTTTAAAGCAATTAACAATTGAACAATTATGGAAAAAATTTACTTTTTAGATTACAATAATCATTCTATGCATATTCTGGATTAACTTCTGACAATATTTTCAAAATAAAATGTAAGATAACGTGATTTTTTTTCGAGTGTTTGAGAGCCATCTTAAGAGTTTAAAAACAATGGATGTTTAATATAATGGCACAAATAATACATATTTAATGTTGTTATTATAAATGTCCTTTTTTCGATTCTGGATCAACTTCTGAAGATATTTTCAAAATAAAATGTCAGGAAACGTGATTTTAGAGTGTTTGAAAGACATTTTAAGTGTTAAAAGCAAAGGTTTTTGGAACAATTATTGGAAAAATGACTGTTTAGATTACAATAATCATTCTGTCTATTGTAATCAACTTCTGACAATATTTTCAAAATAAAATGTCAGGGAAAGTGATTTTTATAGTGTTGGAGAGCTATTTTAAGAGTTTAAATCAATGGTTATTTAACATTATGGCACAAATAATATAGTTAATGTTATTATAATTTTCCTTTGCACATTCTGGATCAACTTCTGACAAAAAAAAAATCAAAATAAAATGTGACAAAAACCAATTTCTGAGTACTTGATGGCCATTTTCATTTTCATTCTGGAATCATTTCTGAGGATATTTTCACACACACACACACACACACACACACACACACACACACACACACACACACACACGTCTTATGTCTCATTTTTGGACCTCACAAAGATAGAAATGTTACCAGGATCATCCCAACTTTGATGCGGGGGTCAAAGGGCACCAGGAACTCATTTGGCAGGTTACAGTTTCTCAGAAGCTCCTGAAGCCTGAGTTGAGCTGAAACAGCAGCAGAAAAACACAACGAAATCAATAAGTGAAATCTGTGTCATTGAATATAATCACTGAGGCGACAGTACGGACAAAAACGCTAAGAAGTCACGCTGCGAAGTCACGCTGCAAAGTCACGCTGCGAAGTCACGCTAGGAAGTCAAGCTACAACATCATGCTACGAAGTTACGCTATGAAGTCACCCTACGAAGTCACGCTGCGAAGTCACGCTGCGAAGTCACGCTGCGAAGTCACGCTGCGAAGTCACGCTGCAAAGTCACGCTGGGACATCGTGCTACGACGTCAAGCTACAAAGTCACCCTACGAAATACATGCTACGAAGTCACGCTACGAAGTCACACTACGAAGTCACGCTACGAAGTCACGCTACGAAGTCACGCTACGAAGTCACGATACGAAGTCACGCTACGAAGTCACGCTACGAAGTCACGTTACGAAGTCACGCTACAAAGTCACGCTAGGAAGTCACGCCAGGAAGTCACGCTACGAAGTCACCCTGCGAAGTCAAGCTACAATTTCACCCTACAAAATCATGTTACAAAGTCAAGCCGCGAAGTCATGCTACAAAGTCACGCTACGAAGTCACCCTACGACGTCAAGGTACGAAGTCGCACTACGAAGTCGCGCTATGAAGTCGCACTACGAAGTCGCACTACGAAGTCGCGCTACAAAGTCGCGCTACGAAGTAACCCTACGACATCACCCTACGATGTCACGCTACGACTTCACGCTACAAAGTCACGCTACGAAGTCACGCTACGAAGTCACGCTACGAAGTCACGCTACGAAGTCACGCTACGAAGTCACGCTACGAAGTCATGCTAGGAAGTCACGATACGATGTCACGCTACAAAGTCATGCTAGGAAGTCACGATACGATGTCACGCTACAAAGTCGCGCTACAAAGTCACGCTGCAAAGTCACGCTCCGTACCTGGCTGACACGGCTTTTGGGCTAGAGCCCACACCCGCCTACCAAGTAAAGGTACTGTTCACTGTTCTCAGGACTTTACCATTCCAAAGCATACCGTACTGTACCAAACAGAACCGTACTGTACCAAACAGAACCGTACTGTACCAAACAGAACCGTACTGTACCATGACGGAAACACAGCATATCTGTTTGAATCTAATGGACATGAACTACAGCTTTAATGAGGACATTGTTTACGTACATAAATACAGAGACCCACGAACCTGCAGAGGAGAGGTCGTTCCTCTCGGGGAAGAGCTTCTTGATCGTGATGGCGACTTCCTGTAGAGCCGTCACAGCTTGGACCTGCTGTGTGAAGCTGTCCAGCATCGCCTGACCACAGCCCAGCAGATACGCCTCCAGAATCACAGCCATACGCTGACGGAAATACGGACATCCGGCCACTTCACTGCGTACGTACCAGAAGAAGAAGTGGCCGATTCTTTTGCTCTGTGGTGAAAGACGCGAGTCCACGTTTTTAACGACATTTGGCTACGTAACGAGACGACGCTCACCTAATACAATTTGGCTCGTAAGAACTTTCATAGATTTAAGCTCGTATTCTTATTATTATTAGAATTATCTCTCTCAACTGTCAATAATCATTCAGGAAGACGAGTTATTGTAATGGACTCACCCTCAAAGCTCTTTGAATCAGGTAGCGAGCGAGGAAACTGTCGTGGTAAGCCTCCACTTTCAGGGTCTGTATGAGTAAACAATGACACTTTTACACATTGCTAATCCAATATAGTGTAACTTCATAGTCCATTATACAAAAATATACAAACATTCTGTTTTAAAATGTAAAGACACCTCTGTAAGGTTCTGCTGAAGGAACAACACATGTATTCTAAGGCTATGAAAACCAAAAGACTTTTATGTTGAAATGATTATACTCTTATACAAGCCAATACAATGCTACGAAGTCGCTCTACGAAGTCACACTACGAAGTCACGCTGCGAAGTCACACTACGAAATCACGCTACGAAGTCACCCAACGAAACCATGCTACGAAGTCACCCTACGAAGTCACGCTAGGAAGTGAAGCTACAACATCATGCTACGAAGTCATGCTAGGAAGTCACACTAGGAAGTCAAGCTACGAAGTCAAGCTACGAAGTCAAGCTACGAAGTCACGCTGCGAAGTCATGCTACGAAGTCACGATACGAAGTCACGCTACGACGTCACGCTACGAAGTCACGCTACGAAGTCACGCTACGAAGTCACGCTACGAAGTCACGCTACGAGGTCACGCTACAACATCGTGCTACGAAGTCATGCTAGGAAGTCACTCTAGGAAGTGAAGCTACAACATCATGCTACAAAGTCAAGCTACGAAGTCACGCTGCGCAGTCATGCTACAAAGTCACGCTACAAAATCGTGCTACGACGTCAAGCTACAAAGTCACCCTACAAAGTCACGCTAGGAAGTCAAGCTACAACATCATGCTACGAAGTCAAGCTACGAAGTCACGCTATGAAGTTACGCTACGAAGTCAAGCTGCGAAGTCACACTGCGAAGTCACGCTGCGAAGTCACGCTACTACGAAGTAATTTGTAGCTTACTCGTTTCGCTGCTTTCGGCGCCATCTTTGTTATGTGAAAACACGCAATGCATTCTGGGTAGCCCTTGCTCCCAAGGGTGGTCTCGGAAAATCTCAATATTGAGGGCGATACAGTCCTTAAACTTGGCCTCAACTTAATTTTTCTGAGAATCGGGACAGCACTTGGACTAAAGGGAGAGCATTTTTGAGATTGAGGATTAAGCAAGGAATTGGAATTCACCCTTTGTTTCAGATCAACAGATTTACTACCAATCTTTTGCGACACAAACACGTACCTGCACCAGCTGCAGCAAATACCTCAGAACATCGTCATTGGACAAGCTCTCCAATCTCCTGACTGCCAGTCTCCTGACCGTCTCGTCAGCAAAGTCCATGCTCAACAGCTGCAGGGCCAACGTGACGTCCAGATCCCCGGGATCCCAGTTCCCCAGGAGCCAGTGGACGTCCTCCACCACTCCGCGATTCATCCAGTCCACGTTGCGTAGGTAGTGGGGCAGGTTGGAGGCGTAGAGGATGCTCTCCTCGCGGAACCTTCTTAGGCAAGGGTTGTTCGAGGCGGAGACTGTGGATTGGGATCTGAGAAGTTTAGATTCAGTTGAGGGATGAGTTTTCACCTGCATGGAGGGGAACTCTCTGCTGGAGAGCTTAGAACAGGGGGAGGAGGATGAGGAAGGAGGTCTACTGGAGGGGGAAGTAGATATGGTCGGGGAGAGGCCGGAGGCGGGACTGCCGGAACATTCAGAGGAACTAAAGCTGTTTGGCAGCACCACGGGGAAGCTGTAGCGGTCCAGAAAGAAGCTGATCGCCATGGAGTCCACGACATCCGTGTTGGTCGCGGAGGACAGTTTATCTGCCTGGTAGGTGATGGCTTCTTCATCCAGACCAGGGTAGGCCCACATGTAGAGGGTGTAGGGGCCCTGGCTTAGAACCGATCTGCAGGAACCGATCAAGTGCAGAGTAAAGTCACATTGACAAAAATACACAATTTAGGAATATTTGTAGTAGATCATAGCAACAACTAAACACAGAATCACTTCTTCCCTGACCCTCTTTTTGGAGTCCCTGCTCTAAAATGACATGCACAAACTAAATAGAGTAAATCTCTGCAGTTACAAGCTCTATGTGAATTATCTTGGTATCAAACTACAGGTAACACTTGTGAGATTCCACCAGAGGTGTAAGTTTCACTGTAGATGCCACTGTGTCAGAGTAAATGTACATGGAACACAGCATAACTGAAGGATTGGTTTCTCTCGCCTAAAAAAATATTGCATTTTAAAGCAAATATCACCTTTAAAATATGCAGTAGGAGCTTAAAAACACATGGAGGTCATGTAACAACATGTGGAAATGAGCTGTGCAAAGTCTGATGCTGCTGAAGTGAAGCAGAGTGAAATTACAGAGGTTTTAGTAAAGAGATGTCTGGGCGTTTTCACTTTTGGCACAGTTTGGCACTATCTGTCTGTCAGTTGTTGTTTTGCTCTTATTTTGGGGCTGGATCCGTGAATCTTGGTCATAGAGTGATAAAAATGTTACCGCTGGAATCTGTAGATTCTCCGATGTCCAGCCGACACATGTTTTTTTTGTTTACATAATCACGCTGACGCTCCGGTGCCGCTTTTCAATGTGTGCGCTGTAACGTTTTTTTCCGCTCCTGCTGTTTGATCAATCGTTGTTTTAACTGTGTTTGGTGAACATAAGAAAAGTTTATATGATCTTTTAGCTGAGTTTCTGACCTTTCTGTGGGTATGCAGCATGTCTGTGTTTGTTAAAGTTAGACATGGTTTTATCACTGCCCTTCGTAGCGTCTGTTTATATTCGGAAGTCACGTTACATCGCGCAAGTTTCTATGAGATCCCAAATCCCTGGAGTCTCCTCCCTGAAGTTGTTTGACGACTGATCTAGTATGAGCTTCCTCAGGATTAAAGCATTGAAAAGTTCATTGTGTCTTTCTTTCAGTGGCCAAATACCTCTTGGATTGAAGGTGAAACATTTTCAAACTTAACTCAAGAAAATCGAGTTGCCTCCTGCTGAAGTACTGAAACTCACCTGTGGTCGATGAGAAGAAGGTTAACAAAGTAGAGCTCCTTCCCGTCCCCTGAGTCCTTGGTCATCGGCGAGACGTCGGCGCCACTCGCTATGATGGTGAAGCCCAGTTTGGCTCCACGTGGCAGATCTCGGAGCAGAACGTCAAACTCCAGCCATTCGTTCCACAGCACTTCGTCGGCGAAGGCCTTGGGCTTGGAGGAAACTGAGGAGAGAACTTTGCTGCCATAGAGTATGGAGGCCTCCACGTAAACCGCCTGAGGGCATTTGCCGGGAAGGTTCGGAACGTCGAAGCCGAGCAACTTGACCCTGAGTTTCCTGTCACAGTCCCACAGAGATATCATGAAGATGTCGTCCAAGTCCTTGCCTTCGAGGCACAGATCGTCGTGGGAGCTGAACTTGCCGCTGAAACCGTCCACGAGCGGCCAGTCCACGAACTTGACGGTCTCCTCGGCGAGCTGAGACGCGGGAATCACAGAGACGTTGACGTCCTCGTTGGTTTTCAAGCAACGTCGAACCCAGAGGAAATCCCTGAGGGCGTTCTCGCCGGACAGAAACTCCTCCCTCCCCGTGACCTTTAACGCCAGACTTTCAGACGAGTCGATGTCGATCCCTTGGTCCGCCGCCACGCTTCTGAAGAGGTTGAGGAGAACGTCTGGCGTTGCGCTAAAATCAACGTCGATGCTGAAGCTGATTTGGTTCATGTAATGGAGCGTGACGGAGAGCTTCCTCTTGAGCCGGTCCTTCAGCTCAGACGGGACCGGCACGCCCGTGACCCACGGCTCCGTGGCGTACGACTTGTCGTCGCGAACCTTCAGCTCCTGTCTTCTCGGCGACGCCAGTTTCCTGCGCGTGAACGTGAGCTCGCCGAGTCTGTCGGACGCTTCCTTCTCCAGGTTGTGTCCGATCAGGTACGCCAGACACTGCTGCTGCTGCTTCTGCTCGTCCGAATCCACCGCCACCAGGGGTTTCACCACGACACGTGCGGTCAGGCGCCCGGTGTCGTCGCGCGACCACGGAACGTCCAGCGTCCTGACCACCTGACAGTCATCGTAGGCCTCGTACCAGTCGTCCCCCCGGGCGTAGAGCAGAGTGTACCTCTCTGGGTCAAGGATCGCAAGTGGGTCTGGGTGGCAGTTATTTTCCTGGGCCTAAAGGAGTTCAGATGTATGTGTTAAAGGGATAGTTCGGAATTTTGGACATAAGACCCTATTTTCCAACTCAGCCGGTGTGATGGAGACGTCTGGAGACATTTTCAAGAAATTTCATTCAGTTCTTCTAGTTGCAGAGTTCGCTGGTGCTATGGCTAGCGCAAATCAATGGTACCTGCTAGCATGGCATTAGAAACACTCATACCGAATCCACAGTGCACCCGAGGCAAATTGATTGTAACGGCAGACTATCGATGTATATATCTGTGTTGATAGAATAATATTTGAAACAAAACGAACCCCGCATCGCATGAATTTTTGAGGGACTACTTTCTCAGCTGCCATAGCCTAACAGGAAGTATGACGTGCTGCTGCTGCTGAGACATAAATCCTTCAAATTGCAAGGTTGGTTTTATTTCAAACATTCTATCAACACAGATATGTACATCGATATTCTGCCGTTACAATCGATTTGCCTCAAGTGCACTGTGGAGTCTGTATGAGTGTTTCTAATGCCATGCTTGCAGGTACCATTGACTTGCGCTAGCCATAGCATCAGCGAACTCGGCAACTAAATGACATTTCTTGAAAACGTCTCCAGACGTCTCCATCACACCGGCTGAGTTGGAAAATAGGTCTTATGTCCAAAATTCAGAACTATCCCTTTAAGACGTATAGAGAGACTGGATCTTAAGAGTATTTAGTTTGATACTTTTCCACTTTTTGTCACCACTTAATGACAACTTTTTTTGCCTGGAAAATGAAGTTTGTAAATCGTCCACTCTCCCGCACCAAAGTCCATACAAAAAATTGGCGTTTTTAACTTGAAACTATTTCTGTGGAGTTTGGTGTAGTTTGTTTCCTCACCACCAAACTCCTGTGGTTTCTCATCGATTAAACAGTGTTGTTTTCGTCAACGAAGACGAAAACTTTTCATTGACGCCATTTTTTTTCATGACGATAACGAGACGGTGACGAGATAAACGTGGCTCTTTGATGACTAAAACATGACGAGACTTGTGTGAGTTTTCGTTGACGAGACGAGAATGGACGAAAATGTGGTCTGTCAGACGTTTAAAACATGACTGAAATTGAATGAAGATGGACAAGGAAACCCACTAAACTGTGGCTGTACTTCTTAACAAAGACGGAGACAGACACAGATCTCACTTCTGCTATGTGAGTGGACTCGTTAGCATTTTAAGCTAGCGATCTTTATGCTAACGTGCTAGCAAACAACAAACGGATGGATTATTTAGCGGCAGAAAGAAAGCGGGACACGACAAAAACTGGACACAGTAGTTAGTAGTAGTGGCTAAAGTTAGCTTTTTTTGTTACGCTAACGTCAATTCATTATGTGTGTGTTTCTTTAGCAGCGTGTTTAGCCATGTTTACATTCAGTGACGGTGTGGTCATGTCTTTGTGTGTAATAATAGCCAATCTGCAAGCTCACAGTGTGTTGCAGTGTGTTGCACTTATATTTTCACAACTTATGTGCGACACTGCACAACAACAATCTCCAATACTTATTGACCTAAATACATTTACGTCAACTAAAACTGGACTAAAACTATCACATATAGAAGTGACTAAAATGTGACTAAAACTAATAAGCATTTTAGTCCGTAAGACTAAGACTAAATCTAAGATGGTTGTCAAAAACAACACTGACTTTATCTGACTCCTACTTTAAGTTTGGCCTAAAATGGTGGACTTACTTATTAAAGTGCTTATTAGAGTGCTTCTAGTTTATGTTTTCTTCATTCATTTTTTCTCATCTATTCATTTATACATACAACTAAGTTACTATTATATATATTTTGCTATTGTTCTAATCTATTTCAATAACAATACAACTCTATCCTGATAAATCTGAGCACAATCCCATCACTTTCACTCCGAAATTATAGTTTTCCAAAATCTCAAAATACAAAACACTGGCATATTTCTTTTTGAATATATACATATATACATGTATAATAAACTCATCAGATAATAAAACTTGAGTACTCCTACCTGCATACAGATGCGGATCCTCAGCTGGTAAATGCTGCACTGTGCCGGTAAAACCACCGACACCGACTCACACTCCGTATTCTGAGCGTCGAGTTCCTCGTCACCGGCCGGTGGTGATTGAGCAAACGCGGTTTTAAACTCGCAGATGAACTTCAGGATGTTCTCGGAGCGGCTTTTCGTCGCCATCTCTGACGGAGAATCCACAGCGCGTGGACGTTCAGGCTGATTCAGGAACAAATTCGAGTCCATTGATGTTGAAATAGAGCAAAGAGCTCAGGTTAAAAATGCATTTTCAAAGCGTCCGTCGACACACATGCAGGTGAGGTGTGTGTGTCTGTGTGTGTGTGTGATTCTGCGTGTGTGTGTGTGGCTGTTTTGTTGTCATCCCTCCAGACTTCCTCATTCTTTTATACCTGTTTTCAAACGACAGCTCAGAAATAAACCTAAAGTATTCTCTGACTTCCTTGTTCCCTTTTCTGTTACTGTAAATGACATAAAAGGTTTAGACTTCTCCTTTAAAGAGAAAACTACACACATGTACATTTGTTGGTGTATTTCTTTGTGTGTGTGTGTGTGGGGGGGGGGGTTAAATTTTTTGGTGTAATTTTGACGTATTAAACTTTGACAAACGGACTTTGGTGAAAAGGGGAATATGTCAAATTCCAAATTCCACAAAACTTGGTGAAAACACAGCCCAAGACGAACAAAAAAGTCTATTAGGACCAGGGCCTCAACTCAACAGGAAGTTGGCCATTTTGAGTTTGTCGTTCGTGACAACGAACAAACTCGTATGAGCATAAGAAATGTGTCGATCTGTACGAGACACATCAAATATGAAAAGTTATCAGATTCAAAAAATTCTTGCAGTCGAAAAGTAGCGTGGCCATAGCAGCCATTGGATTTACACATTCCAAAATGTTCAAAATTCAAAATTTCCAAAATTCAAAATTTCCAAAATTCAAAATTCAAAATTTTCAAAATTCAAAATTCAAAATTTTCACAATTCAAAATTTTCACAATTCTAAATTTTCAAAATTCTAGTTTCAAAATTCTAAATTTTCAAAATTCTAAATTTTCAAAATTCCAATTCTTCAAATTTAAATGTTTTCAAATGTCTAATCCAATTCTAATCCATAAGACTGTAAAATGAAGAAAGATTATAGAGAAGAACCTAGTGGTGGTGGGGGGGGGCTGTTTTAGCAACATGTCCGACGTATTTATTTGAGTGACTCAGACGTTCCTTGCATTTACAGATCATATAATAATGAATTGAACGCCTCACACGGTGGAGCAGTGGCTCGCTTTGTTGTCTGACAGCTAAAAGGTTGCTGGTTCAGTCCGGTTATCTCCCGTAGTCCAGTTTCTCAAAGTCATATTCGTGCGTCTTTGTTTTAAATAAACGTGTAAAATAAAGTTTTCATTCATTGACCAAAGCAGAATGACATTAGGTTACAGGTGTGGCTGTTAAAAACACAACAACAACGACAAAAACACAACACCAGTGACGACAAGACGACAATAAAAGTCACTTGTTATTGTGTCGTACTCACCTCTCGTCTTCTTGTGTCACTTCATCACTCCCTCCTCCCTGATTACTTTCACCTGTGTCTCGTTGCCTCTCACTTCCTGAAGTGTCTACAAACTCAGGGTGAGTTTCCTGTCGTGTTCTGTCAGATTGTTTTGTTTCGCTCCTTGAATCCTGGTCCCGCTGTGGTTTTAATCCCTACTTTTACCTCAGTTAAAAGTACTAAATGCTTGAATAACCTTTAACTACATTAAATACTGTTTGAATGCAGTTGTAGTTCACGATTGGACGACTGTTTCAAAGTGAAATAGACGTTTATTGGAGAACAGGCTGCAGAGGAACATACATGAAGCGGAGCAGTGGACACTGTTGCGTCTTCTTTTATCACCTCCACTCATGTTAGCACAGTCAGATACACACATATACATGTATATATACATATAGATATAATACACCTGGATACACCATAACAAAGAAGTCAAATGACAAACAGGAAACACAGTAGCAGGAAGTCATTAAACCTGTTTGTGTTGGTGTCAACACTGATGACTGGAATGTTCACCTGGTGAATCACAGCAGGAACAGGTGCAGGTCATGGATGTTATTATATGAGCTGGATAGAGCTCCGCCCCTTCGCTTCCGTTCATTCCTACGAAGCTGCTCACGCAGCGCCATTATGCCAAAAAAGTTGTTTGACTTCCGTGTTTATTTCCGGGTTGGGCTCCATGGGGTTTCCTGTTGCAGTACCCACAGTGGCCACCATGCAAAAATTGTCTTCAAGGCAGTGGGGGCGGAGCTCTATCCAGTTCATATAATACACCCATGGTGCATGTGCACGTGTGCGACCACTTCCTGTTACCGCGAACATGTTACAAAGCAAAAATAAAACAAACACATAGAAAACATTTCTAAATTTCTTATTTTATAGAGTTAACTGACACAATGATAGATTTTCATTTTACAAGAATAAATATTAAAATATTAAAACCAGACATTATACACATAACAATGTCAATCTTACTGTATATATATATATAGGTAAAAAATACATTTATTACATTGTACATATTACAGAATAATAATTGACATTGACTGATAATTAATTATAAAATAAAATGCAATCATTTAACATCCAACGATCTCTGTCATAAAGATGTTATAAATTAAATAAATACAGTTTGACCTGATCATTTCATACGCTGATGACACTGACTTCTTTTTTTTTTTTTTTTAGCAAAGCTGGAATTTGTTTTGACACGGAATATTTTATTTGTTTTTAAAAGTACACATGAACAACAACACAACAGTCATGTAATCCACTGTAATCTCAGGACATGTTTTATATTTTTATAATTGTCTCTGGATCTGCCAATGTCCAAGGAGCTGCAGATCCACATGAGTCCAGATCCACAACTTCACATTAGTCCAGATCCACAACTTCACACCAGTCCAGATCCACAACTTCACATCAGTCCGATCCCCAACTCTCACACAGTCCAGATCCACAACTTCACATCGGTCCAGATCCACAACTTCACACTAGTCCAGATCCACAACTTCACATTAGTCCAAATCCACAACTTCACATCAGTCCAGATCCACAACTTCACATCGGTCCAGATCCACAACTTCACACTAGTCCAGATCCACAACTTCACACTAGTCCAGATCCACAACTTCACATCAGTCCAGATCCACAACTTCACACGAGTCCAGATCCACAACTTCACACTAGTCCAGATCCACAACTTCACACTAGTCCAGATCCACAACTTCACACCAGTCCAGATCCACAACTTTACACTAGTCCAGATCCACAACTTTACACTAGTCCAGATCCACAACTTCACATCAGTCCAGATCCACAACTTCACATCAGTCCAGATCCACAACTTCACATTAGTACAAATACACATATAAATATAATAAGTTAAATACTAATATGCAGAGTCACCTGATCTCGGGTCAAAGGTCAACGCGCTTCCACGGCTCCCTGTTGCCAGCTGTCCTCGCGCCACTTCCGGAACGTGCCCCGCATCACTTTGCGCATCTCCGCGGACCTCATCATGTAGACCAGCGGGTTGACGCACGGCGGCACGATGAGCAGCACCAGCAGGGTCATGTGCAGCCCCACCGCCGTGGCCGAGGGCGTCGTCGTCGGCGTGGTGATGGTGCTGGTGCTGGTGCTGGTGGTGCCGGTGCGGTTGTGGACTCCCGGTCCCTGAGCCGCTGACGGCGGCGTCACCATGGCCACGGTGCCCTCCAGCTCCCACACCGCGTCCGACGCGACCTTGACGAGCAGCGGCAGCAGCTGCAGCAGCAGCATGCCGCAGTAGAAGAGCACGGTGTTCCGCGCCGTGGTGTTCACCGCTCTGAAGGGCGCGAGCGCGTTGCGCGCGTCCCGGTACATCCTCAGGTAGGAGAAGGCGTAGACCACCAGGCACAGCAGCAGCAGGCACGAGCCGCACAGTTTGCGGAAAACCGCCGAGGCGCGCGGGAAACCCATGTGCTGCTCCATCACGTCCGGCTCGCAGATGAGACCCTTGGTGGCGCGCTCCGTCTGGCGCGTCGTCGCGCCCGCGTGCAGCAGCGTCATGGCGACGCACGAGAGGCACAGCGACACGCACCAGATGAGGCTGAGCGTGACCCGCAGGCGCACTTTGGTGAGGATGACCAGGTAGCGGATGGCGTGGCACACGTACAGGTAGCGCTCGAGCGCCATGCACGTGATGGTGATGAGGCTGACGAAGACGCACGCGGTGCCCGCGAAGTACTGCACGTGGCACCAGAGGTTGAAGTCCACGGTGCGGCGGTGAAGCAGCGAGTGGATCACCGCGGGACCGATGACCACGGTCTGCGTGAGGTCGCTCAGGATCAGGTTCTTCAGGAAAGCGAAGCGCGCCTCAGAGGACGGGTCCTCGTCGGAGCGTCCGAGGCGGAACAGAGTGAAGCCGTTCACCAGGAGCGAGACCAGGGTCAGCAGCGCCAGGACGCACACGAGCGCCGGCACGTGTCCACTGTTGGGCATGATCGAGCGGAAGAGGCAGGCGGCTGCGTCCGGGCGCCCGGTCACGCGCGCCTCGGTGCCGTTCTCTGCGCTCGTGGACCAGTCGCACCGGTCGGTGACGTTGCTGTGCGTCTCCGTGATGGTCATCGCACTCTTCCGGTCATCGTGCGCAGACGACGATGTGTGCTCTGGCTTTCACGCGCACCTGCACTTATATGTGCCCTCGCGACCAGCCCCCATCATCACACACACACAAATCTACATTTACGCTTTTGTGACAATCTGTAATCCAAGTGTTCCATTTGGAACGATTTCTCCGTGCGCTTTTACGCACCGAAATCATCATCATCATCATCATCATCTTCATTATTTAAAACGGTTTGGACTCACTTCTCTCAGATCTGACGAAACACTAACATAACAGGACAGCTTCTCATGGAAATGTCCAACATGTTCAACATGTCCACCATGTCCAACATGTCCGCCATGTCCAACATGTCCAAAACATCCAACATGTCCACCATGTCCAAAACATCCAACATGTCCAAAACATCCAACATGTCCACCATGTCCAAAACATCCAACATGTCCACCATGTCCAAAACATCCAACATGTCCAAAACATCCAACATGGCCAAAACATCCAACATGTCCACCATGTCCAAAACATCCAACATGTCCAAAACATCCAACATGTCCAAAACATCCAACATGTCCACCATGTCCAAAACATCCAACATGTCCAAAACATCCAACATGTCCACTATGTCCAAAACATCCAACATGTCCACCATGTCCAAAACATCCAACATGTCCAAAACATCCAACATGTCCACCATGTCCAAAACATCCAACATGTCCAAAACATCCAACATGTCCACCATGTCCAAAACATCCAACATGTCCAAAACATCCAACATGGCCAAAACATCCAACATGTCCAAAACATCCAACATGTCCACCATGTCCAAAACATCCAACATGTCCAAAACATCCAACATGTCCACTATGTCCAAAACATCCACCATGTCCAAAACATCCAACATGTCCAACATGTCCAACATGTCCAACATGTCCAACATGCCCATTTCATTCTCTGTGTGTGTGTGTGTGTGTGTGTGTGTGTGTGTGTGTGTGTGTGTGTGTGTGTGTGTGTGTGTGTGTGTGTGTGTGTGTGTGTGTGTGTGTGTGTGTGTGTGTGTGTGTGTGTGTCTTTGTGGGGACTTTGGTAAAACTGTGTTCTCTGAGTGTCCTCACTGTCCTCTGAGGAGCTAAGGTGCACACTGACCTCTGGTGTTAAAGGCTGGTAACTGCAGTGCAGGTCAGGTTTATTAT
The DNA here is from genome assembly GCF_963457635.1 of Microchirus variegatus. Lineage (NCBI taxonomy): Eukaryota > Metazoa > Chordata > Actinopteri > Pleuronectiformes > Soleidae > Microchirus > Microchirus variegatus. Next base: position 1,206,752 of record NC_139810.1, on the reverse strand, counting down.
TTACTGTCAGTTTTCACACTTTTTCAGCTCTGCAAATGAACTCAGACCTGGTCTGATCCTGGTCTGATTCTGGTCTGATTCTGGTCTGATTCTGGCCTGATCCTGGCCTGATCCTGGCCTGATCCTGGCCTGATCCTGGCCTGGTCCTGGCCTGATTCTGGTCTGATCCTGGCCTGGTCCTGGCCTGATCCTGGCCTGGTCCTGGCCTGATTCTGGTCTGATCCTGGCCTGATCCTGGCCTGGTCCTGGCCTGATCCTGTTCTGATGTTGGTCTGATGTTGGTCTGATGTTGGTCTGATGTTGGTCTGATGCTGGTCTCATGGTCTGATCCTGGTCTGATTCTGGTCTGACCCTGGTCTAATGCTGGTCTCGTGGTCTGATCCTGGTCTGATCCTGGCCTGATTCTAGTCTGACCCTGGCCTGATCCTGGTTTGATCCTGGCCTGATCTGGTCCGATGTTGGTCTGATGTTGGTCTGATGCTGGTCTCATGGTCTGATCCTGGTCTGACCCTGGTCTAATGCTGGTCTCGTGGTCTGATCCTGGTCTGATCCTAGTCTGATTCTGGTCTGATCCTGGTTTGATTCTGGCCTGATGTGGATTAATCCCACGTTTCGTCTCTTAAACACAGCTCAGCAACTTTAGAAGACGAAGACGAAAGAAGACGGAGTTTAATCTACGAGTGATGAAAGGATCAGAAGGTCATAGGGAGGTGTGAGGAGGAGGAGGAGGAGGAGGATCATGATGGAGGGATTAACGTCTTCTAAACTGCACCTCCTCCTTATATAGGGTGTGTTTGTGAAGCTGTTACTGTTACAGGAATAGACGGAGGAGAAAAGAGAGGGAGGAGCAGACAAAAAGAGAGGGAGGAGCAGACAAAAAGAGAGGGAGGAGCAGACAAAAAGAGAGGGAGGAGCAGACAAAAAGAGAGGGAGGAGCAGACAAAAAGAGAGGGAGGAGCAGACAAAACGATGAAAAACAAACCATCTCTTCTTCTTTCACCAAATCAAAAACCTCTGTTTGTTGTGAGTCCAAAGAAGAAAGAGGAGACGAGCGTCAGCTGGAGCTGTCAATCACACTGGAGGAGGAGGTGAGTCAGGGGTGAGAGGAGGTGAAGGAGGAAAGAGGAGACGAGTGAGGATCAAAACATGGAGAACACAAGGAGGGCGATGAGAACAGAGGAGCGGGAGTGAAGGTGAGATGGACGACTCTGTCATCGAACCAAAAATCTAACGTTTATCCTCAAACAATCACATTTTTGCTAAAAAACAAATCAGAACTGGGGAAAAATGTTATAAAATTACAAATTACTCAGTGGCGCCCCCAGAGGGGGAAACCCAGAAGGACAATTATGAAACTAAGTTGCACCAAATATCGCAAAACTTGGTGGAAACATGACCCAGCCCAAAACGAACAAAAAAGTCTATTGGGACCATGGCCTCAAGTCAACAGTAGGTCGGCCATTTTGAATTTAGTGTCCATCTTGGCGATTTGGTGTGAGGATCGATTGGAATTCCTGGAGTTTTTAATTCTTAAAGGATCGTAGTTTTGAGATACTAAACGTCGGTAAAAACAAATCATAACTGGTGAAAAATTTGATAAAATAAGGGAAATATGTAAAAGTGATACAAAAAGGCTCAGTAGCGCCCCCAAAGGGAGAAACCCAGAAGGACAATGCTGAAACTAAGTTGCACCAAATATCGCCAAACTTGGTGGAAACATGACCCAGCCCGAGACAAACAAAAATGTCTATTGGGACCATGGCCTCAACTCAACAGTAGGTCAGCCATTTTGGATTTAGTGTCCATCATGGCGATTTGGTGCGAGGATTTATTGGAATTCCTGGAGTTTTTATTCTCAAAGGATCATTGTTTTGAGATACTAAACGTTGGTAAAAACAAATTATAACTGGGGAAAAATTTTATTAAATAAGGGAAACATGAAAGTGGTACTCAGTGGCGCCCCCAAAGTGGGAAACCCGGAAGAACAATTATGAAACTAAGTTGCACCAAATATCGCGAAACTTGGTGGAAACATGACCCAGCCCAAGACAAACGAAAAAGTCTATTGGGACCATGGCCTCAACTCAACAACAGGTCGGCCATTTTGGATTCGGTGTCCATCTTGGTGATTTGGTGCGAGGATCTGTTGGAATTCCTGGAGTTTTTATTCTTAAAGGATCGTAGTTTTGAGATACTAAACATTAGTAAAAAACAAATCAGAACTGGGGGAAAATGTGATAAAATAAGGAAAATATGTAAAAGTGATACAAAATTGCTCAGTAGTGCCCCCAAAGGTGAAACCTGGTAAGACAATGCTGAAACTAAGTTGCACCAAATATCACCAAACTTGGTGGAAAAATGACCCAGCCCGAGATGAACAAAAAAGTCTATTGGGACCCTGGCCTCAACTCAACAGTAGGTCGGCCATTTTGGAATTAGTGGCCATCTTGGCGATTCGGTGCGAGGATCTATTGGAATTCCTGGAGTTTTTATTCTCAAAGGATCGTAGTTTTGAGATACTAAACATTAGTAAAAAACAAATCAGAACTGGGGGAAAATGTTATAGAATTACAAATTACTCAGTGGCGCCCCCAAAGGGGGAAACCCAGAAGGACAATGCTGAAACTAAGTTGCACCAAATATCGCGAAACTTGGTGGAAACGTGACCCATTTGGTGCAACTTAGTTTCTTAGGGTTAACGTCAAAAATGCGATCGTCTGTGGTCCTCGGGTTCAGCGAGGACGACGGCGCTGCAGGAGGAGGAGGCGGAGCCTGTCATCCGCGCATTATATTTATTTGACGGTTAGCGTTTCTGACGCGACCACACATAGCTAAAAACACAGAGCTGCTCACTCCACAGAAACACCGTGTGCTGAGCCCGGCGTCGGGTGGCGCTGGCGTCACGCCAACCTCTAAATGAACATGCCCAGCTGCCGCGCATTAGCGCTCACCGCTAACGCTCCGCTCCGCGCTCCGATTGGTCGGCCCGTCGTCACGTTAGGTCGACGAGTGACCGCTCGCACATCAAGTTTTTCTGGCCACTTAAGTGTTTAAGTCGGTCGGCTGCGACCAAAATTAGATGCAAAGTGACTTCAGTGACGGTTTAGGAATGAACAAATCCTGAATTTAGTCCAGACGTGTGTTGCCAAAATAGGTGCAACCCCACCCAGGTGTTAAGTTGAACTAAGCAAAACTGGAACCCACGAGCTAAAGTTCAGGAATTTAATGACAAAGTTCAAAAGAATTAACAGTTATTTTTAGCGTCACCGAGGCGGGGAGGGTGCGAATCCAGGAAATATCTAATACAGGCTGCGTACGAGAGGCTAATCCAGAAGTGCAGTTGTGTGGACGTGGTCTTGGATGAGGACAGTGTGGAGATGGAGGAAGAAGAAGCCGAACATGCTGAAGCCGGGCAGGTGAGTGGCAAAAAAACAACAACATTTTACGTTTGAAAAGAAAGAGGAAGTGTGTGGATCAGCGGGATTCGTTTCAGCCGGGTTTTCTCCTCCAAAACAAAGAGAAAATCAGCGATTTTTACACCAAGGCAACGAGCAGCTGCTGATCCACGTCTGTTTCCAGCTCATGTGAAAGTCATCAGTCTGATTCATTTCACCACTTAATCAGCAGCTCCTGTTGTTGCCACAAGGTAAAAAAAAACTTATTTTCTCTATGGACTTTGGTGTGGGAGAGTTAGTCGTCACAAAACAGCACGGACTCAGGCTGGTGTTGAATTTATCAAGTGCCTCAAAGCTGTTTTTTTGAAAGCACTTTTCATGACCTCGCTGTTTTAGTTTAAGCACAATTTCACAAAAACAGTTGGACTTTCCAGTTTCGAGCGCAGAAAATGAGCTCATGCGACGGACGCCCGTGTCGTCAGGACCCTGGACCGCCGCTGGACGTCGTCGGCTCAGCGTCAGGAGGACGAAAATACACCTGCCGTCAGGGAACGCGGTCGCGCTTCTCAGCGGATGGCGAAAGGGAAACCGATAGCCGCCGCTGGTCAAAGACGGAGACGCAGCTGCGTGCCGGCCGATCGTCGCGCCTCTAAAGTTACAGATGTCAAGGAAGTGCAAGGACGAGCGAGCGCGGAGGGAAATCCGCGCATGCTAGGAGAGGTGCTAATCTGTGTGTGTGTGTGTTACACGCCCGTCTACACGTTACCTCTTTAGGACCTCTCCTGGCACAAACACTGACCTTGTCAGGACCGCTCGTCCTCGCAGAGACCCAAAAAATTGAGACTGTAGAAATGAATGGAAGTCACTGCAGTCCTGGAAAAGACGCACGAACCAGCATATGTGTTTTTTGTGTGCGCGTGTGCTTGTTTTTATATCTTTGTGAGGTCCCCCAAAAAAAATATTTTTTTCTCGGAACCCAAAACTTAAGACCTGGTTTTTAGGATCAGGGTTAGCATTGGGTTTAGGCTAGGTTTAGCTTCTTACTGCTAATGGTTTAAGTTAGAGTTAGGGAATGCATTATGTCTAGGTCCAAAGACCAAAAGACAAGTTTGCGTGTGTGTGTGTGTGTGTGTGTTTTCTTGTATGTGTGGCTTTGTGGGGACATTTTGTCTGCTCTCCACAACTTTAAATAGGCTTTTTTTTCACGGTTAAGACCTGGTTTTAGGGTTAGGGTTTTAAATAGGGTTAGGGAATGCATTGTGTCATGCATGATGTGTCCTCACTGAGATATAAAAACAAGTTTGCGTGTGTGTGTGTGTGTGTGTGTGTGTGTTCTTGTATGTGTGACTTTGTTAGGACCAAAAAGAACGTATAAACGTATATACCCCCACATCTTTAAAGGGCTTTTTCAGGGTTAAGATCTGGTTTTAGAGTTAGGGTTAGGATTAGGTTAAGGGTCTAGAGAATGCATTATGATGTGTGATGTACAAATCTATCCTTGTTGGGACATTTTGTCTGTGGCCCACGACTTTAAAGGTCTACTTCAGGGTTAAGACCTGGTTTAAGGGCTAAGGGTTAGCGATAAGGGTCTAGAGAATCCCTTATGTCTATGATGTGTGTCTTTGTGAGGACCAAAAGAACATACCAAACCTGTCTTTGTGGGGACGTGTGAAGACCTGGATTTAGGGTCAGGGGTTGGAGTTAGGTCAAGGGTCAAGGGTCAAGCACTTAGTTGTGACAGTTAAGGTTAAGTTAAGGGGCTTTTGTCACTCGTCGTCGTGGAGACCAAAACCTCGTTCCTGAGGCTCTGGTTGAGGTTACTGGGTTATATATGAACTGTGGTTGGTTAAGGTCAGGTAAGGGTAGTATTGTGTGTGTTTGTTCTTGCATTGGCTGCCTCTTGAGGACCTTTCTTGTCAGGTCCAGTAGTCGTCATGGAGACCAAAGCCTGGTCCTGATGAGGCAGAACCTCAGTTTCAGAGGAAGTGGTGAAAGGTTAGAGGTCAAACTGTTGTTAGAGGTCAAGGTTTAAAGGCTTTTAAGTTTGAGGCTGGACAAGAATAGCTGCACAAACCTGTGTGTGTGTGTGTGTGTGTTCTTGTACTTGCGGCATACTGAGGACCAGTGAGGGTTTTTTACCAACAAAGTGAGGTCATTTTACGGAGTGAGGACATTTGACCCAAAATGTTTGGTCAATTTTTTTTTGTCAAATTTTGGACCAAACATTTTGGGTCAAATGTTTTTTTGTCAAATTTTGGATGACATAGTATAGTATGACGTTTTTGTAAAATTTTGGACCAAAATTGTTTTTTTAAATTTTGGTCGACATAGTATAAGTATGATGTTTTTGTAAAATTTTGGCCCAAAAATTTTGGGTCGAATTTTTTTTTTATTGTGGTCGACATAGTATAATTATGATGTTATGGTAAAATTATGGACCAAAAATTAAAATAAAGGTTTTCTAGCCCTCCAGCTCTATCTGCAGACATTTTATGGTACTGCACCCAGTAGTTCTTTATAGATGTCATTCATGAAGTAGATATTTGTAATTGTGTTGATTTATAAAGTGGAAATGCTGGTCCTCACTTTGGTCAAATATTTTTTTTTAATTTTGGTCGACATAGTATAAGTATGACGTTTTTGTCAAATTTTGTACCAAAAATTTTTGGTCAAATTTTTTTTGCAAATTTTGGATGACATAGACATTTTATGGTACTGCACCCAGTAGTTCTTTATAGATGTCATTCATGAAGTAGATATTTGTAATTGTGTTGAAATTTATAAAGTGGAAATGCTGGTCCTCACTTTGTCAGCAACCCAGTCCTCAGTATGCAGCAAGTACAAGAATGTGTGTGTGTGTGTGTGTGTATGTGTGTGTGTGTGTGTAATCAGGTGTCCATCTCTGGTTGATCCTGTGCCAAAATAACCTCCAGCTGCCCTGATGCCTGTTCTCTGTTCCTAAATCAATGTCACCGCCGCGCTCGTCTGTTCTCTGAATATCTAAATATGGCGGATCGGACACACAAGGTGGGGGGTATTTGGGGGCGTGGCGTCCATCAGACACCGCATTGTCACACAGGACGCAAACTAAAGGCGGATTGGATTGGCCGGCTCTCGTGCGACGTGGTGGTTGGGGGGGGGGGGGCTCTGTTGCCCAATCCTGGTCATTTTCAGGAAAAGTGTGGAGCGATAAGAGGACGACAGCGTGAAGCCACTGTGTCCACTGTGTCCACTGTGTCCACTGTGGGGAGAACAAGGCTTTCTTTTGTCTTCACTTGGACGTCCGTTGTCTTCAGCGCCGTCCGTTCCGTCATCATGGTAAGACAGAGGGAGGAGGACGGAGGAGGAGACGCAGCCTTTTTCTCTTCCTTTGTGGATTTGTTTGTTGTTGTGTTTTTCGACGCAGATCGAAATCCAGGAGCTGAAGATGGAAGTCCATCATCATCATCATCATCATCATCATCATCATCATCTTTACATTTGCTGCTTTTGTCTCCCGGGATCCTTCAGATCCTTCACTTTTAAACGATCCCGAGGAACAGAAATGTTTTCTCAGATTTCTTTCTTCGGGCGTTTGTCGTCACTATGATTGATATTTAGATCAGAGACAGAGAGACAGAGACTAAAGATAGAACGCTCACAGCTGAGTAAAGTGAGAAGACGTGTCAGTGTCCTAACTTTGGAACGTTCACCTTGGAAAACAATCCCCGTCCAAATCCTCTCTCTCCCCGAGTGACGCCTTAAAATTAGATTCAAAGTGAGCTAATGAGCGGCTTTTTGTCCAAACGTGTGTCGAAACAAACTGGAAAAGAAGGCGCGGAGAAACAAAAGTCAGGTTTTTACGCTCTCTTAATGTAACGATCCGTATTGTAAACATGTAAATATGTAAATATGTAAACATGAGAGCAGACGGTGAAGAGTTGACCTTTAAGAGGCTTCATCATCAACATGTTCAGACAGCTGCTGGGATTAAAGCTGGCTCTGGATTAAAGCTCCTCTCTTTATTCCAGTTCATTCTTCATCACAGTGGTGTTTTAGGTTGTTAAATTTGAATAAACTGTCATTTAACACTAACAATACCAGTCATTACTACATTATTACACATTAACCAGTAAAACCACGATGATACATGTCTAATCAGTCGTCTTTACTACATTATTATTATTGAGTTATTACACGTTATTAATCAGTACTAATTATCACATCAATAATCGGCTTTTTTCCTGTTGTGATTACTGCGATATGACGTGATTCCTTAGAATAAACATTGTGGTAAATGTCTACGTAGTACTTTTAAATACTTTATTATCACAGGATTGTTCAGTACTACCATTATACACTGTAAAAATAAAAAATAAAAAGTTGAGAACACTTCAAAATTTCAAGGCAACTTGATGTAATCAATTTCAATTAAAAAAGTTCCGTCAACTAATATTATTTTTATTATTATCTTTTCAAATAGTTTCGCTAACTAATCTTGTTCAGATAATGTAAATAAAATTATTAAAATATAATATTTTGAATATTAAGTTGGCACAACTCTAACTTACAAGTTTGTCTAACAAAATAATATTAGTTGATGGAACTTTTTTAAAAACTCCCAATTATTTGTTGGGCTGTAAACTCAAAAATTGATTGCAGAAAGTTGCCTTGAGATGTTGAGTTTTCTTTCTTTTACAGTGTAGTAACTGTGTACTACATTATTACATCAGTAATCAGCATTTTCCATGATGGTAAACGTGTTTTCTGTCGCGATTACTGCAATATTACACGAGTAATCAGTATTACCATTGTGGTAACTGTGTACTCAGTATACACTGTAAAAAGAAACAGTTGAGAAAAGTCAAAATTTCAAGGCAAATGCAATAAATGTTTGAGTTTACAGTCCAATAAAAGAGCTCGAGTTTTTAAAAAGTTCCATCAACTCATAATATGTTGTTAAACAAAATTCTGTTTTCTAACAGTTTGGCAAATGACTCAAAAACTGATTGCAGTTGCCTTGAAATTTTGACTTTTCTCCACTTTTTCTTTTTTTTACAGTGTAATACTTTGCTGTAACTGCTCGTCTGCAGTTATATTCGATATGTACTAAAGATGTGTACTTTGTGTGCAATCGTTACCACGTTATCGATAATTAATGGTCATGTTAAAACATGTACACTGTAAAAAAGAAAAGTCAAAATTTCAAGGCAACTTGTTGCGTTTACAGCCCAACCTAAGTTATCGAGTTTTTTTAAAAAGTACCATCAACTAATATTATTTTGTTAGACAAACTTGTAATTTAGAGTTCTCTAAATTCAAAATGTTATTTTTTGATACATTTTTTACATCATTTGAACAAGATAAGTTTGCCAAACTGTTTGAAAAGAGAATTTTGAGTTGGCAAAACTCTAAATTACAAGTTTGTCTAACAAAATAATATGAGTTGATGGTACTTTTTAAAAAACTGGATAACTTAGGTTGGGCTGTAAACGCAACAAGTTGCCTTGAAATTTTGACTTTTCTTTTTTACAGTGTACATGTTTTAACATGACCATTAATTGTCGATAACGTGGTAACGATTGCACACAAAGTACACATCTTTAGTACACATCGAATATAACTGCAGACGAGCAGTAACAGCAAAGTATTACACTGTAAAAAAAAAGAAAAAGTGGAGAAAAGTCAACATTTCAAGGCAACTGCAATTCATTTCTAGTTTACAGTCCAAAAAAGAGCTCAAGTTTTTAAAAAGTTCCATCAACTCATAATATTTTGTTAGACAAACTTCTCACTCAGAATTCAACATTTTATTTTTTAGTTGAATTTTTAAATTATCTGAAGAAAAGATTAGTTTGCCAAACTGTTTGAAAACAGAATTTTGCGTTAAAGTCAAACATTGATTGCATCGAGTTGCCTTGAAATTTTGACTTTTCTCAACTTTATTTTTAATTTTTTTACAGTGTAAGCTACTGTATATTTAGGCCACATTAGCATTATTCTTATCAGTGATAAGAATAATAGAATAGAGAGTGTTTTATGTGCAGTATCTGACAGTGAAGCTGTGTTTTTCAGCCCACTGACGCCCAGAGCGACGCTCGCTCCTTCCTGACAGAGGAGATGATCTCAGGTCAGTGTTTCTGTTTTCACATCAGTGAGGATCCTCCACAGAACTCAACTTCTAACACTGTCCTCCTCCTCTCCTCGTCTCCTCGTCTCCTCGTCTCCTCCTCCAGAGTTCAAAGCCGCCTTCGACATGTTCGACACGGACGGCGGCGGCGACATCAGCACCAAGGAGCTGGGTCAGGTGATGAGGATGCTGGGTCAGAACCCGTCCAGAGAGGAGCTGGACGCCATCATTGAGGAGGTGGATGAGGACGGTGAGAATTAAGACTTAAGAGCTTAACATGAACCATTAGAACATATGAGACATGTTTAGTCTTTTCTTTGTACTGCGAAGGTGAACTTTAATAAATGAATGAAGTAGAAACTGATCTCACATCCACAAACTACATGTAAATCTATCTGAAAACAAGTGAAAATGTGTTTTATTAAAGCGGAACTAGACCGGAAGTTCCTATTATCGCTGTTTTTTTTAGTGTGTATCTGCGTCATTACCTTGTTTATGAAGCCCTGAAGGTTCTAAACAAACAGTTCAGCCACTGCTGAGAACACTGTGTTTTATTGTAATCTCGGGGCTCAACGAGATCTCTGAAAATCCCGTAATAGTTACGTAAACAGCGGTTCTCCTGAACAGCAGATCCTCCTGCTCCGGGCACTAGTCTGGGCACGAGTCCGGGCACATCCGGTTACGTACATTGAACCGCAGAAGAAGAATAACGTCCGTTGTGGAGGTGTTTCACGAGCGACAGTGTCTTCTGACTCTGGGTCTGACTCTGGGTCAAAGGTCGTCAAAGGGACTGAGGCGGGGAGTCGTGAAGAAGCTATTTTTAAACACTGTTAAAACAATGTTTTGATAATGAGGAGCAGTGCATCCACCGTTCCAGAGGGGGGAGCTGTGCTTCTGAGAGCTGGTGTGTTGGATAGTACTGGCCAATCACAAGACTCTGTCTTCTGGGTGTGAAAGTTCACTCTGAAATCTCACAGCAGAAAAACACTGTCAGAAAAGAGGATTTCTATCGGCTCGTTTACAGCAACTAGGAGGTTTTTGATCATAAAAACAAGTGAATGTATGTAAGTAGACCTCTATAACTAACATATATGTGCAACAGGACCACTCTGTGGGAGCTTTAAGACAAAGTTAGATCGTTTCTCTCCTCATGTGTTCACCTCCTCATGTGTTCACCTCCTCAGGCAGTGGTACCATTGACTTTGAGGAGTTCCTGGTGATGATGGTGCAGCAGTTGAAGGAGGACTCGGCTGGAAAGACTGAAGAAGAACTCTCTGAGTGTTTCCGTATCTTTGACAAGTACGACTCTCCTCTTCCTCCTCCTCCCTCCTCCTCCCTCCTCCTCCTCCCTCCCTCCCCAGGGGCTGAAACAGCGATGAACCTTTTGTTTTCCTTCAGATTATTCTTATTAATCCGTGTCATTTTTGAGGATTTTAACGAGCATAAAAACTCTGCAAACTTGGCATGGAGGTCAGATGTGGTGAAAATGCGATATTGTCATAGTCATCTACAGCGCCCCCTTAAGGCAAAACATGGATGGAGCAAGCCAAAATTAAGTTGCACCGATTTTCCCGAAATTTGGTGGGAAGTTGTCTCAGGTCAAGACGAACAAAAAATTCAATGGGGACCACGGCCTCAACTCAACAGGAAGTCCGCCATCTTGGTGATTTGCACGCTTCATATCATTTTGCATCATAGATGTTACTCGTGTGAAGTAAATGTCATTCTATGTCATGTATCATCAATTATACATTTGGTTTGTTTATCTTTCCCTCTGTTTACATTGTTGACGTGGTGTTTTGACATTCTTGAAATGTTCATTAACGTTCACGCTCCCTTCCAAGGAAACTAGAAATGAAACCAAGTTACAGGCCTGATTAAAAATGGCAAACTTCCTGTTGAGTTCAGGCCGTTGCCCCGATTGACCTTTTTCTTCGTCTTGGGCTGAGACAACTTCCCACCAAGTTTCGTGAAATTCCATGCAACTTCATTTTGGCTTGCTCCATCCATGTTTTTCCATGTCATTATATCACAGTGATGTTGCGTCTCTGTTTCCGCAGGAACGGAGATGGATTCGTGGATCGGGAGGAGTTCGGATACATCCTGCAGCTGACCGGAGAGCCGGTGACGGAGGAGGACGTGGACGAGATGTTTGGAGAGTCGGACACAAACAAAGACGGGAAGATTGACTTTGACGGTAAAGAAATAACAAAGTTCACCAACATCATCATAGACGGACTTTAGTTTGACCGTCAACGCTCAACGTTTCTTTAGAGTCAACAATGACTTTGGTAGAAGAGTTGACCCCAGTGTTGACCTCAGTGTTGACCTCAGTGTTGATCCCTGTGTTGACCCCAGTGTTGACCCCAGTGTTGACCTCAGTGTTGATCTCAGTGTTGATCTCAGTGTTGACCTCAGTGTTGACCTCGGTGTTGACCTCTGTGTTGACCCCAGTGCTGACCTGGGTGTTGACCCGTGTTGACCCCTGTGTTGACCCCAGTGTTGACCCGTGTTGACCTCAGTGTTGACCTCAGTGTTGACCCCTGTGTTGACCCCTGTGTTGACCCCAGTGTTGACCCGTGTTGACCTCAGTGTTGACCCCAGTGTTGACCTCAGTGTTGACCCCAGTGTTGACCTTAGTGTTGACCCCTGTGTTGACCCCAGTGTTGACCCCTGTGTTGACCCTAGTGTTGACCTCTGTGTTGACCTCAGTGTTGACCCCTGTGTTGACCCCAGTGTTGACCCCAGTGTTGACCACTGTGTTGACCTCGGTGTTGACCTCAGTGTTGACCCCAGTGTTGACCCCAGTGTTGACCCTAGTGTTGACCACTGTGTTGACCTCTGTGTTGACCCCTGTGTTGACCTCAGTGTTGACCCCAGTGTTGACCCCAGTGTTGACCTCTGTGTTGACCCCTGTGTTGACCCCAGTGTTGACCTCTGTGTTGACCCCTGTGTTGACCTCAGTGTTGACCCCTGTGTTGACCTCAGTGTTGACCCCTGTGTTGACCTCAGTGTTGACCTCAGTGTTGACCCCAGTGTTGACCTTAGTGTTGACCCCAGTGTTGACCTCAGTGTTGACCCCAGTGTTGACCTTAGTGTTGACCCCTGTGTTGACCTCAGTGTTGACCTCAGTGTTGACCCCAGTGTTGACCTTAGTGTTGACCCCTGTGTTGACCTCAGTGTTGACCTCAGTGTTGACCCCAGTGTTGACCTTAGTGTTGACCCCAGTGTTGACCTTAGTGTTGACCCCAGTGTTGACCTTAGTGTTGACCCCTGTCTACTCGTGATACTACGCAAAAATAGGATGTAAAAATGTGTCATATACAGTTCTTTTAAGTCGTGCCTCACCTCTGCTGCCACCTGCTGGCTGTATTAGCCAATGCACTTTCGGTCCTGTTTATTTTTTCTCAACATTTGCAGCCATTTCGACTCGTTTTGCGCGGGAAAACCACACTTTTTTTGTGTTGCGGATGTATTACATGAGCGGTGACAGTGTGACCGAAGCTAAATGGAACTCAGCCGTCTTTAATCGGGTTATTTACACCTGTGGTTTTTCCGACTGACGCCTGCCAACGCGGCTCCATTGGCCAGGAACGCGAAGTGGGCGTGGTCTATGAGGACTTCAGGAAGTTTCCGACACAGTGATTGATATTCTCTCTCTCTCTCTCTGTCTCTCTCTCTCTCTCTGCAGAGTTCCTGAAAATGATGGAGAACGTCCAGTAACGACTGGACTCTGATCGCCTCTGCGTTCCCACTGTGTGAATATGATGATGATGTTTACTGAGACGGACACATATACCCGACCCCCCCCCCCCCCATGAAGAAGAAGCCTCAGGACTATAGTGACCATGTCTATAAATATCCGCTCAAACCATTTAAGACGATGGCACTTTCTCCCTCGCCCGGCTCAGCTGTCTCCTCTGGGCAGCTGCTTCTTCTTCAGAAATGCTACACCCTCAAACCCCACCCCCCCACCATAATCCCCCCGCCCGTCCCCCCATAATCCCCTGAACTATGGACCCTTCCTCTGATGTGCTTTATAAATAAAACTCTCTCCTTCTGCTAATTGGTCAACTCCATTGCAATTATTCCACCGTGTCCATCTCACACACACACACACACACTACTTGTACTTGCTGCATACTGAGGACCAGCATTTCCACTTTATAAATCAACACAATTACAAATATCTACTTCATGAATGACATCTATAAAGAACTACTGGTCGCAGTACCATAAAATGTCTGCAGGTGGAGCCCCAGAGCAAAAAGGGTTGGAAAACTTTTTTCTTTTTTTTTGTAATTTTTGGTCCAAAATTTGACAAAAAATGCACACTATACTGTGTCGTCCAAAATGTAAAAATAATTTTGACCAAAAAGTTTTGGTCCAAAATTTGACAAAAACGTCACACTATACTATGTCGTCCAAAATTTGAAAAAATCTTTGACAAAAAATGTTTGGTCCAAAATTTGAACAAAAAAAAGTTATGCTATTATACTATGTCGACCAAAAGTTGAAATTTTTTTTTAAAAGAAATTAGAATTTTTTTTTTCCAAAAAGGTCATACTATACTGTCGTTTTTTTTATTATTATTTTTTTTACAAATTGAGTATAGCATGTTATAGCAACCTAAGGAAGTGATTTCAATGAAAACAAAGTAAGGACCGGCCAAAATGTCCTCACTCCGTAAAAATGACCTCACTTTGTTGGTTAAAAACCCCTCACTGGTCCTCAGTATGACACAAGTACAAGAACACACACACACACACACACGGTCAGTGTATAATCTAAGTGTGGGACATTATTTCCGTCTGTAATGTAACTGTGTCCGTAAGCTTTCAATAATTACAGAAATTACAAAAAACGACTGGCGTTAGCTCAAAGTTAGCTTACTGATGAACTCATATAACAAAAACACGTCACTAAGTATATTTCTGAATCTTAATTAAATAACAATCGGAATGAATCACAAGATCCTGCAGTCGCCCCCTTGTGGCCACAACGTCTGTTCTCCATTCACAGTTATCCCAATAACGATGGAAATTCATCGCGATTGTTGTTCTTTTTTTGATCAAAATATTGCGTATCGTCTCGACGGTGTCTCAATGGACACACACACACACACACACATGCGCATTTCCTCCACCAGAGGCGCCGTTCCCTCCGTCCCCATCGGCCCCAGATCGTTTTTCCTTCCACGCGGCGACTTGACCCTGAAAACACTCCGCGTCACTTCTCGCTCTGCGCTCGATCTTCACGCAGCCGTCTCCCAGCTCGCAAACCACTGCCCCCCGGTGGTGAAGGAGAGGAGAGGTTTTTCCAAGTCAAGCGGCCGCACACTGACGGACTGACGGACATGCGGCGTTAGAGGCTGGAAACTGAGTAGATGAGTTGGGAAAAGGCAGCTCTGCCTCTTCCTCTCTCTGGGTTTATAGCCTGCATTGACCCCCCCCCCCCCACACACACACACACACCTCCCCTTAACTCCACGACGGCTGCCCCCCGCTGCCTCCCGCGTCCTCCTATCCTCGTCTCTCAGCGCCCGCCGCCGTCCTCCGCCTTCAGGAAACTGCCCGCCTTATAAGGAGCATCGGGTTGTGTTTTTGCAGACAGATAGTGGCATCATGGGAATACTGTGCCCCCCCCCCCCCCCCCCTAAAATCTGCCTGCTATTCAGGGACAGGGCTATAAGGGTGGAGGTGAAGCCCTGAAGAATGTTTGTCTTGGTTTTAAATTGCACGTCGAAATCATCGCAAACTTTACAAAAATCGGGCCCAAATGTAAAACATCAGCGGGCCCAGACGAGCGCCGAGGGGAACTCCATGTTGTCTTTTAACGTGGTTTTTCATGTGTTCGTGTACAGAAATGGAGAGTTCGCACTGAAGGGAACCACAGTTAAGGCACTGACGTGTGTTTTAACGTTAAAATACCCTTTATTTTTAAGATATAACGGAAAATATGAGCGTGTTTTTAAGTGTAAAATCACTTAAATCGCGATTGAACAAACCAGGTGACAAACAACAAGGGTGACATATCTTGTGCATTCTCCCTCTTTTCCTTCATTTACTTCCTCCACATTCTCCTCTCAATCTCAGGCGTCTCGGAGGAGGAAGAAGCCGAGCGTTCCTCTCCAGAGTGTGATTGGCTTGCCTCGGAACCCAGAACCCTAAAAGTTCAGGATACTAAATGTGGAGGCCTGTGAGCGTGAGGGGGCGGGGCCTGGCCGCCCCGTTTAAAGTGTGCGTGAAAGCCTGACCTGACGTCTAGTCTCTCTGTCCGGGTGCACACGGATTGACCCGCTCCTTTGGCCTGTTTCTTTTATCCTGGGATATTTGGTGGGGGAAAGAGCTAACACGCAAACATGGTAAGGACCGCCGCGAAATCAGGTTTGGAATATAATCGAGGAAAAGTTATTTATCAGAGCATATTTGTGAGAGGTTTTAGTATTAACACAGCTTTGCATGTGTTATCTCCATGTGTTTGTGATGTTCATGTCATTTAAATTGGCTTCATTGAAATGTTTTTTTTTTTATAAATCGAATTAAATGGAATAACAGCAACAGTTATATTAAGAAAGTGCTTTCAATCCTCGCAGATTTATCTTTCATCAGCAGCTCAGTCGGCCGTGGATTGTGCTCGAGTGACAAATTCTCAGGGATTGTATTTCCGCAGGCCTTATACAGCCCGGACCCTAATGTGATGAGCCTGAAATAGCTGCGCTCGTTTTCACCACGGGAAACCTGTTGGAATGCGGCCCACGACACACACACACACACATACACAAGTGACGCGTTTAGATTTGACTGCACACACAACTGAAAACACACAGTTATAATGAAATAATAACTGGATTATCTGTGGGATTTATGTTGATTTGAACTTTTACAGCACATATATACACATATACAGTACACACATATATATGTGTGTACTGTATATGTGTACATATATATCATTTTAAATGATTAATTCAACAACAACAAAAAATTTATAATGATTTTATTGCTTATTGTAATCAGTGAAATTCACCAGTGTGGGTCAATGACGCCGATTTAGTCTAATCTAATCTAATCTGCAAACATAGCATACAATATGTTAATGAATGGGTTGAACTGGACTATATAGAATATATAAATATATATATATATATATATATATATATATATTTACTATAGTGAATGATGACGATGGTCCATGTTTTTCTTCCAGACTGACGCCCAACAAGAGGCCCGCTCCTACCTGAGCGAGGAAATGCTGGCTGGTGAGTAAAAAGTAGACCACCCCCCCCGCCCTGTGCCCCCCCCCCGCCCTGTGCCCCGCCCCCCTGCCCCTTTAAATGATAATTACGCCTCTGGATGTCAACGTTCGTCTCCATTTCCTGCCATTTTTTCAACAATAATTCTTCCACAAAGACCAGATGGGGTGGGATTATTCACACGATATGTAGATTTGTGACGTATATATTGTAGCGACAGTAATATATAAATATAAGAATAAAATGTAAAATACTGAGTGGAAAAAGACACTTTTAGAAACTGACATTTTTTTTTTTTTAATAGATTTTATTGATTTTTATCCAAATTGAACATAACCAACATACAAGTGCTCTCTATAGTCACAAAAATATCAAAACAGGTCATTTATTTAAGAAAATAATGAAAGAAAAACTGTGATTTAAATGTTTTATTTAATGAATGAATCATTAAACGTGTGTATGTAAATATAATCTTAACAGATAATAAACAGAGTCTGTGAACAGGTGAACTGATCAATGAAAACCACACCCCCTGAGCCGGAAGTGGTTTGATTTTTATTTGACCATCACCATGGTAACGCCCTGCTGTCGTGTCTCGCGCAGAGTTCAAAGCCGCCTTCGACATGTTCGACACCGACGGCGGCGGCGACATCAGCACCAAGGAGCTGGGCACCGTGATGAGGATGCTGGGCCAGAACCCGACCAGAGAGGAGCTGGAGGAGATCATCGAGGAGGTGGATGAGGACGGTGAGAGTTTGTTTTTACGCACGAGCAACAACATAAACAACAAAAACAACAAGGAAAACTGAACAGTGGAAGCTGCTCCCGGTTTACGTCACTCTTCTTAAGTGCGCAGATGTGGTGACGACGTTATTTTACTTCATTTCTGCGTCTACTCTGAATGTGACGCGTGCGTAAAACCGTGCGTAAAAAGAGCGCCACAGACACACAGACCGCATATTTGAGTAAAAGTTACCAGGAAATTACTTTGGTAGAAGTTTTTAATAATATTACTGAAGGAAAAGTCTTCAAGTTGATGACATTTGCTGCTCCTTGAGCAAGGCACTTTGGCCCGTGTTGCAGTTGCGTGTGTGGATGTGTGAACGGTCTCCGGTTGAACTTTCAGGCAGCGGCTCCATCGACTTCGAGGAGTTCCTGGTGATGATGGTGAGGCTGTTGAAGGAGGACCAGGCCGGAAAGAGCGAGGAAGAGTTGGCAGAGTGTTTCCGCGTGTTCGACAAGTAAGAGCGCGCGCGCACGTGGCATCGTCACAGCTGTGTCTCCTCTCTCTCTCTCTCTCCAGTGTTTCACGGCTCTCTCTGTGTGTGTGTGTGTGTGTGTGTGCGTGTGCTCGTGCGTGTGTGTCGAACACAGGAACGCAGACGGTTACATCGACAGAGACGAGTTCGCCCTGATCATCCGCAGCACCGGTGAGCCCATCTCAGAGGAGGAGATCGATGAGCTGCTCAAGGACGGAGACAAGAACAACGACGGCATGCTGGACTTTGACGGTACGTGCACGAGCTGATGATGAAGATGATGATGATGAAGATGATGATTATGGTGATGATGGTGATGATGATGATGATGATGATGGTGATGATGATGATGGTGAGGATGGTGATGATGATGATGAAGATGATGATAATGGTGAAGATGATGATGATAATGGTGAAGATGATGATGATGATGATGAAGATGATGATGATGAAGAAAGAAGCTACATTTGGATGAAGTTTTAGTGACACTGCGACATTGTACTTACTGTGTATATATATATATATATATATTTATACGTATGCATATGTTCTTACAAGATATGATTCAATTTGGATTTTAAAGGTGCCATATGTAAGAATGTGGCCAAAAACAGTTACTACATTCAAATTCAAAATACCGAGGTCTTTTAGGTTTCGTGTTTCTGACGTAACTGGCAACCCGTGGTTGCTCGGCAGCTGAGACTCTACTGACTGCAGTGATTGGTAGACGGCGGTAGGTGGCGCCACATGACGCCAAAACATGATTTCAAAACATAAACATGATTTGCAGTCTGCAAAATATTTTTTTTTAATGCAAATATTTAGTCTGTACTGTTGTTGTTGGTGAGTTCAGTTTGTTATATGAACATTATTCCTGAGTCTCTGTGACATATTAGGAGGATTTTATCATTTATTACATCATGCACCTTTAAATGATACTGTGGTGTTTCAAACTTTGACGTGTTCCATCTTTCTCTGTTTCCTTCTTCTCCAGAATTCCTCAAGATGATGGAGAATGTGCAGTAAAATCAGAAAGACTCATGGACATTCCTCCTCCTCCTCCTCCTCCCTGTGAACCCTTCTCCTCCCAAACACACACACACACACACACACACACACACACACACACACACACACAGTGTCCTCCTGGTTCACCTCCTCTCTCCTCCATCCTTGCAGAGATCCTCCACAGACAGCTCGGGCACTCAGCTGTGGAGGTCGGGGGTCGCTGGCTCAGCTACGCTCGTTGTCCTCGTACTCACAGAAAAAAGGAAAGACGACAAACGGGGATTTATTTTCTCTCTGCAGTAAATGCATGCCCCCCCACCCCCCCAGCTCTGATCTAGATGTAGATCTAGATAGAACAGCGGCGTTTGTTACCTGCTGCTTAGACCAATTCAATCCAGAAACACCTTCACTGTACAGAGGTCATTTGCTCGAAACGGAATAAATGAACTAACACACGGTCACTTGTAGTCGCTCTGTCGTATTTATGGTCTGTGTATAAAGAAAAGAGAACACGTTTTTGTTTTGAGGAATATCAATAAAATCTGTTTGTTTCTTCTTCTTTTTGTCCATTTGTGTTTCGGAGCTCAGGTCGTTTTGTGTTTGTCAGCTGATTCTGTGTGTGTGTGTGTGTGTGTGTGTGTGTAAACCATGACATGTGGACGGAACACTGGGATTATCTGATGAACACATGACGGCCGTCCGTCCTTCTTCTGAATCTAATCCAGTCTCCATCATCTCAAAGTTTAGCAAACATTAAATCAACTTTATTCAACTCTTTCTGGACCAAACAAGTAAACAATGCGTCAACAAAATGATTTCACAGATTAAATCAATCGTGAAAACAATCGTTTGTTGCAGCCCGACACATGCATGAAAACTAAAAAAAAAAAACTAAACTAAAAGACAAATGTGTCCATACCGGGCTACTGTAAAACTAATAAACACAAACTAATGCAGAATTCTTTTTTTTATTATTTCAGTCACATGAAAAATAACTTCTACACTAATAATAGAGCTTTAAAACTAATGTTCCTGTGATGTAGACAGTCCCAGACATCATGCGTCACATGATCATCCAAATAAAACAGGATTTAAGGCAGAAACTCGCGTGAGAACGAGCTTAAAACGCAGAAAAACGCGGTGAACGTGGAGCGCTGGAGTTCAGGAGCCATAGTTGGCCTCGTCGAAGGCTTTCCTCGCCCGCTTCAGCTCCTCGTTCATGGTCAGCAGATCCTTGACTCGGGCAAACTTCCTCGGGTCTTTGCGAATGAGGAAGACGATGTCCTCCACCTGGACGCGGCCCTGCCGCCCGATGGACATGGCCTTGTGGGTCATCTCGGTGATGAACTCGATCACCAAGTCCTCCAGGATGTCCACGGACTCCGTGTACGGGTTCTGGTCGTCCCCGAAGCCGTACATCATGCACCGCAGCTCCTTGGAGAAGAGCCTCTTCCTCCTGCCGTGGCCGCCGACGTCGACGCCGCCGGAGCCGTCGTCCAACTCCTCCTCGAAGCCGGTCTCGTCCTCGTCCTCCGCCATTCTGCTGAAAACAACGCACAAAATACAACGTAAAACGACGACGCGAAATGTTTAAAACGAAGTTAAATCGGTTGAAAATCAGTTTACGACAAGTATTTTAAAACGTTACCTCTTTGCTCGGCTGAGTACACAACACTTCCGGTTGTTGTTGTTAGTCCACTTCCGCTTCTTCTTCTTCTCTTGGTTTAACGGCAGCTCGCATCGACATAGTAACATCATCGCCATCTCCTGGTGACATGAATAACTGCAATGTCCCTGGAGTTTACATTCTCTTCTGGTTTTCGGATTATTTTTGGATGTAAGCCGGATACTAACTTATAATTATGGGATATTATATCATAATTACATCGTTATGACTTAATAATGTATATTTTTTTAAAATATTTTTTCATGTGCCAGAAACGGATCTTCCATACGTGTTCCACTCCCCCTTGTGGCCATTTTGGGTAAACCATGCAGCTTCTCTCAGCCATGGTCCAACAAATGGTTGACTTCCTCCAAAGTTAGCATGATTTAACAATGAGGACAACATGAGTGACGGTATGTATGTATGTGTATTGTTTGCGCTTTAAATGGGCGAGGAGGAGAAATGTATTCATGCAACAACAACAACAACAAAAGATGAGAAATGAATCATAAATTAGCTGTGCTTAGCATCAGGCTAAACGACTCTGCTAGCCTCAGTTATATTGGACGCTGCTGCTCTGCTAGCATCGGGGCTAATGAGGCTTATCCACACACTTGTAACTATATATGTATAAAGTGGGTTAACACCGGGTACGGTACGGTACGGTACGTCACGTCCCAGCCTTGTTCCGCACCGGTTCAACAGGGTGTGCGACGCGGCTACTTCCCCTAGCTAGTGACGCGTCATCATGTAAACATTAGCTGTTGCTGTAGCCCGAGGCTAATGTTGTGGTTGTCTTTGGGAACAGTTTTCGTGTGTGTGTGTGTGTGTGTGTAAGCTAACACTGTATGTTAAGTATACTGTGATAACATTCACGTGTGTGTGTGTATAGAACAGCGGGCATAGCAGCAGCAAAAGCACAGTTATGTAAACACTAGAGTCCGCTGGTGAGTTACTTTTGTGCGCCGAATGCACGACTGCGTCACCGTCGTTCGTCCGCTGCTTTGCTTCGCAGTGGGTGGCACCTTTTTCTTTTTTTTTTGTTAGTGATAAATTAACTCTTGACACGACACAATATTAAGGTTAGTCTACGGGGGTTCGGCGAGAGTCATGCGGAAATGACACGTACAGCTGCGGGGTCAGTGTTCACGGCGCCGTCACCAGTTGCTCCAAGCAACAGATGATGGCGAAACACGAGGACGTGCTGATAAATACAGATATTTATCGTTATTGAGTGTTTATTTAGTGTTTAGTGTCGACACATTAGCAGCGGTTAGCACGGGAAAGTTAGCCAAACAACAACCAGGTGAGTGTGTTGTTATTCTCCTCACTGATCCGAGTCTCTTTAATCCCATGTGTGGTTAATGTTTTGTTTAATGTTGCGGTTATTTGAATACTAACTGAACACTGGCTCTGGCTTATTATAGTTACAAACACTGAGCCAGAGCTAATATTGATATTAGGCTCACTCAGCACTGTGTGTGTGTGTGTCGGTGTGTGTTCTTGTACTTGCGGCATACTGAGGACCAGTGAGGGTTTTTAACCAACAAAGTGAGGTCATTTTTACAGAGTGAGGACATTTTGGCCGGTCCTCACTTTGTTTTCATCGAAATCACTTCCTTAGGTTGCTATAACATGCTATACTCAATTTGTTAAAAAAAAAATAATAATTTGGACGACATAGTATAGTATGACGTTTTTGTCAAATTTTGGACCAAACATTTTTGGTCAAAAAAAGTTCAACTTTTGGACGACATTGTATAGTATGACTTTTTTGTCAAATTTTGGGTAAAAAATTTTGGACGACATAGTATAATATAACGTTTTTGTCACATTTTGGACCAAAACATTTTTGTCAAAGATTTTTTCAAATTTTGGACTACATAGTATAGTATGACTTTTTTGTAAAATTTTGGACCAACAATTTTTTAAACTTTTGGATGACTTAGTACATTTTTGTCAAATTTTTGACCAAAAATTTTGGGTAAATTTTTTTTGGACGACATAGAATAGTATGACGTTTTCGTTAAATTTTGGACCAAACATTTTGGTTCAAAAAAATTCTTTTTTAATTTTGGACGATATAGTATAGTATGAGGTTAATTGTCAAATTTTGGACCAAAAAAATCAAAAAAGTTTTCCAGCCCTTTTTGCTCTGGGGCTCCACCTGCAGACATTGTATGGCACTGCAACTAGTAGTTATTTATAGATGTCATTCATGAAGTAGGTATTTGTAATTGTGTCGTTTTATAAAGTGGAAATGCTGGTCCTCACTTTGTCAGCAACCCAGTCCTCAGTATGGAGCAAGTACAAGAATGTGTGTGTGTGTGTGTGGGGGGGGAGGGTGTGTGTGTGTGTGTGTGTGTGTGTGTTATGCTTGCTCACTTGTACACAAACATAGACAAACGCCTTTGTCCTGATCCTCCACTCCTTCTCTCTCCAGCAGCTGTCAGTGATGGCTGACAGACATGGCTGCAGACTGGATGAGGAGGAGATGACCTCTCGTCTGTAGCTGTCCCATCGTGGGCAGCTTTTTTTCCCACCTCCCCATGGCGTTTCCCGTCCAGTACCTGTGCAAGGGAGTCCGCGCGGTGGGATTAGTTCTACTCTACTACACCTTCTCCATTGGCATCACCTTCTATAACAAATGGCTGATGAAGGTAAGTGGACACGTTTAAACCAAACCTGAACTATTGCTTTTTGCAGCAAGTACACCCGGGGTTTGTGACCCAGTCGGAACAAGGGCCTTTCTGCATGTTTGCATGTTCTCCCTGTGCGGTCTCTTCATATCTAAAGCAGGCTGGATCATTTCATCCCTAAATATAACATCTTTATTGACAAGAACGATGTAACCGTAATAATGACGCGCTCGATAGCGTGACTTGGGTTTCAATCGGCACTTGGACAAGCGTGCGCTGCGATGATTACATGGGGGGGCTCATGCGCTCGTGTTCCCCCGGTATAGAAAAATCCGTGGTGTATAAAAAAATCTATTTTAAATAAATAAACAAGCAACGCTAAGCCCCGCGAACTAACTCCTTTGGAGGATTAAGTTAGAAGATGAATGGATGATAGGTATAAATCTTTTCAGGGTCTTGCTGGCCACAGGTAAAAAAAACTTTCATTTGTGAATACTGGCTGCAGAAAAATCGCTCCACTATAGATACGTTCATGGGCGGATGATGTATAGGGACGATTTGGGCGATGTTCCAAAGATCCTTAGTACCGATGTTCCTTACAAGCGTCTCTGTGGCAGCTAAACTAGTTATTATCAGTGTTCCAGTTCCAGCACTCACTGATACAGTGCTGATAAGTACACATAGTTTTACCAGTGTCACAGAGTTCACTTCATGCTTTCATAAGTGTCATTTTCAGGCTAATCGTTGGTTAGCTTGTTTGCTAACATTGTTGACGTTTGTATCGCTCTGGGTTTAACTGCAGCTTAAACTTCACGCATATCAGACAAAATCGACTGTGTTTTTTTGTGTGTAAGAAAGTATAGTTCTAAGATGACTTTAGCAACACGTGTAAAGATCGATGTTACGACCCCAGGGTCGTGACCACTTTTTCCCTTGTGTGTATGTGTCTGCATGTGAGCGTGAGATGGGTTGCAGGTGTGTGTGTGTGTTTGAGTGAACGAGTCCAAGTGGATCCTGGGAGCTGACTGGTCCTGCACAGGAGGAAATTGAATAAGAGGCCTGAACATTCTAGCTGCAGTGGACTTCCTCAAACCGCTCACAGCCAGACTGCCAGCAGACATTTTGAGCTTGGTTTTAATAAACCTTTAAAACTGGTTTCTTGGAAGTTGGGAGAAGGGAGTCTCTTTATTCTTGTTGCAATTGGGTTTTCCCCCTAGGCCTGGTCGTAACAATCCAATTCTGCACTTTCCTTTACACTTAATGAATCATTTGACGTGACTATCTTGTCATGTGTTTGTTGTGTGTATCTGTAAAGGTTGTGAAAGCTCTTGATCCTCGGTCAGTTCATAAATACTTGACTTAATATGCTGCCCCTGTTTTTATGTGGTTTATCTCTTTAGCTCTTTGACATCATACAACGTAAGACTCATGTCAATTAGGGCTGTAACGATATGCGAATCGAAATCGAAATCGCGATACTCAGAGCCACGAACCTGTGTCGCAATGTGAGAAAAACAGAATGGCGAAACGCTCTTTCTAACTCCCAGTTATTTTCCCAGTCAGCCACATGATATGAGCTGTTAGTGCTTACACACTTGTTTTTATTAGGGGTGTCAAATTATAGCGTTAAATGTGATGAATTAATCACAGTCGTCATTAACGCGTTGTGCTTTTTAATCGCGTTAATCTCTTCTTTACTGATGTCCTCAGTACCAGCGTCGGACGCAGCGACAAAAGCGTCATAAAACCATGTCTAACTTGAACAAACACAGACATGCTGCATACTCACAGAAAGGTCAGAAACTCAGCTAAAAGCTCATATAAACCATTCTTATGTTCACCAAATACAGTTAAAACACCGATGGATCAAACCAGCATGAGGTGAAAAGAAAACGTTACAGCGCACACATTTAAAAGCGTCACCGGAGCGTCAGCGTGATTATGTAAACATCGGAGAATTCACCGATTTTTATCACTCTACGAACAAGATTCACGGATCCAGCCCCAAAATAAGAGCAAAACAACAACTGACTTTCAAGAAATACAAGCGGATATGTTGTCTTACCTTTGCTGTTTATCAAAACAAGTTATTTCCACTGGAACAAAACTGCTTCTAATGAAGAACTACACTTCCCAGCATGCTTTGGGGACAAATCCCGGTCTGATTGATCATTTACTTTGTATTTTTCAACAGTATTATTTTGTTACAGAAAAGAGAGAAATCTTTGGTTATTTATTTATGTATGTTCAAATCTGTTCACAGTGTTCCACAATATTGTTATTAAATGTTACCTTAAGTTGTTATATAAGTAAATGTTGTTTAAATAAAATGTTTTTAAAATGTTTAAAAAATCGTGGAATGTATCGAATCGTGGGTCAAAAATCGTGATACGTATCGAATCGTGAGTTTGTGTATCGTTACAGCCCTAATGTCAATCATTTTTGTTTATCAAGTTGCCGTGTGGCGGACACAAGAAGGACTCTGTTAATCATCTAACGACACATTGATACGGTCTTTCTGTCGTATTATTATTATTATTCAGAAAAACGGTGGCAAAAGCTGCAGATCTGTGAGAAAGTCAAAGCAAACGTCTTGATAAATGACCCACTTTTGTTCCCGTCTCTCTCTCTCAGGATTTCCACTACCCCCTCTTCATGACGTTAGCTCACCTCACCGTCATTTTCTGCCTGTCTGCGTTGACGCGGCGAGCCCTGCACTGCTGGACAGGGAAACCCCGCGTCCTTCTCAACTGGACAGATTACCTTGTGAAAGTGGCACCGACCGGTGAGAACACAACGATAAGTCGCAAATAAGTTGAATTTTACGACGGAGTATTAGGGCCATACTAAGAGGGGAAAAAAAAGAAGAAGAAATGACGAGAATAAAGTGGTAATATTACAGGATAAAGTTGCAATGTTACGAGAAAAAAGTCGCAATGTTACGAGAATAAAGTCGCAATGTTACAAGAATAAAGTCGCAATGTTATGGGAATAAAGTCGTAATAATACAAGAAAAAGGTTGATATGTTACGAGAATAAAGTCGCAATGTTACGAGAATAAAGTCGCAATGTTACGAGAAAAAAGTCGCAATGTTATGAGAATAAAGTCGCAATGTTACGAGAATAAAGTCGCAATGTTACGGGAATAAAGCCGCGATGTTACGAGAATAAAGTCGTAATAATACGAGAAAAAAGTCGCAATGTTATGAGAATAAAGTCGCAATGTTACGAGAATAAAGTCGCAATGTTATGGGAATAAAGTCGTAATAATACAAGAAAAAGGTTGCAATGTTACGAGAATAAAGTCGTAATAATACAAGAAAAAGGTTGCAATGTTACGAGAATAAAGTCGCAATGTTACGAGAATAAAGCGGCAATGTTACGAGAATAAAGTCGCAATGTTACGAGAATAAAGTCGTAACAATACGAGAAAAAAGTTGCTATGTTATGAGAAAAAAGCGGCAATGTTACGAGAATAAAGTCGTAATAATACAAGAAAAAAGTTGCAATGTTACGAGAATAAAGTTGTTATAATACGAGAAAAAAGTTGCAATGTTACGAGAATAAATCGGCAATGTTACGAGAATAAAGTCGCAATGTTACGAGAATAAAGTCGTAACAATACGAGAAAAAAGTTGCAATGTTACAAGAATAAAGCCACAATGTTACGAGAATAAAGCCGCAATGTTACGAGAATAAAGTCGCAATGTTACGGGAATAAAGTCGTAATAATACGAGAATAAAGTCGCAATAATACGAGAAAAAATTTGCAATGTTACGAGAATAAAGTCGCAATGTTACGAGAATAAAGCGGCAATGTTACGAGAATAAAGTCGTAACAATACGAGAAAAAAGTTGCTATGTTATGAGAAAAAAGCGGCAATGTTACGAGAATAAAGTCGTAATAATACAAGAAAAAAGTTGCAATGTTACGAGAATAAAGTTGTTATAATACGAGAAAAAAGTTGCAATGTTACGAGAATAAATCGGCAATGTTACGAGAATAAAGTCGCAATGTTACGAGAATAAAGTCGTAACAATACGAGAAAAAAGTTGCAATGTTACAAGAATAAAGCCACAATGTTACGAGAATAAAGCCGCAATGTTACGAGAATAAAGTCGCAATGTTACGGGAATAAAGTCGTAATAATACGAGAATAAAGTCGCAATGTTACAAGAATAAAGTCGCAATGTTATGGGAATAAAGTCGTAATAATACAAGAAAAAGGTTGATATGTTACGAGAATAAAGCCGCAATGTTACGAGAATAAAGTCGCAATGTTACGAGAAAAAAGTCGCAATGTTATGAGAATAAAGTCGCAATGTTACGAGAATAAAGTCGCAATGTTACGGGAATAAAGCCGCGATGTTACGAGAATAAAGTCGTAATAATACGAGAAAAAAGTCGCAATGTTATGAGAATAAAGTCGCAATGTTACGAGAATAAAGTCGCAATGTTATGGGAATAAAGTCGTAATAATACAAGAAAAAGGTTGCAATGTTACGAGAATAAAGTCGTAATAATACAAGAAAAAGGTTGCAATGTTACGAGAATAAAGTCGCAATGTTACGAGAATAAAGCGGCAATGTTACGAGAATAAAGTCGCAATGTTACGAGAATAAAGTCGTAACAATACGAGAAAAAAGTTGCTATGTTATGAGAAAAAAGCGGCAATGTTACGAGAATAAAGTCGTAATAATACAAGAAAAAAGTTGCAATGTTACGAGAATAAAGTTGTTATAATACGAGAAAAAAGTTGCAATGTTACGAGAATAAATCGGCAATGTTACGAGAATAAAGTCGCAATGTTACGAGAATAAAGTCGTAACAATACGAGAAAAAAGTTGCAATGTTACAAGAATAAAGCCACAATGTTACGAGAATAAAGCCGCAATGTTACGAGAATAAAGTCGCAATGTTACGGGAATAAAGTCGTAATAATACGAGAATAAAGTCGCAATAATACGAGAAAAAATTTGCAATGTTACGAGAATAAAGTCGCAATGTTACGAGAATAAAGCGGCAATGTTACGAGAATAAAGTCGTAACAATACGAGAAAAAAGTTGCTATGTTATGAGAAAAAAGCGGCAATGTTACGAGAATAAAGTCGTAATAATACAAGAAAAAAGTTGCAATGTTACGAGAATAAAGTTGTTATAATACGAGAAAAAAGTTGCAATGTTACGAGAATAAATCGGCAATGTTACGAGAATAAAGTCGCAATGTTACGAGAATAAAGTCGTAACAATACGAGAAAAAAGTTGCAATGTTACAAGAATAAAGCCACAATGTTACGAGAATAAAGCCGCAATGTTACGAGAATAAAGTCGCAATGTTACGGGAATAAAGTCGTAATAATACGAGAATAAAGTCGCAATAATACGAGAAAAAATTTGCAATGTTACGAGAATAAAGTCGCAATGTTACGAGAATAAAGTCGTAGTAATACCATGACTTTCTTTCTCGCAATATTATTACTTTTTTCTCTCTCATAATATTACGACTTTTTTCTCGTAATATTATGACTTTATTCTCGTAATGTTACGACTTTATTCTCGTATTATTACGACTTTATTCTCGTAATGTTACGACTTTATTCTCGTAATATTATGACTTTATTCTCGTAATGTTACGACTTTATTCTCGTAGACCTAATATTCTACTAACTATTCTCGTAATTTCCAAAAGAAATAAAGTACTTTTTTCTCTTAGTCTGGCCTTAATACCCTAGAATTTTGAGTTGCGGGACGATTGTGAGTCGTGAAAATCAACAATTTTTCACGCGAGAGACCTGAAAATACTGTAAAAAATCACTAAGAATATAAAAGTAAGTCAATAATAAGTAAGAGTTTTCTGCCCTAAAGTGGTCAGTTTCACTGTGTGCAATATAGTCCATGATAATAATATATTGATTGCGATAATTGTGACATTAAATGAAGAAATCTTTCTTTCCAAAGTCCATAGAGATAAAACCAAGGTAACCGTCGAAGATAAGATAATCCTTTATTAGTCCAACCGTGAGAAAATTGTGTCTGTAATGTTGTCAAACTGATCCCAGAATAAACAAAAGCAACCTTTACTTTCTGTATTTAGCACTTTTCTTAACACGGTTACAAACAGAAGGAGAAGCGAACAGGTTTGACTGGTGCACATGAGCTCGTGTTTGGACTGAATTAGAATAAGCGTCAACAGCAGCTCCACAGTTACTGAGTCACTTATTTACATTCTTACCATATTCTTTAAATCTGATAATCTGTCTGTGTCTGTGTCTTACGCAGCCTTGGCCACAGCTCTGGATATTGGACTTTCCAACTGGAGTTTACTCTTCATCACCATTAGCTTGTAAGTTCGTGGCTTTTTTCGACCAACAACGCGTGACCTTGGTTTTTTTGTGAATCAACAATCAAAGTTCTGTCGTGACGTGGTTTGTTTGTGTCGTTCCACTCTTGTTTTTAAGGTACACCATGACCAAGTCCACTGCAGTGCTCTTTATCCTCTTTTTCTCCCTGGCGTTTAAGCTCGAGGAGCCGGTGAGTGCTGGTTTATTATGAATTAAGTTGCCAAAAAGAAGCTGTAAAATAAAGGAAAATCTGATTGTTGCCATGAAGGAAAAGACCCTGCTCAAGTCTGAAGTGTGTTAAAACAATCTTTTCCTGACAGGAAACTGAAGTTTGTAAACCACTCACTCTCCCACACCAAAGTCCACAGAGAAAACCAGCATTTTTTTTAGCTCACAGGGACACAGGAGCTGCTGGTCCTCTGCTGCCCCCGTGTGGTCACTTTGTGTCACTGAGGATTTCGAACTCTGAAGTGACAAAATAAGACTTGATTTGTTCTTAGTGATGGAGGCAGCAGTGGATCAATAACTCACCAATTCAACAATCCACTTTAATCATTTTAATTCAACCTCAAACACTCATTAGTGCACGTGTTGACCACAAAATGACTTATCTAAGCAATATTTTCATCTGATCTACGCTCATAAAACATAAACATAAAATGGATCATATGCAAGTAGAGCTGCAACTAACGATTATTTTCATAATCAATTAATATGTCGATTTGTTATCATGATTAATTGATCAATCGTTTGGTCTATAAAATGTCAAGGAAACTTATTATTAAATATTCAAATTTGAGACACTAAAACAATCAGAAGTCTTGTTTTAATCATGATAAAAGCTTCAAACTACACTTCAAACAATAAATTATCAAAATAGTTGACGATTAATTTAGTTATTTTTTTGCAAACCACTTAAGGAATAATTTTAATGAATTTCTGAAATTCAGGAAATGATGCATTTGCCCTGATGCACTTTGACAGTGAGCTCGTCTCAAAAAAAGTATCTCCGAATGACTTGAAATTTACCATCATAATAGTCAGCATCGTCCTGAACAAGGATCCATTATAAATATTTGAAAACCTGCTAAGGAATAATTTTAATGAATTTTTGAAATTCAGAAAATTACTCTGATGCACTTTGACAGTGAGCTGACTTTCTTCAAAAAAACAAAAAGTATCTCGGAATTACTTGAAATTTACCATCATAATAGTCGGCATCGCCCTGAACAAGGATCCGTTGAAAATATTTGCAAACCTCTTATGGAATAATTTTAATGAATTTTTGAAATTCACGAAATGAGCAGGACTGCAGCAGAGGATGTGTCTCATTTGAACCGCGTCTCTTGTTTCCTCCTCTGTCAGAACCCATTCCTGATCGTGGTGGTCCTGCTGATCTCCATCGGTCTCTTTATGTTTACGTACGAGTCGACCCAGTTCAACCTGGAGGGCTTCGTCATGGTGCTGCTGGCGTCCTTCATAGGGGGGATCCGCTGGACCCTCACACAGATCCTCATGCAGAAGTCCGATCTGGGTCGGTGTTGTTTGTGACCTCAGTCGTTCAAACCACGCAGCCTTCGGTTAACATCAAAACTACTTTGTTGTTTTCCTGCAGGTCTTCAGAACCCCATCGACGCCATGTTCCACCTTCAGCCGCTCATGTTCTTTGGCCTCTTTCCTCTCTTCCTGTTTAATGAAGGTGAGAAACACACAGTCTGACTCACGTCTCAACAACCAGGACCCAGAGTTTATTATAAATCAATATCATGTTTATGCCTGAGTGAAGTTTGTGTTGTTTTTAGTCCACAAAGACGTTTAAAACCACACTTCATGACTGGTTTCCTCTGCACCACTGTTATTCCTGCTCTATTTCCTTCAGACAGAGAAAATAACAAATCCTGTAGAGAATATAATCATAAAGAGAATATAATCCTATACAGAAAATAATCCTATACAGAAAATAATCATATGGAGAAAATAATCATATAGAGAAAATAATCCGATAGAGAAAATAACCATAAAGAGAATATAATCCGATAGAGAAAATAATCCTATAGAGAAAATAATCCTATAGAGAATATAATCCTATAGAGAATATAATCTTAAAGAGAATATAATCCTATGGACAAAATAATCCGATAGAGAATATAATCATAAAGAGAATATAATCCCATGGAGAATATAATCTTAAAGAGAAAATAATCCGATAGAGAAAATAATCCTATAGAGAAAATAATCCTATAGAGAAAATAATCCTATAGAGAATATAATCCTATAGAGAATATAATCTTAAAGAGAATATAATCCTATGGACAAAATAATCCGATAGAGAATATAATCATAAAGAGAATATAATCCCATGGAGAATATAATCTTAAAGAGAAAATAATCCGATAGAGAAAATAATCCTATTGTGAAAATAATCCTATAGAGAAAATAATCCCATGGAGAATATAATCTTAAAGAGAAAATAATCCCATGGAGAATATAATTTTATCAATAAAAATAACCCTATAAAGAAGTATTATTGTTGTTTATATTTTGAATCTTCTTCCCTGTGACAGACATTTCTTCACTCTTTCAATTCAGGCTGAATAAACAGCTTAACAAGTATCTGCAGATCAAATATTTTCTCATTAGCTCCAATAAATCAGTGCTGATGTGGTTTTTCAGTCGTTTTCAGAGTCAGCGTTTTTTCTATGCCTCCACTTTAATTACATGACTCTTTTTTTATTATCATCATTATTATCATTATTATTATACACACATGGCTAACCCAGACACGGCCTGCCAAAGATCTGACAGTGATAAGATGCCCCACTCTGGCATCGCTGTGAGGCTCGGTCTGAGCAACGACGTGATGCATCTGAAGTGTCTCGAGGTCGTTTTTGGTTGTTTTTTGTCGTGTTTGACTCTGTGTTCTCTGTTTCCTCCTCCTCCTCCTCCTCCTCTGCAGGTGTGAGCATCAGTACCTCAGAGAAGTTGTTTCGAGTGACTGAGTTCCCGCCGCTGCTGTACTCTCTCTGCACGCTGAGCATCGGCGGCATGCTGGCCTTCGGTTTAGGCTTCTCGGAGTTCCTGCTCGTCTCACGGACCTCCAGCCTCACTCTTTCTATATCAGGGATCTTTAAGGTTTCACTTTAATATGCTCTCATCTCCCTCCTCTGGGTTTATGTTTGTTGTCTGGTTGTGTAACGAGCATTCCAGCTCTGTAACGCCTGCCTCTCAGTCTTGTTCAGACCTATCCTATTCCCATTTTGTTTCTTTTTTCATCCAAGAATCACGGTAATGACTCCATGAAAACCACTAACTATGTCCCTGTTGTGTGTGTGTGTGGTTCCTCCTGCAGGAGGTGTGCACGCTGCTGTTGGCTGCGTCTGTGATGGGAGACAAAATGAACGCTCTGAACTGGCTGGGATTCACCGTGTGCCTCTGCGGCATCTCGCTGCACGTGGCGCTCAAGACGTATTATTCCAAAAGTGAGTGTTGTCAGGGAGTCCTTTCTTAAAGCTGCAGTAGGTAATACATCTAAAGCAACTGGCCGTAAAATCCTCATAATATGTCGCAGAGACTGTGGTATAATGTTCATATAACAAACTGAACTCACCAACAACAACAGTACAGACAAAATATTAAAAAAAAATATTTTGCAGACTGCAAATCATGTTTATGTTTTGGCATAGCAACCACGGGCAGGCTTGGGGAGTAACGGACTACATGTAACGGCGTCACGTAATTAGGATACACAAAAACAATAACTGTATTACCGTTACAGTTACAGAAATAAAAAAAAAAAGACGACGGAAAGGGATAAAAGACGTAGAGAAATGATCCAGTCTGCTTTAGATATGAAGAGACCGCTTGGAGACGCAGGAGAGGGAGAAGAGAACAGCGCAGGGGCAGTGCGAAGAAATGAAAGGGCCGTTCGTCTGCACCAGATGACGCAGATGAGGGGGCACTACCACTTTTTTATTTATGTTCCTTTATTTCACTTTTAAATGTAACCATTGCATGGCTTGTTTTAAGAATCAACGGCCAATTACTTAATTATTTAACTTAAGTGAAAAAAAAAAAACATTTATTTAATTTCGAGAGTGT
This sequence comes from Microchirus variegatus, assembly GCF_963457635.1. Lineage (NCBI taxonomy): Eukaryota > Metazoa > Chordata > Actinopteri > Pleuronectiformes > Soleidae > Microchirus > Microchirus variegatus. Next base: position 1,172,981 of record NC_139810.1, on the reverse strand, counting down.
GTCTTTTTGTAAGACTCTATAGTTGGTGTAAAAGTATTGTTAAAAATGTCTTACAATAACGCATAATAATGTGCAGGAACCCTGTTTAAATGCAAGTTATTGCATTTAAACAGGGTTCAGGGTATTTAAACAGGTGCAACAGGGTATTGTATTTAAACGCGTCATGCGCTACGGTGCGCTAAACGATGGCGCGTTTCCATGATGACTGACCGGAAAAAGACGCGCGTGACGTCATGTTTACGTGACTCCCGATTTGTTAAAATGAGTCTCTAAAGTAACGCTAAACTTTAAAAACAGAGGCACACATACGCAGTACCACTGTAGGGTAACTCTAACGGCGCTAAAGGAGCCAATGCAGCTAATGGAGCTAACTTGCTAATCGGCGCCTCACTCCGGTGTCGCGGCACGTAAACATGACATCGCGCGAGTGTTTTTCCGGTCAGTCGTCATGGAAACGCATCGTGCGCTAACGCATCACGCGTTAAGCTAGTGCCCAGCACTAACGACGTCCATTTCCTCCCCAGATAAGGTCCCGTCTCTGCGGCAGCTGAGCAGCAGGAGCCCGGAGCTCAAGCTGCCGCTGCTGCAGCAGAGCAGATACGACGACGACGACGCAGGGGATTTGGCCGCCGGCGAATACAGCGACGGCGACGAGGAGGAAATCACTCTGCACTGACGCCGCACGGCACGGACACTCGTGCACTCCTGCCATTCCACGCGTTTCCGTCGGAAAAGAACAAATACGAAGCTCGGGACACAACTGCCTCAAAGAGAGGGGAAGCTCCTCCCTCTCTTTACTTTAGCCGAACGTTAGCTGTTGGACTTTGAACCTGACGCTGGTCGTGTCGTCATTGCCTTGAGGGCCTTTTCTGGAACTAACACATGCAAGTGTCAGCGTGTGATGGATGGGGAGAGGAAATTTACAGCTTACAATGACACCTTTGAATTATTGACGGTCATATTTTTTGGGTTTTTTTTGGGGCTATTTAACCTAAAAACACATGTATACAGGTATATAACACTCACTATGTTCACACAGAATGAAGAACGAGCGGTTAATCACGACTTAACCTAAAGCCTTAATACCGTATTTTCCCGACTATTAGTCACATCTGTTAAAAAATACGCCACGAAGAAGAAAAAAAGTTCCAGCAGCACTCTGCTCAACAACCCATTTTGTTCCAGCGCTTTTTCGCGTTTTCTCCATCTTCACAGTTTAGTCGTGTCACAAATGTGGACGGTGCCTGCCCTCTTGTGGTCATAAATTACATAGCAAATATTTTTTTTACATACTCGACAAAAATATAAACGCACGCAAGAAAAACTTGTAGTTATTAACGTTATACAAAACAGAGTCCAAACTGTCCAAAAATAACAGTGCAACTTTATCAATAAAGTGGCTTTGATTTACGAGCATTAGATCGATTACTAAAGTATTTACTTTTTTGTCAAATTTTGGAAAACGTACTATAGTATGACTTTTTTGACAAAATTTTGAACGATATACTAAATTATGACTTTTTGGTCAAATTTTGGACGACATACTGAAGTTTGACTTTATTTTCAAATTTTGGACGACATACTAAAGTATGAATTATTGGTCAAATTTGGGCGACATACTAAAGTATGACTTTTTTGTGGCAAATTTTGGACGACATTTCAAAACAGTAACGGCAGGAAGGACACAACGCGGGCGTCCACCGTTAGCCTCACGCAGAGCGCTACACTGGCGACGCTTGGACATCACCAGGTTGTCCATCATGACAACGGCCGTTCTGGGGAACTGGAACCGGAACCCAGGTTCGCTGTGGTTCCATTCTCCAGCGCTCAGCATGCGCCGACAGCACGATCCCTCATGATTTGTGACATCTGTGGCACAGAAGTCCACATTTTGGAGTGCCCCTTTCATTGAGCAAGACCGTAAGGAGTGTCTGTGTACTTTGAGCAAAACAAATCATTCCCTAAACAAATGCGTTCTAGTTTTGTTCACCGGTTCACGTTGGTGCGTTTTATATTTTTGTCGAGTATATACGATGCTTCTTAATGTAGGTCGCACGGCCAGCCAAACCACTGAAAGAAAGCGTGACTTATAGTCCGGAAAATACGGTAAACAGACACTTTTAGCCACTTCACAAAAGAGTCTATGATATCTTAAGAATATTCTTTGCCACCATTGTGAATTCACGTGTGTTATTTGGCGATTTTCACATTTCAAGTTCCTTGAATCTGATTTATCTGAATGACACAAACGGGACCAAACGAGGCAGCGGTCGACCAACGACGCAAATTAAAAATGCTGATATTTCTGAGTGAGCCATTTACAAACTTAACTTTCCAGTCACAAAAGCCTGAGATGAATTCATATTCTTTAGATATCATGTGTTTTTCCCAGGTGTTTTCCATGTTTTTAGCCTCCGCTCTGACTGTGTTTGCACCACAGTCGACCACACTGTAACTGAACTGTGACTGATAGTCTCTCATATGTGTGTGTGTGTGTGTTCATGTCCTAACATTTGGACTCATTTTTAATCCCAACCCAAAAAAAGCTTCAGGGTCGAGGACTTGACGGGTCAGCAGCTACAGAGACGTCAAACAACTGTGCCATCGTGTGCCTTCTTAATGTCTTTAAAGAGCTATTTTCCTAAGGCTTTATTATTTAAATCTGTCAGGACGTCGCTGAATTAATTCAGTTTTAAGCCATTGTGCAGGGATTTGCTGTAAAAACGCAGCGTTGTTGTCATGAACTGGGAAAATAATTTAAAAGATTAAAGTGTGGAGCACACTGTGTTTGCTACAATCTGCAAGTCTCGCCACTAGATGTCACTAACGGGGCCCTTTGATTATTTGGGTGTAAATGGTCGCGGTTGCAAAAAAGTTTAAGTATTAAGATGTTGTGTTTATGTCGTCTAATTTTCCTCTGAACATGTGCTCTAAATCTCAATATTATCATTGTTATTGTGTATATTGTGTCAATATTTTCAAACGACACGTTTTAAGAAGCAAAAAATAATAATTGTATTTTGTTGTTTAAAACGTTTGTTCTTTGCGCTGTTGTTTATTTGTTTGTGGGGGCGGACTTTAGGAATCCGCCTGCTGATTGGCTGGATTTTTGGAGTCACAGCTTCAAATTCATTCCCCAAGTTTTCCCTGTCAACATCTGACAAAATAATTGCAAATATCTAACTTTTGTCAGATTATGAACATTAATATATTTACAATTATTTTGTCCGATGTCAATGCGGGAGGAGTTCCAGACGGACACATCCGGTCCAGTGAGCTGTCGCTCCAGAACTCCAGCCAATCAGCAGGCAGCTTCCTAAGGACCGCCCACAAAGAAAAATATAGGGAGTGGAAAAAAAACATTTTTTTTCTTGATTCTTAAAAATTGTTGTTTGATTTGTGAAATGTGTCGTTTGAAAATATTGACACAAATCTTGTTTGTGTGTCACGTGTAAAATGAAGTCACCGCAGTTTCATGCGTGCAGTCACGACTCCGCCGACAAGTAGGTGCTATTTTGTAGTGAAAAACCAACCTAAACCAAATTTTGGACGACATACTAAAGTTTGACTTTATTGTCAAATTTTGGACAACATACCATAGTATGACTTTATTGTCAAATTTTGGACGACATACTAAAGTATTGACTTTTTTGTCAAATTTTGGAAAACGTACTATAGTAAGACTTTTGTCAAATTCTGGATGACATACTTAAGTCTGACTTTTTTGTCAAATTTTGGACGACATACTATAGTAAGACTTTTATGTCAAATTTTGGACGACATACTATAGTAAGACTTTTATGTCAAATTTTGGACGACATACTAAAGTATTGACTTTTTGGTCAAATTTTGGACAACATACTAAAATATGAGTTTTTGGTTAAATTTTGGAAAACATACTAAAAGTATTGACTTTTTTGTCAAATTTTGGAAAACGTACTATAGTAAGACTTTTGTCAAATTCTGGACGACATACTTAAGTCTGACTTTTTTGTCAAATTTTGGACGACATACTATAGTAAGACTTTTATGTCAAATTTTGGACGACATACTATAGTAAGACTTTTATGTCAAATTTTGGACGACATACTAAAGTATTGACTTTTTGGTCAAATTTTGGACACATACTATAGTAAGACTTTTTTTGTGTCAAATTTTGGACGACATACTAAATATGACTTTATTGTCAAATTTTGGACGACATACTAAAGTATGACTTCAGTAGCCCCCCCTCCCCTTCAGTTTGCTGTGGTTGTCTGCGCCCCTGCTTCGCCTCCTCAGGGCCACGCCCATGCCTGCTGCTTCTCCCCCGCAGCCACGCCCATCCCGGTTCTCAGGTTTCAGCCCGAGGTGAGGCGATGCAGAGCGGCGCTGAGTGCTCAGAGGAGCGGATACTGAACCTCCGGTATGTGGAGCGGAGTCTGTGTGAAGGATTAAAGCAGCAGCTCAGGTAAGAGCTCACCTGAGCGAGGCTTAATACTGACTTACTCACTGAATTCTCCTTAAACTATTAAACTTTTGTCAACTGTTATTAAAAATACTCACTTTTACGACAGCACTCACGCACACATACACAGGTGTAGGCGTCATTTACGACGTTTACGTTAAACGTACCTGACATGTTAGCTTATAATATATATGTTTAAATGATTAGCAACGAGCTAATGTGCGTAGTTACTAAAGAATTACGAGTTAATAGTTCGGTAATGATAATAACAGAGCTGTAACTTACCATTTCATTTTAAAAATCGATTCATATCTCGGTGATTTTCGCGATTAATCAGCCGTTCAAACCGTAGAATGTCTTAAAAATGTTGACAATTGTCGATAAATATTATATGAATGTTTCTCAGACTGTTCTTAAATGTCTTGTTTTTGTCCACAAACCAACATTATTCAGTTTGAATGATATCTTTGTTAAATGGAGCAAAGAAACCAGAGAATATACAACAATAAGGAGGCTTAAAAAATCAGAGAAGTTGTTTAAATTATTATTTTTATTATTTTGAAACACTTAGGCCAATATTTACATATATATTTGGGGAATTTACAGAAATAAAAACACCAACAAAATAACAGTCAAGCAAAGATTGATTCTTTTAAACGCTAATAATTGTCAAGTAATGATTAGAACGACTTATTTTACACACTGTGTTAGTGCCTGCTGTGTGTTAATGGGATAACCTGTATAAATAAAGGTTAAATAAAATAAAATATAAAAAAGTGTTGTTTGGTTGAGTGGTTTCTTTGCTCCATTTAACAAAGAAATAATTAAAATGGAATAATTTTGGTTTGTGGACAAAATGAGACATTTGAGATCATCATAATAAAAGACCGATCAACATTTTCTGGACCAAACGAGTATCAATGGACGGATGAATCATGAAAATCACGGTCAGTTGCAGCCACAGTATAATAATAATAATATAAACTCTAAAACAGTGTCACACATGTATGGTTTGTTCTGTGATGGTCATTGTTTCCTGGTGAGATCACTGCAGGAACAGCAGAGGCATTGATGACACACTGGACCACATTAATGGACCATATTAACCCGAGAACGCTTAAGTCAGATTGATAAATGGTGTGTGTGGATGTTTTTAAGAACACGGTGAAAATGTGTCTCTGTGTGTAAAACTTTTTTGTCAAATTTTGGACGACATGCTAAATTTTGTCAGATTTTGGACGAAATAGTATAGTATGACTTTTTTGTCAGATTTTGGACGACATACTAAATTTTGTAAAATTTTGGACGACATACTAAATTTTTGTCAAATTTTGGACGACATACTAGATTTTGTCAGATTTTGGACGAAATAGTATAGTATGAAATTGTTGTCAGATTTTGGACGACATTCTAAATTTTGTCAGATTTTGGACGAAATAGTATATTATGACTTTTTTGTCAGATTTTGGACGACATACTAATTTTGTCAAATTTTGGACGACATACTAAATTTTGTCAGATTTTGGACGAAATTGTATAGTATGACATTTTTGTCAGATTTTGGACGACATATTAAATTTTGTCAAATTTTGGACGACATACTAAATTTTGTCAGATTTTGGACGACATTCTAAAATATGACTTTTTTGTCAAATTTTGAACGACATACTATGAGTTTTTGGTCAAATTTTGGATGACATACTAAATTATGACTTTGTTGTCAAATAAATAGATAAATGTGTGTGTGGATGTTTGTAAGAACACGGTGAAAATGTGTCTAAAAATGTGCGTAAAAGAAAAAATGATTCATCCGCTATTTGCACTTCAACATAACGACCCATTATTCAGTCAAAGTTAATTATCCTCCTCTTTATTCCCATGAGTGGATGGATTTGAGACGTCACTGTGGTGAAACGCTGATGTTTCTGCGTATAAATCTCTTTCATTTAAAAATGCGCTCAGAGGAAGTGGAGAATCTTCAGAACCTCGCGGCGAGTCGATCCGCCGACGACGTTGCGTAACAACACCCACCTTTTCCTCTGGGTCAGGCAGACAGGTATGCATGACATACACAGCTCAGGTATAAAGAACACTTGACTTGGCAAAACTCAGGCATGCAGGTACATGTGAAACATGAGAGGAAAATACAAGACGGTCACGTCACACTGCAGTGTGTGTGTGTGTGTGTGTGTGTGTGTGTGTGTGTTCTGGAGCCTGGAGGCGAACTGGAAGTTTGTCTTCATCTGTCTTCAGTAGTGTCCTGACCCAACATGACATACACCACCACGGATCAGCAGCTAAATGTGGTCCTGGGACATTTGGAGATAGGCTCAGCGCCCCCCCACAACCCTCCAGTGGAGGATAGTGGTAGATAATGCATGGATGGATGAATATTTGGATCAAAACATCATATCTTCATCAGACAAAGTGCTTTAACGTTGTATCCGTGGGGTCTTAAAAAGCCTTAAAAGGTCACTCTTAAATCCAATCATTTGAATTTAAGGCCTTAAAATGTCTTAAATTCTCCTATAGTCTTATAAAAGGTCTTAAATACAGCTTTGAAAGGTCTTAAAAATCTATTAACTATTTGGAGGATGTGACAACAACAATAACTACAACATGGAACTAAAGTCGGTCACCTGTGTTCCCCGGGGACAATTTAGCGAGCACCACTAGCTAGTGCGCGCACCGCGGTGTGTTATAGCTTAGCTTATCTTAGCGTAACGATTTGTGGCTCCAATTTTTTCATGTCTTTTCATGTACTTTTTTTTTGCCAGTATGGATTTGAAATGGGTCTTAAATTGTGTTCATTATGGTCTTTAAAAGTCTTAAATTTGACTTGTTGAAACCTGCAGACACCCTGTTTAAAACGTCACGTTTGTTGCCTGTGAGACACGCACTGTTAATATCTATTGTGCGTCATTTTAAGAACGTTTGCTTCTTCTTTGATTTTTGGACACTTACTCCCCAAACCGGGCTGTTGGCGTGAAATCAGCGGACGACACCAAACATTTGGTTTTAATTTAACTGTCAATTCCAGCAACAGATTTGAAGATAAGCAAATCATTTAAGATCAAATGTGTCCGGGGCCAGATACTGATGCTGCCGGGCCAGTTTTGGTCCCCGGGGCCACCAATTGTTGACCACCAGGGAGTCAAGAGATGGCTGGACCGCTTCAGCACATGTGTTTATTGGCTGAAATTTAAGAGCGGTTGTGTTCTAGTCGTCTTAAAAGATCCCTTCATATCTATTGAAAGTGGTTCCACTCCTTTAAAGGGGACATATTATGCAAAATCAACGTTTTAATCATTTAAATCCTTATATTTGGGACTCTGGAGGTCCTATCAGTCGGCAAAGTAAACACGGGAGAGTAAACACGCTGTGTTGACTTCCGCGCTCATTGGTACGCCACAATGCGCTAAATTCCAGGAATTGTTGTCTCTCGCTTTATCCGTAAAAAACGCGAGATTGCTGGCGAGGGCAGCGGTATCCGAAAACCGGAAGTCCGCGAAAAGTTCTATTCTTGTCTCCACAGTGCAGCACAGAGTTCCACACAAACTTCCAGCCTCAGAGGATTTATCTGTCCAGTGGATACATGTTATATATGACGGCAATGTGCCTGCTAGAGCCTCTAATGATCACTTTGACGAATGCTAACTGCTGTTAGCTCCCAGTAGCCTCTGTGGCTGATGTCATTTCCTGTCCCTTAAGTTTCGTTTTACTTTTTTTTTTAAGGTGGACCTTTAAGGTGGACCTAAAGAGATACTTTATGGTATTTTGACCAAAGCATGTCACAGACATGTTCACAGGACACCAGGGTTAACTAGGCTAGCTTGGGAAAAATAGCGTATAATATGACTGACTTTAAAGTTTGTACAGTCCAGAATCGTTAGAATCAAACACGGGACTCATGGGAGGGTCATGTGATTTGAAAGGTTTTCAGCCGCAGTTTTGCAACTCCACCCCTAGGTGACACTGAATGCTACTGACTGGTCCATTAACATTGAAAGATGTGGGGGAGTTTTCTGGAGATAATGATAAACGTGAGTGTTGGTTTGTGATGGTGAAGCTCTTTGATGGACGTGTTTGTCTCAGTTAATGATGGCTTTGTCCAGTCACACACACACACACACACACACACACACACACACATTGTTAGCGCTGCTGTCTAAAGATCACCTGCCCACATGGCATTTACAGTGTTCTCAGACAGAGGCGTGTGCGCTACGTTTATTACGTATATTTATGTGTGTTATTAGCTGTGTGAAGTCTGACGTCTGTAATGGCCTCTCGCACTGACAGCACCTGTGTTCTCAGTCCGCCGTAGTAAAAAAACTTTCCCACGGGAAAAAAAGGTGACCGCTGCCATTTTGTTTTCTCTGCGGTCGCTAAAGGACTTTATTTTATCTGTTGTCTGAGTTTATTTGATGAGTTTGATGACTCGCTGATTTGTGGTTTTGATTAAAGCGGATTAAAACAATGTTTTGATAATGAGGAGCAGTGCATCAACCGTTCCAGAGGGGGGAGCTGTGCTTCTGAGAGTGGGTGTGCTACCGGGTACTGGCCAATCACAACACACTCTGTCTTCTGGGTGTGAGAGTATAGTCTGAAATATCGCGGCTGGGAAACAGCGTCAGAAAAGAGGGTTTTCTATCGGCTCGTTTACAGCAACTAGGAGGTTTTTGAGCATAAAAACAAGTTAATGTATGTAAGTAGACCTCCATAACTAACATATATGTGCATCAGGACCACTCTATGGGAGCTTTAAAGGTAGCTTTACAAATCAGTAATTCCACAACTTTCATTGTGTTTTTAGAGCGAGAACAAGACTGTTCCACTGCCTCTGGACTCTGTTCAGAGTAAAGACAAGACTTTGACCAATCACAGGACAGTTCACAGAGAGCGGCCACTCCCATTGGCTGTTCTACTACGCCTGCTACTCTGCATACAAAGTTCCTACAGTTGAATTAATGCTAACCCAATTAGGAATGGCACGATACCGATATCGGAAACTGGAGTATCTACAGATACCGATAGTCATTTTAGAGCATTTATGAAGCTTTTAACCACACATTTGAGTCATGTCAAAGACATAAATAACAATAAATCAACAGCCCAAACATGACTCGGCTAAAATGGCTTTGCTTATTTTTATTTACATGTTTGCATCCAATAGGGATGAGCCAATATTATACTTATTATTAGTTTCATACTGGTTAAAAATCCCTGGTGTCTGAAATGGGAAAGAGATGCATATACAATCTAATTGACTGTAATAATTGGAGAATGATGTCTGTGAATTGTCTGTCGGTGGTAAATGCATCAGCACTAATCATTTCTGAAAGTTTTTCAGTGTAATTTGAACTTTTTAAACTGGTTGACGTCTCATGTCGTTAGCGTCAGACAGACGTTAGCTTACCTACAGACCATATATTCATATTAATCTTTGCCTTTTTCACGTGTCAGGACTCCACTTGTCTCATGTCTCCTCACCTCCACGCCTCCTCATCCTCCTCCTCATCATCATCATCATCACCACCGTCCTGGCTAATGCTGTGTTTCCTGCTCAGTGTCCTGCTGCTGCTGTCGTCCCCAGGCGTCCAGGGCCAAGGTAGAGTCACGTTCAGATCACACTTTTACTTGTGTTTTACGATGAAAGGTGCCGTCAATCACTCAAAACAGCCGATCTGCTGCAGCGTAGCACCGTAGATGGATTGATGGATAGGTCGATTTAACGAATTTACAGTGAAACGCCACAAATGTCACGTTTTTCGTTCGTGTATTAACAGATTTGGTGTGAAACACTTCCTTAACAACAGGAGGAAGCTCCAACAGCTTTGAACTAAAATCAATAACTTCTGATTCTGTCAGGTGATGTACTTGGACATCTTTTGTGCATACTAAAATAGGTACTTTGTTGATCGTGAGGTTGTGAGTTGAACTCAGTAGGCCCCAGTGGCCTAATGGATAAGGCACTGGCCTCCTAAGCCAGGGATTGTGGGTTCAAGTCCCATCTGGGGTGTTTTACAACAGAGTAGTCGTGTGAATGATTGTGATTTTACTGACAGCCCATGGTTAAGGGGAAAGAAATTGTGCTTGTAAGCAGCTGCTGGTTCAAATCCCTGGACAGGTCATGTGCTACACTCTTAGAAAGAAGGGTTCCATAAGGGTGGAGGTTCTACCTGGAACCATTTGCTTCTGAAAAACCAGTAAGAACCATTTTGATCCAGAGAACCCTTTAAAAACCCCTTCCCTGAATAAAGGGTTTTAAAAGGGTTCTTGGTGGAACCCGCCAAATAGGGTTCTCCTATGAGGACAAGCTGAAGAACCTTATATGGTTCTACATAGCACTTTTTTGCTTATTTCGTCAGTTATAGTGCGCCAAGTACACTCTTAGAAATAAGGGTTCCAAAAGGGTTCTTCTACAAGGGCTGAGGTTCTACCTTGAACCATTTGCTTCTGAAAAACCTCTTTCCCGAATAAAGGGTTTTAAAAGGGTTCTTGGTGGAACCCGCCGAATAGGGTTCTCCTATGAGGACAAGCCGAAGAACCTTATATGGTTCTACTTAGCACTTTTATTTCTAAGAGTGTAGGAATAAAGGCACATTTACTTTGCCCTTATCTCGTCAGTTATAGTGCGCCAAGTACACACCTAGAAATAAGGGTTCCAAAATGGTTCTTCTACAAGGGCTGAGGTTCTACCTGGAACCATTTGCTTCTGAAAAACCCTTTCACAAAGAAAGCCGATATATATATGGTTCTTCTTAGCACTTTAATTATATTAAGAGTGGATGTATTTCCTCAGCAAGCCTCCTAATCCCTTGGCTTTTATGTGTCACTGATCGAGGTTTCTGCAAAAACGACCTCTAATGAAATGGTTCCTGAATTTCGGCTACGTAATTACACGTAATTGAACCAGAATAATAGCGTGTTTCAGATAAAAAGGTCATTCAATTTAAGAAAAGTCATTCAGAAATACTGTAAAAACAATCTGAACGTGTTCTGAAACACTTCCATACTGAGGAACGTGGAGAGAGTCGCGTGGAGCGTTGAACTCATGTGTGCGAGTGTAGCAGACATTTGTTTGTCATTAAAAGTTACGCAGCACTACGGTTTCATTTTGGATGAACGTGTCGAGCGAGCACATCAATCTAAATGTGGCGTGTGCTCGACTGTGCTCCAGGAGAAGCTGCTTCTGTTGGTGGTCTCTTTGACCTTTTCACCCAGTCTCCTTAAATCCATATCAGACCCATGCTGATCCCTGAACCAGGCAGTTAAAAAGCTCTATTGAGTGCTAAACTTGTGAGGTTCACGTTCATGTCTGCACTCCTTTGTCTTCTTTGCTTCCTCCTTACCCCCCCCCCCACCCACCCCTCCACTTCCTCTCCGTCTATCGACCCATCACATCGTACATACAGAACCCTGAAACAGTTTCAGTCTGTGACGATGATCCTCTGACGTTGACCCTCCGTGACCTCCTGGTCTCTGAGGACAGGGCCAGGCTTTGATGGATGAGCAGGCAGCTGGAGCGAGTGATGGAGACGAGAGGCGCATGAAAGACGCCGTTTGTTAGGAAACCTCTGCTGGAAAGTATGCAGATGAAGATGAAATAAAGAGCTGGATTTGATTTTTGGGAGAAGGAAGCGAAAGGGCTTTTCCTTTGATCTCTGAAAAGGCCTGCGACTGTCGTACTCTGCTCTTCCTCGTCCTGACCCAGATTCTTTGACTTGGACAACATGTGAGGCGCAGATCGGGACATTTATTTAAAGAGCCCATATTATACCCTATTAAGCCAAGTTAAACTAGGTCCTGGTGCCCTAATGAACATGTCTGTGTCATGCTTTAGTCAAAATATCATAAGGATGAAGCACAATAGCAGTTCAATAACTCTGCCAAAACAGCCTTTTTCAGAACGCTCGGTTTTGTGCCTGATCATTTACATGTGAATGAGACCCAGGTAAACACACATCCACTGCTTCCAGGGGAGTGTTGATCTAACTGTCACCACTTATCACCTATTGTCATGCAGCGTCGTCACAACCCCCGCTCCATATACCCCATAGTAATGTCCGTTTACTCGTTGTTACTGCGTTTCACCGCAATGCATAGAGTGACCACGATTTTGGCTTCTCGCGATCATAAAAACATTAGAATCGAAGAAATCAATTAATGCGACGCGCGTCGCGGCGTGTATGTGAATTCCCATGCTAGAAAAACACCTTGAACGCACCAGTGTAACTGCGGCTCCAACTGCTGTGTGGATCAATAATGAGGAGAGAACGTGGAAACACGACAGAAAGGCAGCCTTTGGTTGTGAAGAAATGTAGGACAACATCTACATCTTTCTGCAGTGCTTTCAAACACGTGCTCCTCATATCACCGATCCACACATGTCACTCGCTAACCGCAGGCACGTAACTGGTGCGTTCAAGGTGTCGCTTCAGCATAGGAATTTACATACACGATCAACAACAAAGGGCTTGTGAAGCTTGTGAACATTTTTTTCATAAATAAAATATATCCACTGGACACAAAAATCCTCTGAGGCTGGAAGTTTGTGTAAAACACTGTGCTCCGCTGTGCAGCCACTCTTCCTCCCTCGCCTGCAGTCTCGTATTTCACAGGGACAAGGGGGAGCTACGGTGGAGCTGTGAAGTACTCTGTGAAGTACTCTGTGAAGTACTCTGTGAAGTATTCTGCGATAGGTTTAAACATTGCGTGTTTTATCGCCTATACTTACACAAAGTGGAACCACTAAAACATGACTGAGTCTTGTTTTTTCACATTTTGGGGACTGGTATGGCCCACTGAGTCCCAAATATAAGTACTAAAATGATTAAAAAGTTGATTTTACACACAATAGGGGACCTTTAATGTTGTTTCTGTGAATGTCAAGGTCGTCTGAAGCTGACGGTCCTGTCCGAGGACAGACTGCAGATGAAATGGAAGGAGGCTGATGGACCAGTGCAGGGCTACAAGGTCCGAGTGAAGCCCATCTCAGGTGAGACCATCGAGTCTGTTCTGAAACGTTAGAAGCATGAAAAGACATGAGCAGAGGTGGAAAAAGTACTAAAATATTGTACACAAGTAAAAGTACCAATACTTTGATGAAATATTACTCAAGTAGAAGTAAAAAGTACTTCAATTGTGGGTAAGTGTGTATATTTTCCCCCCTGTAGGTCTTCATTGTGCTGAATTTGTATTTTTACTCAGTAACGGATAGGATTTATAAAGTAAACTAAGTACAATACTTGAGTCAATACAAGTAAAATACAACATCCTGATTTTAAATTGTACTTAAAAAATACAAAATACACAAAAACAAGTATTCAATACAGTATATTTGCCACCTCTGGATATGAGTTTGTTTTTCCACTGGATTATATACAGTACACTGGATCTTCAGCTGCTGGTGTACAGGTGTACCCAATAAAGTGGCACTAAAGTACACTACCGTTCAAAAGTTTGGGTTCACTTAGAAATGACCTTATTTTTGAAGGAAAAGCACTTTTTTCCCAATGAATGTAACATTAAATGAATAATAAATACTCTCTATACATTGTTAATGTGGTAAAAACATCTGGTTTTTAATAGAATATGTACATAGGTGTATAGAGGCCCATTAACAGTGTTTGCTAATGGCGTTAGAAGGCTATTGGATGATTAGAAAACCCTTGTGCAATGATGTAAACACAGCTGAAAACAGTTTTATTTGGGATAAAAATCATTATTTCTAATCTCGTCAATGTCTCGACTATATTTTCTATTCACGTTGCAACTCTTTTGATGAATAAAAGTCTGACTTTTCATGGAAAACACAAACAAAAATTGTACAGGTGAGGCCAACACTTTTGAACGGTGGCGTACGTAAAAAAAAATTGAGTGGAAGAGGATGAAAACGGTGATGTTGATGAGATTAAAGTGAGATTAAAGGGCAGCGGAATTCTGGGAAATGCCCTGAAAGGAATTACAGATGTGTGATTTGGAAGAAGAAGAAGAAGAAGAAGAGGAGGAAGTGGTGTTATTGTTTATGTAGAGCAAAGAGAGAGAGAGATGTTGAGAGGGAAAACAAGGCGATGAAAACTCTCCTGCTGGGATTTATCTTCAGGGCGTGAAGATGCACGGAAAGAATATTCAAATGTTTCAGTGCTGATGTCGCATAGATCCGTCCTCCGGGAACTTGCATGGATCTGCTTTAACACATCTTCACATCTACTTTCTCATTTAAGACAAAATAAGAGAGTCCTTTATTCGTACCGCAGTCGGGACATTTACAGCGTTGCAGCAGCGAGACAGTAAAGATAAACATGTTTTACTCTGTATTGTCATTGTGCAGCACATACTCTTGAACCATGAACAGTGTATCCGTGGGGTCTTAAAAAAGAGTTAAATCCAATAATTTGAATTTAAGGCCTTAAAATGTCTTAAATTCTCCTAAAATCTCATAAAAGGTCTTAAATACAGTTTTGAAAGGTTCTTAAAAGTCTATGAATTTATTTAAAAACGTGCATAAACTTCAGTCTCGCTTTGAAATGTTTCTATTTTTTGAGGATGCGATAACAACAATAACTACAACACGGGACTAAAGTAGGTCACCTGTGCTGCACGGTGACAATTTAGCGAGCACCACTAGCTAGCGTGCTGTGCGCGCGCCGCGGTGTGTTACAGCTTAGCTTAGCTTAGCGTAACGATTTGTGGCTCCAATTTTTTCATGTCTTTTCATGTACTTTTTTGCCAGTATGGATTTGAAATGGGTCTTAAATTGTGTTCATTATGGTCTTAAAAAAGTCTTAAAAAGTCTTAAATTTGACTTGTTGAAACCTGCAGAGACCCTGATGAAGAAACCCCACTAAAACAACTAGCCCCGGCGCGGTCGCCGTTGCAAGTCGCCATTCCATTCCAAAATCAACGAGAGCATTTCCCACCAGGGGGCGCTGCGGCGCGTCTCGGCAGCGTCCCAGAAGCGGCTCGCCGCGCCGCGCCACATCGCTATCGATTGGTAGCAGTTCTATTTTTGCCATTGCCGCTGCTGAGTCGCAGATCGCACCGGACAGGAAGTCCGACACAAGTACACACAACATTTCCGCCCCCTTTCAAAATAAAACTCAGGCACACAGATACAGATACAGTACAAACTACAGGAACAGGGGAAAGTATGTTTTTTAACACTAAATTTACCTGAAATTGAGATGAAGTTGCACTTTTACACACTGTGGGAAAGTGTGCTAACGTTCTTTGTGGATGTTTTGCTTCTCTTCTCGTGCATTCGCAAATGTTTTAAATCCTAAAATGACGTCGTCGAGGATCAACGTTTGGAAACACGATGGTTTAATTACCCGCGCTGTGACCGTATGTCTTACGTTATCGACTCATGAAAGCAATTAGACTCAGATCTGCTGAGAAATCCAAACGCTCTCCTGCTTATTCGTGACTTTTACAGCAATAAATAAATAAATCTAAGGTGATGATGTTTTCTCAATACACCCAAGAAGCAGTTTTTTTCCTCCTCCTTCTTCTTCTGATTCTTCTTCTGATTCTTCTGTTTCCAGAGGTTCCTCAGCCGGAGCTGATGCTGACGACCACACGGGGCAGAGCTACAGTGGCAGGACTGGACTCCAGTCAGGAATACGCCCTCCAGGTTCTTCTGCTCAACGGGACCATGGAGAAACTTCTGGTCAAGAGAAGATTCACCAGTAAGAAACACGTCGCCCGTATCTCAGGTCGTTTAAAGCGTCTTCTTCTTCTTTTCATCTGGGCTGCTCCCTTCAGGGGTCGCCAACAAACTCCACGTCCTCTTTCACTACATCCATAAATCCATAAAGCAGTTCCAGCGAGAATAAAGTCACAATATGTTCTTAAGACGTCACAGACTTAAGCGAGAGAACATGTTACTCGGCTAAAATCAGTTTTTCTTTTGTAGCCATGTTCATGTACAGTTTCTGTACTTTGTTATTTATATTTCTAGCAACTTTTACTTAAATACATTTAGAGCTGCAACTAACGATTGCTTTCGTAATCGATTAGTCTGTCGATTATTTTCTCCATTAATCGATTAATGGTTTGGTCCATAAAATGTCAGAAAATGTTAAAAAACATTGTCAAACCTGGAGATGACGATGTTCTTGAACGTCTTAGAAATCTGGTTTTAATCATGAAAAAAGCTTCAAAGCGATTAATCCATGATCAAAATAGTTGACGATTAATTTAGTAATCGATTAATAATTGCTAGTCATGGTCTGTATTTACGAAGATACTTTTACTCAAGTATACCTTTTAGTACTTCATACAAGCCTGATGATAATGGGGTTACTTAGAACCACTGGCTTAACAAATCAGAATATTATGGGGTCCACAGAAAATATCCCACGGCCCATCAGTGGGTCCAAACCCAGTGTTTGGGAGCCACAGTTCTGTGTTGTTGTTTTTTCCCCTTTCATGTGTGAGCCATACTTTTTTTTAAATCTTTCCTCATGAACTGGAATGCGTTGTATTTGTATTTGTGTGACGTCATGATGGGATGTACAACACTGACACACTGAGATCAGAGGAAACGCTGCTTCATCCCTGCTGCTGCTCGCTCTGTGACACACACACACACACACACACACACACTCACACACACACACACACAGTCGTGTCTCAGCTGGATTACAGGCTGTAATGTGGGCTTGTTGTGTTTGAACTCGGTGCACTTACATGAGATAAGCATGTCCCAGGGTTGTAAATCTGCCCACCAGCGTTAGCCCTCGTACGGCTCACACGGGAAACCTCGGCAGCAAAATTACACCTTCCGTAATGGCTTCCCACCCCGCAGTGCTGAAGGAGCTGATCGTCTGTAGTTTACAGCTTAGTTTTTGTTACAAAATAACAAGGAGGATAAAGGCATCGGTCCATTTTCTACCACTGTATCCTCCACATGAGCGGGGAGTGCTGTGTCAATCTCAGCTGACATACACTACTGTTCAAAGGTTTGGGTTGCAAAATGAATAGAAAATATAGTCAAGATTAGAAATAGCGATTTTTATTCCAAATAAAACTGTTTTCAGCTGTGCTAACATCATTGCACAAGGGTTTTCTAATCATCCAATAGTCTTCTAACGCCATTAGCAAACACAATGTAGCATTAGAACACTGTTAATGGGCCTCTATACACCTATGTACATATTCCATTAAAAACCAGACGCTTTTACCACATTAACAATGTATAGAGTGGATTTATGATTCATTTAATGTTAGATTCATTGAAAATAAGTGCTTTTCCTTCAAAAATAAGGACATTTATATAAGTGAGCCCAAACTTTTGAACGGTGTTGTGTGGTTATCTTAGTAGGTGCGTCAATGTACAATGGTGGGTAGGTTTTGTCAGTAGGAAGGTACATCCTGATATAGATTAGTAGGGACATTGGTGGGTAGGGAGGGAGGTAAATAGGTGCGCAGGTAGCTCTGCAAGAAGGTCGGTTCATCAGTTGGAAGGTGTGTCGGTGGGTATCTTAGTTGCTACTAGATACGTCTGTAGATAGATACATCAGTAGGAAGGTATGTGGGTAGGTTGGCAGGTATGTCGGTAATTTAGGTAGGTAGGTATCACAGTGGGTAGGTTTGTCAGTAAGAAGGTGGATAGGTACATCTGCAGGTACAATGGTGGTCGTTGTCAGTAGGAAGGTACATCTGGATATAGATTACTAGGGACATTGGTGGGTAGGGAGGGAGGGAGGTAAATAGGTAGGCCTTAAGGTTGGTAGATTGGTGGGTACCTTAGTACTAGATACGTCTGTAGATAGATACATCGGTAGGAAAGTAAGCAAGTACGTCGGTAGATCAGCAGGCAGGTAAGGTGTAAAGTCGCATGAGTGCCTCAAAAAGTCAACATTAACAATGTATAGAGTGTATTTCTGATTCATTTAATGTTAGATTCATAATTGAAAACAAATTTGCTTTTCCTTCAAAAATAAAGGCATTTCTAAGTTAGCACAAACTTTTGAACGGTAGGGTATGTCAGTCGTTATCTTCGTAGGTAGGTGCGTCTGTAGATAGATACATCAGTAGGAAGGTACGTGGGTAAGTTAGGGAGGCAGGTATCACAGTGGGTAGGTTTGTCAGTAGGAAGGTACATCCTGATATAGATTAGTGGGACGTAGATAGGGAGGTAAATCGGTACGCAGGTAGCTCTGCAAGAAGGTAGGTTCATCAGTAGGTCGGTATGTCAGTGGGTATCTCAATTGGTACTAGATACATCAGTAGGAAGGTACGTGGGTAAGTTAGGTAGGTGAGTGTCACAGTGGGTAGGTTTGTCAGTCGGAAGTTAGATAGGTACGTCTGTAGGCAGGTAAGTAAGTTAGTAAATTGGTAGGTACAATGGTGGGTAGGTGTGTCAGTAGGAAGGTACATCCGGATATAGATTAGTAGGGACATTGGTAGGGAGGTAAATAGGTTGGCCTTAAGGTTGGTAGGTAGCTCTGCAAGAAGGTAGTTTCATCAATAGGTAGGTTTGTCGTTGGGTATCTTAGTTGGTACAAGGTACGTCTGTGGATAGATACATCAGTAGGACGGTAAGCAAGTACGTCGGTAGATCAGCAGGTAGGTAAGGTGTTTAATGTTATATTCATTGAAAAAATAGCTTTTCCTTTAAGAATAAGGACATTTCTAAGTGACCCCAAACTCTGAACGGTAGTGTAGGGTGATAAGCGGAGTACATCCTGGATCGCAGTGACGCACGGAGGATTTAGACTGTCCAATTTACCTAATTCCATGTTTTTGGAGTATGGGAGGAAACCAGAGAACCTTGTGAAAATCCCACACACACCGGGAGAACATGCAGGAAGACCCTCCTTGTTCTGACCGGGGCATGAACCCAGGTCTTCTTGCCTCATGGGCTACAGTGCTAGCTACAGTGCTAACTGCTGCACCAACCGTGCGGCCCCAGGATAAAGGCATAGGTTTCACAAAGCGCTGCCTCCTTCACTGTCCTCCTCACAGAGTGTTTCCGTCCTGTCAGACAGGTAAACCCTCTGCTCTGCAGATTATTACATTGTGTATATAATATGCAGATGTAGCCTCGGGGGTTGTTTTTTTTTTACAAAAACCATGCCGGTGATAGTGGGTTACTGTGTCGAGTCAAACGTGTGCAGACACGTCAGCAAAACTCACAGAGACTTTCAAACTTGTCCTGCGGGATGAGTGATTGCAGTCTGGGAATTCCTTCCAGGTATGGCTTCGTACTTTTTTTTTTTTTTCCAACTGCTTTCACCGCCCTCAGGGCCCACAACTTATTTTCAGCCAGTGCTCTAGCCGGTCACGTCGTTAAATTAGCTGCTATTTCCAGAAGAAAATTTCACCCTCAATTTGCTGCCGTCGACCTGATCCTTTCACTCCAGGCAAGGATTAGTGGAGAAGACGAGGTGTGTTTGACTTAAAGTCTTGCATTGTTCCTGGTTGTAAACAAAAACAGGGATTGGATTTTTTCCTCTGCAGACGTCGACTTGATTAGTCCAAGGGAACTCATCACAAACCTCAAACATCTCCCCCAGTCCTCCCGTCGTTAGATGCCGTTACTCAATAATCATCACTACATGAAGCTGTTTCGCTTTGTTGACATTGTTTTCCGTCCTTTTGCATCCGTCACCTTGGACCATTGGTCCCATTGGTTGTCGGTTTAATCGTATTGCAAACAGAAGCATTTAGATCGACGTCCATCGTTCACCCCCTCTCTCGTGGAAGCAGTCGGTGCATTTTCAAAGCCGGAAATGATGCGTTCCATTTGTAGTCGGAACTTTGAAACTCGGCCGAGAAACGTTTGCGTTTCTGACTTCTCGACTGGAACGTTGTAAACTTCGGGGTCACGAATGGATCGCAGCATAATATGTAACTAACTCTAAATCTTTTTTCGGCATTAAATTGTTTAAAACTACAAGAACAATGGTTTATATTTACTCGAGTTGTTCTTGTTCTCACATTAGCCAACATGTGTAAATCCATAGATTCCATGCCTTATTACCTACACTCTTAGGAATAAGGGTTCCAAAAGGGTTCTTCTACAAGGGCTGAGGTTCGACCTGCAACCATTTCCTTCTGAAAAACCCTTTCCAGAAAAAGGGTTTTCAAGGGTTCTTGGTAACACGAATGGTTCCAGTGAGAACCATTTTGATCCAGAGAACCCTTTAAAACCCCTTTCCTGAATAAAGGGTTTTAAAAGGGTTCATGGTGGAACCCTCCAAAAGGGTTCCAGGTGGAACCTTTATAAAAAGGTTCTACCTGGAGCCAAAAAGGGTTCTCCTATGAGGACAAGCCGAAGAACCTTATATGGTTCTACATAGCACTTTTATTTCTAAGAGTGTAGGAATAAAGGCACATTTACTTTGCGCTTATTTCGTCAGTTATAGTGCGCCAAGTACACTCTTAGAAATAAGGGTTCCAAAAGGGTCCTTCTACAAGGGCTAAAGTTCTACTTGGAACCATTTGCTTCTGAAAAATCCTTTCCCGAAGAAAGGGTTCTTGGTAACACTAATGATTCCAGTAAGAACCATTTTGATCCAGAGAACCCTCTAAAACCCCTTTCCTGAATAAAGGGTTTAAAAGGGTTCCTGGTGGAACCTTTATAAAAAGGTTCTACCTGGAACCAAAAAGAGTTCTCCTATGAGGACAAACCGAAGAACCTTATATGGTTCTACTTAGCACTTTTATTTCTAAGAGTGTACATTAACTTGGTAAAAAAAAGTCAATAGCCAATCAACAGAGTTATGGAATACTCTTGGTTCTCTACCCATGATTGTGAATTTACTAACGGTTCCTCTTGTCTTGCAGTGGACAGTCTGCGGGAGGAGGAAATGATCCGCAGCGGGAGTCGAGAGCAGCGGAAGAAGACGCTGCTGGGCGGCTCGGGGTCTGGAGACCTGGACGATGGAACAGAGGCTCTGCAGGGTCTGCCCACGGTTCTCTATCCCAACCCCACCACCACCACCACCACTGCTGCCCCTCATACCACTGCAGGTACTATGACAACACATACTGGAATTACTCAAGCTTGGCACTGGTCACTAAATTAATCATCAATCAACTGTTTTTTCATAATCAATTTTGTAAGAACAATAGCTAAAATAATAATAATACTACTAACTCCAAGGAAAACGATAGTGTGAGTGCTCGGGCCTCGAATAACACGCTACAAATAAGTGAATAGGGTATTGAAATCAGAGTAAAGAAACCCAATACTGCAGTAGTTTAAAATACGGCATTTTGTTCGGATCGACAAACAAGAGGAAGGTGACAATGTTGTTGTTGATACTCCTTTGACCTTTAACACACATACAACACGTAGGCTTTAGCTTTACACGACAACGATCTGAACACAAACCGCAAAAGTGGTCGTTGGTTCCCGCTTTCTATTCCGCGTTTAGACGAGCGTCTTTGGGTGTAAATCTGCACGCACGCGGTGACGCTAAAGTGTGTGTAATGTGATGTAGTATGCATGTCAGGTGGCGCAGGAGCTTTTGAAACCTCCTTAGTAGCCGCTAAGGCGACTTGAATGTGCGACTGATGGATTATAATCCCACATGTTTGTTGTTGTTTGTCTGTACTGCACATGGATCTGACGTCAGCGTACAGGAGGATAGTCAGTGTGAGCAGCTCAGAGCTCACTTTAGCGTTTTCAACCCTTTAGACGGGAACGCCACGGTGGAGCGTTTTTAACATTTACACTCTGGAGGGTGGTGCCATTTTTCTGCCTTTTTAAAGCAGTCCTAGACCGGAAGTTACTATTAAGGCTGTTTTTTAGTGTGTATCTGCGTCATTACCTTGTTTATGAAGCCCTGAAGGTTCTAAACAAACAGTTCAGCCACTGCTGAGAATGCTGTGTTTTATTGGAATCTCAGGCTCAGCGAGATCTCTGAAAAAACCTGGTCCGGTTACGTAAACAGCAGTTCTCCTGAACAGCAGATCCTCCTGCTCCGGGCACTAGTCCGGGCACATCCGGTTGCGTACATTGAACCACAGAAGAAGAATAACGTCCGTTGTGGAGGTGTTTCACGAGCGACAGTGTCTTCTGACTCTGGGTCTGACTCTGGGTCAAAGGTCGTCAAAGGGACCGAGGCGGGGAGTCGTGAAGAAGCTATTTTTAAACACTGTTAAAACACTGTTTTGATAATGAGGAGCAGTGCATCCACCGTTCCAGAGGGGGGAGCTGTGCTTCTGAGAGTGGATGTGCTGAATATGTCCCTTCCGGGTTGAGAGATTTGAGTCTGAAATCTCGTGGGTGGGAAACAGCGTCAGAAAATATGATTTCTATCGGCTCGTTTACAGCAACTAGGAGGTTTTTGAGCATAAAAACAAGTTCATGTATGTAAGTAGACCTCCATAACTAACATATATGTGCAACAGGACCACTCTATGTGAGCTTTAAGCCCCAAAAACGCAGTCGCCGTCTAAACCAAAGGCACATCTGATCAAATATATTGCCTGTTTCACTCGGGAGCGTTGTGGTGTAAAGCCATCGTTAATGTGCCTTGTTCAGAGTTCAAAGTCCTTTACTCTTGACCAAAGGTTGCCCACAAAGGTTGTCGTTGTTCACCCCAGATGGGACTCGAACCCACAATCCCTGGCTTAGGAGGCCAGTGCCTTATCCATTAGGCCACTGGGGCACACGTTGACTGGATTCACTCGATGTTATTCCCACAATCCCACGCCGTCCTGAGTTCACACAATAGAGCTGCAGGCATCAGTGCACACACTTTATCACCGTGTCCTGAGTCGCCTGCCAAGTTTGAAGCCTGTGAAGCAAACTGTTATATGACAGTTATGTGATTGACAAACAGACGTTCCTGGATCCATGACGTTAGGGATCAGGGATTCATGATCCAGGCAAAAACAATAGTTGTTGTAATAATAAGGAAACACCCCTTCCATCTTAAAGTAGCAGTAGATTTCCAGCCTCGTCTGGTCCCACACACATCCTTCGCTTCTCTAATTGTGCTTGCTGTGACCCTCCAGAGCCTCCGGAGGCGACAGAAGCTCAGTCTGAGCTCCCCGACGAGGCCACCGGGAAAACTGCCAAAGACAAAAGGAAGAGGAAGAAAGACAAGGAGCGAGATCGCTCCAAGGTGGACGACAAGGAGGACCAAGGGACGACGCAGGGTAAAGAGGACAAACGGCAGAAGACGCCCTTCCCCACCCAGTCGGTCACAGGTAACCCTCTGAAGGGGTTGATTTTAAATATTATTCAGAATCACAATCAGAAATACTTTATTCATTACTTTTGTTACAACCACTGCCAACCAAAAACATAAAGTAACAGGAGATTCACAGTCTAAAACTAAATACACTAAGAATATTTATATAGAATAAAGTTTTTATACAATAAAATGATGACCTTTGTGTCAACAACTGAATAAATGAGTACCAATATAAGAGCAACGACTTCTTAAACCGGTCACAAATGTGTATCGTTGATGTTGTGAAAGGGTGAAAAAAGATTTGCCGACTCAAAAAACTTAAACCTTCCTTTGACTCGACTCTCAACTGTCAAGTAATATTTCTGCTTAAACGGCCTTTTCTGACGGCCTCTTATCTGAAGTGTGTAAACCTCTCACTCTCCTGCACCAAAGCCCATAGAAAAAAGAAGCATTTTTTTTTTAGCTCGCATGGACACAGGAGCTGATCGTGCTGTCGTGTCAAATCTCTGATTTTCTCTATGGAGATGATTGAGTCCGCTTAGACCTCATACATCCACGCTTTTAAATTGAATTAACCCTCTAATAATCCCAAAACATGATGGTAATAATTAAACAGGAAGTGAGTCCGACCTGATGACAGGGCTCTCAGAGGGAGGGGGGGGTGAACCAGTGAATAATGACAGAGCACCACACTGAGCTGCAGGAGCTTATAATCTCACACTTTTTCTGATTTACAACCACGCCTTTACCCATCTGCGGTCGACAATACAGATTAGTGACCAGATATAAGGATTATTGAACGATGGAGTGCGTAAAAAAACGTTATGACTTCCCTTCTGAACATGACTTTAAATCAGGGGTTCTCAAAGTTTTGATACCTGAGGGCCAATTTAGGAACCCAACATTGGACTGAGGGCTGCCAAAGGGGAAAAAAAAGAAAAGAACTGAAAGAAATCCCATTTGTAATAACTATGGCGTCCAAAATTTGACAAAACCGACATACTATACTATGTCGTTCAAAATGTGACTTTTTTTTTTTTTTTTTTGGTCCAAATTTTTACAAAAACGTCATACTATACTATGTCGTTCAAAATGTTAAAATTTTGGGGGGAAAACAGTTTTTGGTCCAAAATTTGACCAAAACGTTGTACAATACTATGTCGTCCCAAATTTGAATTTTTTTTCCCCAAAAAAATGTGGTCCAAAATTTGACAAAAATTACATATATGTCGTCCCAAATTTCAAAAAAAAAAAAAAAAAAAAAATTTGGTCCAAAATTTGACAAAAATGACATATATGCCGTCCCACATTTTTGGGAAAAAATTTAAATGCCAAAATTTGACAAAAACGTCATACTATACTTTATCACTATGTCATCCAAAATTTGGTGTCATAATAAATACAGTTGTACGGTTTACACTTATTGGTCTGTATCCAGTAATGTCCAATAAACATTTAACAAGCTTAGCAGCTCCTGGATTAAAACTATCAACTGTAATTCATTGCGGGGCCGCCAGAAATGTTTCTGCGGGCCGCCATTGGCCCCCGGGCCGCACTTTGAGAACCAATGCTTTAACTGCATTTAAAGCACATTTTTCTCCTCAGAAAAAAGACTGAGAACATTCCTCTGCAGTTTTCTGCACAGAATGTCTAAAAATGTGGGGGGTTTTTTGGGGTCCTCCAACACATTTGCTGAACTTTCCCAACCTTTAACTTATTTTAAATGAATCCGTCATTCACCATTTATCAGTGCTGTCAAACGTTAACGCGTCAACGTTAACGCACGGCGTTATTTTTTAAGTGCAATATATTGTCATTTTTCATACTTTCAAATTTGTTATACTGTAGTTTTTCTCATCAGTGCAATATCCATATCCTTATTTAATAGCTCAACCTTGATACTTACACTGTAAATACCATGTGCATACTGTGTATATTCTGCAGACCGGTTATAATGTACATTCTACGTTCTATTTTTAAACCTATTTTTATAGTCAGTGTTAATATCTTTATATATTGTACTTCTTTTCGGTAATGCATGTTTATTATTTATTATCCTTATCTTTATTATCTTGCTGCTGTAACACTGGACTAATAAAGGACTATCTTATCTTATTGTTTAACTGCTGCCAAAATAATGAAAATGTTGTTTCTCTTACGTGATTGTTTGTGTTAATATTCTGGTTCAGCTGCTTTGGTCCCCACTAAAGTGTGTTTGGAATCCCACAGAGCGTTGCTACGTTTTTACAATTTAAAGCTAGCTAAGCTTCTTTTTGTTCCTTACTCAGGCCCGTCGCCGAGGAAACCGTTTGAGTGCGACAGCGACGCGGCGGCAGAGATCCTGCTGCTGGTGGACGGCTCCTGGAGCATCGGACGCACCAACTTCAGACGCGTCAGAGACTTCCTCGAGGGCCTGGTGACGCCGTTCCACGTCGGACCGAACCACGTTCAGATCGGTGAGTGATCGGGGGGGGGGGGTCACAACCTTTTAATGCATTCACAACCGATCATCTGAAATAAATACCGATTGTAGAATCATGTTAGTTTTGTAAACGATAGCCCCGTTTAGAGTCAAATAGACAAAAGATTGTGATTAGAGGTGAGTTAAAATAAGCCTTGTTTCTTAAGTTTTTGCCTAAAAAGGAAAAATAATCTTGGTCAGCAAGTTCTGCACCATAAAAATAAATCTTCATTTTAATCTAACTTTGTCTTACTGAGATATTACATCTTACATTAAGCTTTAATTACTGTGCAGTAACAATGGTTTGTGTGTTCATCACTGGTGCATATTAATGTGTGTGTGTGTGTGTGTGTGTGTGTGTGTGTGTGTGTGTGTAAATATAAGAATTTATACCTGTTTAAATTCAGCTTAAAGACTCATTTTCAGTAAACATTTCTTACACGACACAATTTCTCTGCTTGTTTTCTTGAATTTTGCTCTGTTTTTTCCAAATTTTTAATGAACATTATCTCATTAAAGTGGCTTTTAGAGTAGATGTATGGGCTAGTTTTTATTTGCTTAAAAAGAAGATTGAGAATGTTTAGTTTATTTCTAGACCGGCTGTTTTTTACTGTGTATGTTGTTTTCAGACATCAGGGCAGCAGGTGGCCAAGAATTGATGCATTTTTTTCCTCCAGTTCTTATCTCCAGTTAATTAACACTAATAATTCTTCAAATACACAGTATTTTCAATATAAATGATGCATAAACTAAAAATATTAAATACATGAAATATGTCTTTAGATCATTGGTTCTCAAAGTGCGGCCCGGTGGCCAATGGCGGCCCGCAGAAACATTTCTGGCGGCCCCGCAATGAATTACAGCTGATAGTTTTAATCCAGGAGCTACTAAGTTTGTTAAATGTTTATTGGACATTACTGGATACAGACCAATAAGTGTGAAATGTACAACTGTATTTACTATGTCATCAAATTTTGGAAGACATAGTGACACAGTATAGTGTGACGTTTTTGTCAAATTTTGGCATTTAAATTTTTTCCCAAAAATGTGGGACGGCATATGTCATTTTTGTCAAATTTTGGACCAAAATTTTTTTTGAAAAAAAAATGTCAAATTTGGGACGACATAGTATTGTACAACGTTTTGGTCAAATTTTGGACCAAAAACTGTTTTCCCCCAAAAATGTTAAAATTTTGAACGACATAGTATAGTATGACGTTTTTGTCAAATGTTGGACCAAAAATTTAAAAAAAAAAAAAAAAGTCACATTTTGGACGACGTAGTATAGTATGTCGGTTTTGTCAAATTTTGGACGCCATAGTTATTACAAATGGGATTTCTTTCAGTTTTTTTTCTTTTTTTTCCCTTTGGCGGCCCTCAGTCCAATGTTGGGTTCCTAAATTGGCCCTCAGGTATCAAAACTTTGAGAACCCCTGCTTTAGATGAAAGAAGACTTCAAAAGTTTCTGATGAGCAAAGATTGCGATGAATGAGTGTAATTGTTGTGTTTTTGTCTCAGGTCTGACTCAGTACAGTGGAGACCCTCGCACAGAGTGGCATCTCAACAACTTCACCACTAAAGATCAGCTGCTGGAGGCGGTGAGGAATTTCAGATACAAGGGAGGAAACACGTTTACAGGTGAACAAACGTCAGCGTGAGTTTATGCTCTCACTCGCTTACGTCTGTGTCGGGGTTTTAACCGTCGACCTCTCGTCTCTCGCAGGCCACGCCCTGCTCCACGTCATGGACGAGAACATGAGGGAAGAGGCCGGCGCCCGCTCGGACACGCCGCTCTTCCTGCTCCTGTTGACTGATGGGAAATCTCAGGATGACGCCATCGCTGCGGCGACCAAGCTAAAGAACGCCGGCGTGGAGATCATCGCTGTAGGTAAGAGTGAAACGGTTTGTGTTTATTGTGTCGGGAAACACAAAAGAGAAGCAGAAGGAACAGTTAGAGGGTTAGACGGTCTCTAACCTGGAGATAATTGAAGGGTTGGTACACGGTAAAACAAAGTTAGATTAACTGAAAATATATCAAGTACTGGTCTTCTGGGGACTAGTTTCTGTAAAGCAAAGACTTTTAGTGAGTTTGTGATCTACATTGAGGAGGTACGGTGGCCCTGAGGTGCAAAACACAAACGCAAATCACAAAACACAAACGCAAATCACAAACGCAAAACACAAACGCAAATCACAAACGCAAATCACAAACGCAAATCACAAACGCAAAACACAAACGCAAATCACAGACGCAAATCACAATCGCAAAACACAAATGCAAATCACAAATGCAAAAAACAAAACGCAAATCACAAACGTAAATCATAAATCACAAAACGCAAATCAAAAAACACAAAATGCAAATCAAAAATCACAAACGCAAATCACAAAATGCAAATCACAAAACACAAACTCAAATCACAAAACGCAAATCACAAAACACAAACGCAAATCACAAACGCAAATCACAAAACACAAACTCAAATCACAAAACGCAAATCACAAAACACAAACGCAAATCACAAACGCAAATCACAAACGCAAATCACAATCGCAAAACACAAATGCAAATCACAAACGCAAAAAACAAAAAGCAAATCACAAACGTAAATCAAAAAACACAAAATGCAAATCAAAAATCACAAACGCAAATCAAAAACGCAAATCAAAAACGCAAATCACAAAACACAAATCAAAAACGCAAATCACAAAACACAAACGCAAATCAAAAAACACTAACGCAAATCAAAAAACACAAATCAAAAAACACAAATCAAAAACACAAATCAAAAACGCAAATCACAAAACACAAACGCAAATCAAAAAACACTAACGCAAATCAAAAAACACAAATCAAAAAAACACAAAATGCAAATCAAAAAACACAAATCAAAAAACACAAATCAAAAAACACAAATCAAAAACCACAACCGCAAATCACAATGCACACAATCACAAAACGCAAAACACAAACGCAAATCACAAAACACAAAACTCAAATTACAAACATAAATCAAAAAACAAATGCAAAACAGAAAATCACAAACGCAAATCACAGAAAAAAAACACAAAATCACAAATGCAAATCAAAAAAGCAAACACAAAACACAAAATCACACACAGTTGTCGATCCACTGCTGTCTGTCTCCATCAGTGAAGTCCACGTTATTTTGTCACTTTGGTGTTTGAAATGTTACTATATTATATTTAGATGTAACTAAGTGACACAAACTTGACAAAGGCAGCAGCAGACCAGCAGCTCCTGTGCTGCTGATTTTTAAGTGGACTTTGGTGTGGGAGAGTGAGGAGGTTTACAAACTGCGGGATGTATGACATCATCGCCTGTAGAATCAGTTTGTGTTTGTTCTCAGTTTTACTTCTAAATGTGTTGAGGTCTAAATATTTTATAATTGTTTCTCACTTTTCAGGTGTGAAAAACGCTGATGAAGCCGAGTTGAGGCAGGTGGCCTCGGAGCCGGTGGACGCTAACGTCTACAACGTCAACGACTTCCCTCTGCTCAGTAAACTGGTGACGCGACTGGTCCACATCCTGTGTCGGAGGATCAAGGACCGAGGCGTCACAAAACGTAACCTTGGTTCATCTGCCGCCTCGTTATAAACCGTTCTGAAGGAGTAACGTGTGGATTCTTGTCTCCAGGGATGGAACCTGAGCCCACGGTGGACCCGGTCCTCGTCTACCCCAGTCCAAGTGACCTGCGCTTCTCTGAACTGGGCTCCAGAGAAGTCAAGCTCCACTGGACCAATCCTGCCAAAGCAGTGCAGCAGCACAGAGTGGTTTACCACAGCGCAGAGGGTCAGAGGCCACAGGAGGTCAGAGTCCTTACATGCATTATCACCACGTGTGCTAGTTTTTCAATAACTAATAAGCAGAGTATTTACTCATGTGTTTTTTTTATAGATCACTTTAGTAACATTAATATTTCACCCCAGATGGGACTTGAACCCACAATCCCTGGCTTAGGAGGCCAGTGCCTTATCCATTAGGCCACTGGGGCTCTTAATGAGGGTGTTTTGTTGACTGTTTGACGCACTTATGCGACTTTACATCTTAGCTAACCGCTGATCTACCAACGTACTTACCTCCTTCTCTATTCACATAAGAATCGTGATTCTCATTTACTACAATTCAGAATCGATATAAAATATCCCAGAATCAATTTTTTGACGTGACGCCATGTTTACGTGCCGCAGCACCGGAGTCCAGGCACCGTTTACCAGTTAGCTACGTTAGCGTTAGCCTACAGTGGAACTGGAGCGGTCTGTTTATTAAAGGAAAAAGAGCAGCGCTAACAAATAACGTTAGCGTACCTGTGTGCTGCGCCTCTGTTTTTAAAACGTTAGCGTAACTTTAGAGACTCCTTTTAACAGTCGGGGAGCCACGTAAACATGACGTCACGCCCGTCTTTTTCCGATCAGTCGTCATGGAAACACGTCATGCATTAAGGTTAAATGCAAATGTAAATGTAAATGTACTTTATTTATAGAGCCCTTTACAACAATCCTTTCGGTGATCCGGCGAGCTTAGCGAGTGCGGCTATTTTAATTTGAAAAGAGCCGCACCCGCAAAGCACCTGTGGGCAGGTGCGTTATAAAACCAATCAACGATTATGAGACTAAAACATTGAAATATGCTTATAATTCTGATATGTTCATACTCAAAAACAGACAGAGCAACCTTAGCTTAGCGTTTTTAAATGATATGCCATGTTTGTAGTAGAGCTGTGAAAAGCAAACTGTTGCTTGCAACGTTTGCGTTCCACTTTTTTACCGTCATCTACTTTTTAAAAAATGCTGCTGATGTCTTTGACATGGATGTGACAGCAGGACTGACTGTAGCCTAGCATGAAAAGCTCAAAATTCACGTCTAATTAACGGCAACGCTAATCTGTCTGTCGCTCATGAGCCACGGAGCGACAACAACCCACTGGGCTGGACTGAACCAAAATAGTGGAAAACAAGGCTGTTACCTGTTACCTGCTACGGCCGCGGTAGCTCGCCCTCTCCCCCGCCCTCCCCTTCGCCCTCGCCCTCTCCCCCGCCCTCCCCTCCCCCTCGCCCTCACCCTCTCCCCCGTCCTCTCCCTCCCCCTCGCCCTCTCCCTCGCTCTCAATCTCGCCCTCTCCCTCGCTCTCAATCTCGCCCTCTCCCCGCCCTCTCCCTCCCTCTCGCCCTCTCCCTCCATCTCTCCCTCCCCTCGCCCTCCCCCTCCCCCTCTCCCTCGCCTTCGCCCTCTCCCTCGCCCTCTCCCTCCCCCTCACCCTCTCCCTCTCCCTCGCCCTCCCCCTCCCTCTCTCCCCCGCCCTCGCCCTCATCCTCTCCACCGCCCTTCCCCTTCGCCCCCGCCCTCCCCTCCCCCTCGCCCTCACCCTCTCCCTCGCCCTCTCCCTCACCCTCTCCCTCGCCCTCGCCCTCCCCCTCCCCCTCCCCCTCCCTCTCTCCCCCGCCCTCGCCCTCATCCTCTCCACCGCCCTTCCCCTTCGCCCTCGCCCTCTCCCTCATCCTCGCCCTCTCCCTCATCCTCGCCCTCTCCCCCCGCCCTCCCCCTTGCTCTCTCCCTTTGACATGGATGTGACAGGAGGACTGACTGTAGCCTAGCATGAAAAGCTCAAAATTCACGTCTAATTAACGGCAACGCTAATCTGTCTGTCGCTCATGAGCCACGGAGCTTCAACAACCCACAGGGCTGGACTGAACCAAAATAGTGGAAAACAAGGCTGTTACCTGTTACCTGCTACGGCCGCGTTAGCTCGCCCTCTCCCTCGCCCTCACCTCTCCCCCGCCCTCGCCTTCGCCCGAGCCAGAGCGCGTCGACCAAAATGGACTTTACAGCCCTGGTACCTTCCTACTGACACACCTACACCAATGTACCCACTTACCCACACCTGTACCTCCCTGTGCGTCGTGTCCAGGTGGTGTTGAGCGGCTCAGAGTCCTCTGTGCAGCTGTCAGGCCTCTCCTCTCAGACCCTCTACCACGTTTCCATCTTCCCCGTATATGAGAAGGGCGTCGGCCTGGCGCTCAGAGGAACTGTGACCACATGTAAGACTGCGACAAACCTTCACACTTCGCCGAACTCGCCGCGAGCTGAAAACACGGCCGAGTTAAAAAGAGCCTCTTTTCTCCGTGTATTTCACCGTCTTTAGTGGCCCTCGCGACGCCTGCCGACCTGGAGGTGACGCCTTCCTCTTTCAGCGCGCTGCAGGTGAGCTGGGCCGAGGCGCCCGGGGCGACGCAGTACATGATCCTGTACTCCGCCCTCAGCCACGGAGAGCCTGACGACGCCAAGGAGGTACGAGCTGCTGCGTTTGAAGACAAGAGCTCAACGTTAATCATGTTTTATTTTGCTCATCTCACCGATCCATCTCCATGTGTGACTGCAGGAGAAGTACAGCGCAGAGCAGACGCTGGTGGAGCTGACAGATCTGCATCCAGAGACTGACTACTCTGTCACCCTGTACGCCCTCTATGACGAGGATCCAAGTGACCCCGTCACTGCTGTCGCCACCACACGTAAGACATCCACCGTCCTCGTTAAAAGTTCCTTTGACTTCACTGTTCTGCCACCCCAGATGGGACTCGAACCCACAATCCCTGGCTTAGGAGGCCAGTGCCTTGTCCATAAGGCCACTTGGGGCCCTGTTACACCTACTTAAAGGGACACTGTGTAGTATTTATGGGTTTATATGACCCAAAATCCACTTACATATTATGTGCTCCTGCATTGTCTAGTCGCTGTATAATAGTTTTTGTTTCATTTTCGTAGTGTTTCAAAAAGTCATGTAAAATAACATGGTCACGGGCCGTGGTTGCATAGACACTGTTAGCAGAGAGACGCCATGTTTCTACAGGAGCCTGTAAGGACAAACGCGAGAGAACAAATCAAGCGTCTCTTTACTTGTAGCTGAAGTCCCGCCTCCTCTCTCTCTCCGCTTCGTCTGCTACGGCCGCGGTAGCTCGCCCTCTACCTCTCTCTCCCTTGCCCTCTCCCTCGCCCTCTCTCTCTTCCTCGCCCTCTTCCTCTCCCTCTCCTTCACCCTCTCCCCCGCCCCCACTCCCTCACCATCTCCCTCACCCTCGCCCTGTCCCTCGCCCTCTCTCTCTCCCTCGCCCTCTCCCTCTCCCTCTCTCTCTCTCTCTCCCTCGCCCTCGCCCTCTCCCTCCCTCTCCCCCACCCCCTCTCCCTCTCCCTTGCCCTCTCCCTCTCCCCCGCCCTCTCCCTCGCCCACTCCCTCTCCCTCGCTCCCGCCCTCTCCCTCGCCCTCTCTCTCTCCCTCGCCCTCGCCCTCTCCCTCTCTCTCCCCCGCCCCCTCTCCCTCTCCCACTCCCTCTCCCTCGCCCTCGCCCTCTCCCTTGCCCTCTCCCTCTCCCTCTCCCACTCCCACTCCTTCTCCCTCTCCCACCCCCTCTCCCTCTCCCTTGCCCTCTCCCTCTCCCCCGCCCTCTCCCTCGCCCACTCCCTCTCCCTCGCTCCCGCCCTCTCCCTCGCCCTCTCCCTCTCTCTCTCCCTCGCCCTCGCCCTCTCCC
This sequence comes from Microchirus variegatus, assembly GCF_963457635.1. Classification (NCBI taxonomy): domain Eukaryota; kingdom Metazoa; phylum Chordata; class Actinopteri; order Pleuronectiformes; family Soleidae; genus Microchirus; species Microchirus variegatus. Next base: position 1,139,365 of record NC_139810.1, on the reverse strand, counting down.
TCTCTCTCCCCCGCCCCCTCTCCCTCTCCCACTCCCTCTCCCTCGCCCTCGCCCTCTCCCTCTCCCTCTCCCTCTCCCTCTCCCACTCCCACTCCCTCTCCCTCTCCCACTCCCTCTCCCTCGCCCTCGCCCTCGCCCTCGCCCTCGCCCTCGCCCTCTCCCTCGCCCTCTCCCTCTCTCTCCCCCGCCCCCTCTCCCTCTCCCACTCCCTCTCCCTCGCCCTCTCCCTTGCCCTCTCCCTTGCCCTCTCCCACTCCCTCTCCCTCTCCAACTCCCTCTCCCTCTCCCTCGCCCTCGCCCTCTCCCTCTCCCTCTCCCTCTCCCTCTCCCTCTCCCTCTCCCTCTCCCTCTCCCTCTCTCTCTCCCTCGCCCTCTCCCTCTCTCTCCCCTGCCCTCGCCCTCGCCCTCTCCCTCTCTCTCTCCCTCGCCCGCAGTTCTTTGTTGTAAATTTCAGCCTCTCCTCTAGATGGCACTATAAACTACTTACTTCACCTTTAAGTCTATATGTGAACTATAGTTTTGTTTATTTATCTGGTTGTTAGACTTTTCCAACTGGAAACTGAGGGTTTGTGTTGCTTTGTAAACCACTAATACTCTCACACCAAACCCCATAGAGCGTTGGTTCTCAAAGTGAGGCCCGGGGGCCAATGGCGGCCCGCAGAAACATTTCTGGCGGCCCCGCAATGAATTACAGTTGATAGTTTTAATCCAGGAGCAACTAAGCTTGTTAAATGTTTATTGGACATTACTGGATACAGACCAATAAGTGTAAACTGTACAACTGTATTTACTATGTCATCTAATTTTGGATGACATAGTGATATAAGTATAGTATGATGTTTTTGTCAAATTTTGGTGTTGAAATTTTTTCCCAAAAAAGTGTCACATTTTGAACAACATAGTATAGTACAATGTTTTTGTCAAATTTTCACACTTTCTCGTACCATCGCAGAATTTCCCTGACATAATCCCCGTGTGTGTGATCATCTTTCGTCTCCTTGTGTCCCTGCAGTTCCTCTCCCAGCACCTGTGACCATTCACTTCCCACTGGTCACCCACAGTATGATGAGGGTGAGCTGGGCTCCTGGAGCCGCCGACGTCCCCAGCCACAGAATCGTCTACAGCACCAACCACGGCAGTACCGTCAAAAAGGCAAATTTAAGAACATTCTGCTACTTTTAATTCCTAAAGAAAAACCGACACTGATTGATCTCACGTGTGACCATGTCTTTCCAGCTGGAGGTGAGTGGACTGAACTCGGTGCTGGTGCACGACCTGTCCTCCTTGTCCAGATACCTGGTCTCAGTGCAGTCTCTCTACCTACAAGGCTCCTCTGCAGCGCTCACCAGTAACGTCACCACGCGTAAGACGAGCGCGCTCATAATCCACGCGTGTTTTCTGCACTTTAAAGCACAGTTTATGACCCATGTTGATGTAAACGGGGAGATGAACATGAGCAAGTGTCAAAGCAGGTTTTTATTTATTTCTTCCCTCAGTGAAGGTTCCCTCGCCGTCTGACCTGAGGGTGACCAACTTCTCTGCCAGTGACATCACCGTACGCTGGGAGGCAGCAGCCGATGATGTGGTGTCCTACCTCATCAAGTGGATCTCTCTCAGTGGAGGCGACCTGCGACAGGTGATCATGACGGACCAATCGCTCGTGTTAGTTTTATTTGATTCGTTTTGGCCTTCACATGATTTAAGATCCATCTCCATAAAAACATCAACGCTTTATTTTCTCTCCTTTGTGCTTTTAAAGCTCACATAGAGTGGTCCTGTTGCACATATATGTTAGTTATGGAGGTCTACTTACATACATTAACTTGTTTTTATGCTCAAAAACCTCCTAGTTGCTGTAAATGAGCCGATAGAAATCCTATTTTCTGACGCTGTTTCCCAGCCGCGAGATTTCAGACTCAACTCTCTCAACCCGGAAGTGACATAATTAGCACACCAGCTCTCAGAAGCACAGCTCCCCCCTCTGGAACGGTGGATGTACTGCTCCTCATTATCAAAAACATTGTTTTAACAGTGTTTAAAAATAGCTTCTTCACGACTCCCCGCCTCAGTCCCTTTGACGACCTTTGACCCGGAGTCAGACCCAGAGTCAGAAGACACTGTCGCTCGTGAAACACCTCCACAACGGACGTTATTCTTCTTCTGCGGTTCAACGTACGCAACCGGATGTGCCCGGAGCAGGAGGATCTGCTGTTCAGGAGAACCGCTGTTTACGTAACCGGACCGGGTTTTTTCAGAGATCTCACTGAGCCTGAGATTACAATAAAACACAGCGTTCTCAGCAGTGGCTGAACTGTTTGTTTAGAACCTTCAGGGCTTCATAAACAAGGTAATGACGCAGATACACACTAAAAAACAGCCTTAATTGGAACTTCAGGTCTAGATCCGCTTTAATGACAAGAGAAGCTGCTCACTTAGTAGTTATGGTTGTATATGTCTTCCCAACTTGATGAAACAAAGAAGTGTTAGCACTGTTTTATTGTGCTACTTTTCTGCACTGCACCCCAGATGGGACTCGAACCCACAATCCCTGGCTTAGGAGGCCAGTGCCTTATCCATTAGGCCACTGGGGCATGTTTTGCTGTTATTACAATGCATTCACAAGCCATTCTGAGTTCACACAAAAGAGCATCATGTGACCTGTTTTTACGTGAGATACTAGACGCAGAGATTTCCCCACAGGGATGAGTCGAGTACCTATTAGACGACATCATGCAGAAGCGAAGAAGAAATCTCTGACAGAACCAGACTCAAAGATGTGCAGCCGTCTCCCAAAGTACTCTAACTTCCTTCTATCTGTGGAAAGAAGGACTCACCTCCACCTTGGCTCTTTTAGCAATACACTGCCATCTTATGGTCAGACTGCATAGTGCAGGGTTTCCCCCAGAAAACCTGTTCAGCCCGGTGGTAGGACCTCTAGGGCAGCGCACCGGCGGCCCACAGCGTTATTGTAAGACATTTATTAACAATACTTAAACGTAAAATAAATCAACAAGGCGACCTTGAGTGTCATGAAATATAATGCATTATTATTATTATTATAACTAAAAAAGTGGTAGTCCCCCCTCATCTGCCTCATCTGGTGCAGACAAACGGCCCTTTTATTTAATCTTCTCTTCTCCCTCTGCTGCGTCTCCAAGCGGTCTCTTCATATCTAAAGCAGACTGGATCATTTCTCTATGTGTTTTATCCCCACATAAAAATAATGATCTTTATGACGAGGATGGAGTCACATCAGTGGTGTTTATCAGTCGATGTTTGTGTCCCTGCTGCTGTTGTTTCAGTTGAGGGTCAGCGGTGAGAGTGAAGGAGCGATTCTGGAGGGAGTGGAGGACGATAAGGAATATCAGATATCTCTGTCTGCACTCTACGGAGACGGAGCTCAGAGCGAGGCTGTGGCCATACGCTACAGCACCGGTATGTCTCCAACAATCCCTTCCAAAGATAAAGATATAATGTTTGCCTACTTTTGAAGTTTTGCAGGAAGTCAGAATATCTTTGCTTTGTCTATATTTAGGTCTAATCTAAAGTCTTTGAATAATCCCTGCAGTGTCTGGTGGAGGCCCGTCCAGCGTCTCCGTCTCTGAGGAGACTGCGCTCAGCCTGGTGGTCAGCTGGGTTCCTCCCAACGCTCACGTCCTCCAGTATCGCGTGACGTACACGGCGCTGACTGGAGCTGAAACTCAGGACGTCACCGTGAGTGAGCTTCACTCATCACTGCCTCCGCTTCCTCTGCTTTATCCTCCATCGACTGACTTTCGGATCTCAGCGCTGCTCTTTACTCTCAGACTTGTGACTCTTTAAAGCGGTGTTTTTTGTCGTCTCCAGGTGTTAGTGCCAGGCGGTGAAAAGCGTGTGGTGTTGGAGTCTCTGCAGCCAGATACACGTTACAGCGTCCTGGTCACGGCTGAGTACCGCAACAGAGAGGGAGGCAGTGGTTCAGCTCAGGGCAAAACCAGTGAGTCAAACACGCTGTTTTTCAACCAACCAACCTGCTGGAAAAGAGCTTACATGTGCACTAAATATGGCAGATCTGAGTAAGGTCTGCAGATTAGACTGAAAGACCTTAACCTCTTCTTCACGGTTGCCCCCGTCAGACGCAGCGACAAAAGCGTCATAAAACCATGTCTAACTTTAACAAACACAGACATGCTGCATACCCACAGAAAGGTCAGAAACTCAGCTAAAAGCTCATATAAACCATTCTTATGTTCACCAAACACAGTTAAAACACAGATGGATCAAACCTGCAGGAGCGAAAAAAAAACGTTACAGCGCACACATTGAAAAGCAGCACCGGAGCGTCAGGGTGATTATGTAAACAAGAAAAACACGTGTCGACTGGACAGCGGAGAATCTACAGATTCTAACGGTACCATTTTTATCACTCTACGAACAAGATTCACGGATCCAGCCCCAAAATAAGAGCAAAACAACAACTGACTTTCAAGAAACACAAGCAGAAATGTTGTCTTACCTTTGCTGTTTATCAAAACAAGTTATTTCCACCAGAACAAAAACACTTCTAATGAAGAACTACACTTCCCAGAATGCTTTGGGAACAAATCCCGGTCTGATTGATCATTACAGAGCGACATTAGATCGTTCTGATTAGAGAAGGACGAATGTCCGCACAAATGCGTCACATGCATTTATGTCCTTTTGACTCGCTAATGAAGTGATTCACACACATTTGGAGACCGGGGTCTGATTCTACCGGTTTAGAGGTTTAAAACGAGCTGTCAATCACCCTAACTGACCAAGGTAAGCCAGAGCTATGGCGCTGCGTAACTGAAGACGCTGCAGAGTCACAGAGTTGTTATTACGCAACGCACAGGGAGCATCCATTTACAGATACCAAGATAATTCACATAGAGCTTGTAACTGCTGAGATTTAGGGTCAGGGAAGAAGTGGTTAAAGTGATAGTTGAGGGTTTTTCACATGAGGTACAGACACAAAGTGGTGAGTTTTTACGACAAACACCAGTCCATCACTTTTATAATCAAGTGCAACTGGTCTGAATTTAACCAGAAATTCACAGACGTCTCCTGCAGCCGGGTCACACTGGTGTCCACATGTCTGAGTCATATATTGTCCTCTAAAGGGAAACATGACGTTCATGTTCTTCTGAGGAACAGCTGAGACTCTTCAGTAGTTTCTTACTTATGGCTTGTCCTCAACTGGCAAACCAAACTCTCTCTCCCTCTCTCTCTCTCTCTCTCTCCCTCCCTCTGTAGCCAGTCTGAGGGTGAGCAGTGTGAGCGTCCTCCGCTCAGATCACTCCAGCATCTGTGTTTCCTGGAGAGCGTTGTCTGCCGTCAGTGGATATCGTATCATCATCCACTCTCTCAAAGGTAACAGGAGAACACCATCACTATAATAAATAAATATGTTACCAGAGAATGACTTAAAGGTGAAGTAAGTAGTTTATAGTGACATCTAGAGGAGAGGCTGAAATTAACATTTTAACGAACTGCTCCTCTGCTCACCCCCATAGACAAGACGACAAAGGAGGAGAGCGTGGACGAGTCCAGCAGCAGCCACTGTTTCACTGATCTGGAACCAGAGACTCTGTATCGCATCAGCGTGCATTCTCTCCTGGGCTCAGCAGAGGGCGCTGCTGTGTCCATTCTCCATCCAACAGGTTTGAAGGCTGGGGTTTTGTTTCCACAGTTAAAAAAAATAATGAAATAATCATTGTGAATATTTTGTATACAGCTTCAGCTCCAGCCAGAATCCCCATCCATCCCCGACTCTATCCCATCCACAATGAAGGTGATGTTTGTAAATATTAGGCAAATATTAGAGCTTTAACTCAGGAGTCATTTTCATTATCTATTCATATGTTGTTTATTTTCTGTTAATTATTTTCCATGAAAACATCAATGTCCTCAAAAGCAAATAGTAAAACAACCCCCCCATGTCCTTACTTTGTGTGAATTGAGCGCCCTCTTGTGTTGCAGTGTGTCCTGAAGTCACCATCAGAAACAGCCTTGTTAAAGGTGACACACACAAACACACACACACATTCTTGTACTTGCTGCATACTGACAAAGTGAGGACCAGCATTTCCACTTTATAAATCAACACAATTACAAATATCTACTTCATGAATGACATCTATAAAGAACTACTGGTTGCAGTACCATAAAATGTCTGCAGGTGGAGCCCCAGAGCAAAAAGGGCTGGAAAACTTTTGATTTTTTTTTTTATTATTATTTTTGGTCCAAAATTGGACAAAAACATCATACTATACTATGTCGTCCAATATTTTAAAAAAAATAATTTGACCCAATAAATTTTGGTCCAAAATTTGAAGAAAAAAAATTTACCCCAAATTTTTGGTCCAGAATTTGACAAAAAAGTGATACTATACTATGTCGTTTTTTTTACAAATTGAGTATAGCATGTTATAGCAACCTGAGGAAGTGATTTCAATGAAAACAAAGTGAGGACCGGCCAAAATGTCCTCACTTTGTAAAAAATGACCTCACGTTGTTGGTTAAAAACCCTCACTGGTCCTCAGTATGCCGCAAGTACAAGAACTCACACACACACACACAAAAATCACATGATTAAACCTCTTCTTCTTCTTCTTCTTCTTCTTCTTCAGGCTTCGACATGATGGAGGCGTTCGGTTTGACTCGCAGCGCTCACTCGTCAGTAGAGGGCGTTGCAGCGGAGACGTTCGTCTTCAGCGCGCTCCCCACGTTCACGCTGTACAGAAACGTCCAGCTCACGCAGAGCACCAGGTGAGACACAAACACGACAACAACAACAACAACAACAACAACCCTTTATACAGTGCCTTTCAAAATAAGAGCTTTTAAACAAGACAATGATGGTGAAGTATGATCAGTAGCAGCTAAAATCTCTTTCCCTATATATATATATGTATATGTATATACATATATATATATATATAAAATATATAAATGTACATTAAGTTTATATTTGATATTTTATAGCAGGTTTGATTCGTGTTTTTATATATGTATATGTATATATATTTATCTATATATACATATATACAATGTGGATACATATATGCATATATATGTATATACATACTGTAAATACTAATTTAAATCTAAATAAAGTGTCTACTTTTCTCTAATGACAGTCATGGACAGTGAAATCTTTGAAAAGGTTTATTTCTACCGTTCTCCGTCCAGGTTCATCCATCCTGCAGGGTTCTCTCCAGAACACACCGTGAGCATGGCCTTCCGCATCTTACAGGAAACGCCCAGAGAGCCTTTCGCCCTGTGGCAGCTCACCGACAACGACTTCCAGCCAAAGATGGGAGTGATTCTCGACCGTGAGTAACACGACTGCGTCTGTCTTTGTCAGCCTCAAGTCTCAAGTCCTGCCATGAGATAAAAGCTGAGATAGAATTCAAAGCACAATAAAAAGGTCCATCTCACTTTCAATGAGCTTCTCGTGACGACACAATCAGGAGCTGCTGTGTTTGTTTTTGTCACGTAAGCAAACCTGAAGGATTCCTACCTAGTATCTTTCAATCTACCTAGGTAGCTAAGAATCTATCTATCTATCTATCTATCTATCTATCCATCTATCTATCTATCTATCTATCTATCTATCTATCTATCTATCTATCTATCTATCTATCTATCTATCTATCTATCTGTCTGTCTGTCTATCTGTCTATCTGTCTATCTGTCTATTTATCTCTATCTGTCTATTTATCTATCTATCTATCTATCTATCTATCTATCTATCTATCTATCTATCTATCTATCTATCTATCTATCTATCTATCTATCTATTTATCTATCTATCTTTCTATCTATTTATCGTTCTATCTATCTATCTATCTATCTATCTATCTATCTATCTATCTATCTATCTATCTATCTATCTATCTATCTTTGGGTTGGAATAAAAGAAATACTTGGATTTAGATCTATCTATCGCTAGGTAGCTAACTACCTAGTATCTTCCAATCTACCTAGCTAGGAAGCTAGCTAACTTTATCTTATATCAATTGCCATCTATCTATCTATCTATCTATCTATCTATCTATCTATCTATCTATCTATCTATCTATCTATCTATCTATCTATCTATCTATCTATCTATCTATCTATCTATCTATCTATCGCTAGGTAGCTAACTAGCTAGCTAGCTACCTTTATCTTTCTATCAATTGACAGGTAGCTCGCTAACTAGCATATTTCTATCCATCTAGCTAGCGAGGTAGCTGGTTAATATCTGTCTGTCTGTCTGTCTATGTATCGCTAGGTAGCTAACTACCTAGTATCTTTCAATCTACCAAGCTAGCTCGGAAGCTAGCTAGCTAACTTTCTATCAATTTCCAGATAGCTAGCTAACTAGCATATTTCTATATCCAGATAGCTAACAAGGGAGCTGGTTAATATCTATCTATCTGTCGATCTATCGCTAGGTAGCTAACTACCTAGTATCTTTCAATCTACCTAGCTCGCTAGGAAGCTAGCTAATTTTATCTTTCTAACCCTAACCCTGAGCCTTATGCTTAGGAGCTAAAAATCTGTTGTTGTCTATGCTGCGAATGTTTCCGCTGAGATTAAAACCACATGCAAACCACACCTGGAAAAAATACCTCGCGTTTCCCTTCGTTCGCTTTAGTTCCAGATCAAACGTTGTATGAAGCAAAGTCAGCTTTCCTTCTGGTCCACAGCTACCACAAAGCACCTGGTCTACTTCAGTCTGGACTACAGGGGAGAGGTGCAGGAACTGACCTTTGACCAGCCTCAGGTCCACAAACTCTTCTACGGCAGCTTTCACAAGGTGACATTTACTGAGTCATGCAAATAAATGTCAAATAACTGTGGATAACCTCTTTCGGATTCAGAGCGTCTGCACACTTGAGAATATGCAGATTTTGATGCACTAATGTTATCAGAATTTGGAAACATTGGAACAGATGTTTCTTCTTGTTGTTGTTATTATCTTCTTATCTTCCTGGAGTTTCACGTCAGTTTGAATGACTTGTGTTTTTCCAGATCCACTTGTCTGTCAGTCAGGTGAGCGTCTCTCTGTCCGTGGACTGCCAGCGCGTCGGTGAAAGACCTGCTCGACCGCTCGGGAACCTGCCGACGGATGGTTTCGAGATGCTCGGCAAACTGGTGAAGACCAGAGGACCCAGCAGTGGATCCGCTCCGGTACTTTGATTCTGTTTCCACCATTTACTTTAAAGGGGCGGGACACAAATGCTAAACTAACATGCTAAATCAACTTTTGAATCATTTAAATCCTTGTTTTTGTGACTCTGGAGGTCCTATCAGTCGGCAAAGTGTTTAAAAAATGATGACTCACTCATGTTTTTGTGGTCCTCCTCAGTCTAAGTACAGGAGAGAAAACTTCCACGTTCTCTGGGACGTCACAATGCGATAAATTCCTGGAATTGTTGTCTCGCGGAACTCCGCTTTGTCCGTAAAACACGCGAGAGTGCTGGCGAGGGCAGCGGTATCTGAAAACCGGAAGTCTGCAAAGTCCTTGAAAAGTTCTATCGTTGGCTCCACAGTGCAGCACAGAGTTCTACACAAACTTCCAGCCTCAGAGGATTATAGGTTACATATGACAGCAATGTGCCTGCAAAATGATCACTTTAACAAATGCTAACTGCTGTTAGCTTCCTGTAGCCTCTGTGGCTGATGTCATTTCCTGTCCCTGCTGTGGTGCTTCATCCTTATGGTATATATATATATATATATATATATATATATATATATATATACATATATATATATACATATATATATATATACATATATATATATATATACATGTAAGGTGGTACCTAACCTAATAAGCTAACTACTTAGTATCTTCAATCAGCCCTAACTAACTTTAACTTTCTATCAATTGCCAGGTAGCTAACTAGCATAATTCTATCCATCTAGCTAGCGAGGGAGCTGGTTAATATCTATCTATCTATCTATCTATCTATCTATCTATCTATCTATCTATCTATCTATCTATCTATCTATCTATCTATCTATCTATCTATCTATCTATCTATCTATCTATCTATCTATCGCTAGGTAGCTAACTACCTAGTATCTTTCAATCTACCTAGCCAGCTAGGAAGCTAGCTTACTTTAACTTTCTGTCAATTGCCAGGTAACTAGCTAACTAGCATATTTCTATCCATCTAGCTAGCGAGGGAGCTGGTCAATATCTATCTATCTATCTATCTATCTATCTATCTATCTATCTATCTATCTATCTATCTATCTATCTATCTATCTATTGCTAGGTAGCTAACTACCTAGTATCTTTCAATCTACCTAGCCAGCTGAGAGGTAGCTTACTTTAACTTTCTATCAATTGCCAGGTAGCTAGCTAACTAGCATATTTCTATCCATCTAGCTAGCGAGGGAGCTGGTTAATATCTATGTATCGATCTGTCGATCTATCGCTAGGTAGCTAACTTCTGACCAAAGCATGTCACAGACGTGTTCACTTGGACACCAGGGTTAAGTAGGTTCACTTATAAATAGGGTATAATATGACCCCTTTAAAGTGCTCTCAGTCCGGTTTCACTCTGACCTCTGACCTCTGACCTCTCTCTGTCTCCAGTTCCAGCTGCAGTCGTTTGAGATCGTCTGTAACACCACGTGGTCCCTGGAGGACACCTGCTGTGACCTGCCTGGACTGGTCCGTCTGCATCCAGACCACATGTATGGAGGTCAGGGATCGATGGATGTTTCTAATGAATGACTGTGTGTGTGTGTGTGTTGTGTGTGTCACAGAGGGATGAGGAGAGTTGTCCTGCACCGGCGTACACCTGCACCTGTTCCTCTGACGCCCCTGGAGCCTCTGGATCACCTGGACCTCCTGTACGTCACTGGAACTGTTCCATCGCATCATCATCATCATCATCATCCTCAGCGTTAGCTAATCGTTCAGTGTTTTTTCTCTCTTTTCAAACAGGGGAAACCAGGTCCTCGGGGAGAGAAAGGCGAGAAGGGAGAACAAGGTGGAAAGGTGAGGAAGGAAATCAAACTGTCACGTTGGAGCTACTGCTTCACCAGGAGCAAAGAGACAAACATCATTTATGAATAGATAGTAGTAAAAGGTTTGACGCGCTTCAACGCACGATACGACGCGTTTCCGTGACGACTGACCGGAAAAAGACGCGAATGACGTCATGTTTACGTGCCGCCGACACCAGAGTCCAGCTGCATTAGCTCCTTTTAGCGCCGTTAGCGTTAGCCTACAGCGGAACTGGAGCGGTCTGTTTATTAAAGGAAAAATAGCAGCGCTAACAAATAACGTTAGCGTACCAGTGTAACTGCGTATGTGTGCCTCTGTTTTTAAAGGTTAGCGTTAGCTTTAGAGACTAATTTTAACGATCGGGAGTCACGCAAACAAGACGTCATGTGCGTCTTTTTCCGATCAGTCGTCATGGAAACGCGTCATGCGTTAACATAAATCATGTCAAATCACAAACACTATGTTTACCTTTAAATATAGACTAAAATAACAGATTTCTTGAAACTGGACAAGACAGAATTTAAAGAAATGACATTGGGATTTGTTTTCTTCTGCTCAAAATGTATTATTATTATTATTATTATTATTATTATTATTGAACAATTTGAATGTACAACACTGCAAGGTGTACAATAACAAACAGCACATTTTTGACATAATTAACAATAAATTACAGATAGAGTACAACTCAAATATATAATAATAATAAAAATAACAGGAGATTCAGGGAAAAACTTTACATAATGCTTCAGTAAAGTAATATTTTTGTTGTTATTTACCTAATCAGAGCCTTAAGCAAAGAAAAGGAGCAAATGTAGGTAATGATTTTGCAAATGTTTGTTTGTGAATAAAGAATTTTGCATGTAGGATAATAACAAAGTTCATCAGGTGTTCAAGAGCGTTATCGTTCTTAACGTAGTATATGTTAATATAATTACATAATATCTGTAACATAGTAGAATAACAGGGTATTTAATATTACAATGTAAAAATCACATTATATTATATTATAGTATATTATATATACTAAAAAAGTAGTATAAGTATAGTATGACGTTTTTGGCAAATTTTGGACCAAAAATTTGGGGTCAAATTTTTTTTTTCAAATTGTGGACGACAGAATAGTATGATGCTTTTGTCAAATTTTGGACCAAATTTTTTTTGTCAAATTTTGGACCAAATTTTTTTTTTCAAATTTTGGACCAAATCTTTTTTTTCATAATTTTTTCCAATTTTTGGATGACATAGTATAGTATGACGTTTTTGTCAAATTTTGGACCAAATTTTCTTTTCATAATTTTGGACCAAATTTTCTTTTCATAATTTTGGACCAAATTTTTTTCTCATAATTTTTTTAAACTTTTGGACGACATAGTATAGTATGACGTTTTTGTCAAATTTTGGACCAAAAATTTTGGTCACATTTTTTTTGTCAAATTTTGGACCACATTTTTTTTTCATAATTTTTTTCAACTTTTGGACGACATCGAATATTATTGACTTATTGTCAAATTTTTGACCTAAAACTTTTTCTCAAAGATTTTTTCAAATTTGGGACCAAAAATAATAAAAACAAAATAATAATCAAAAAAGTTTTCCAGCCCTTTTTGCTCTGGGGCTCCACCTGCAGACATTTTATGGTACTGCAACCAGTAGTTCTTTATAGATGTCATTCATGAAGTAGATATTTGTAATTGTGTGGATTTATAAAGTGGAAATGCTGGTCCTCACTTTGTCAGCAACCCAGTCCTCGTGTGTTTCAGGGGGAGGTTGGTCCTCCAGGAAAAAGTGGATCTGAAGGAGGCCTCGGCCTCTTAGGCAGTGTGGGACCTCGAGGTATAACTGTCAACGGCAAAGAGGTGAAGAAATAAACAATCAATAATCAATAATCAATAATGACTAAAGCAGCAGTAACACAGAACTCTCTCTACATGTTTGTGATTCTGGACCTGGATGTGTTTTTATCTCTCAGGGTCCTCCAGGTGTGAAGGGTGAAAAGGGCGAGGCTGGACGACCAGGCGTCCAGGTGAGCTTCCTGAGAACATGCTAACATCTTCATCTCATGGTTAGAGTAGAATCTGAATTTCATTGTAAACGAGTCGCTCTCCTGCACCAAAGTCCGCTGGGAAAATCAGTGTTTTAAGTTTTGCTGGGACAGAGGAGCTGCTCGTCCACCGGGGGCTCTTTTCTCAGCTTGTGTCGCTGAGGTGAATCCAAACCAAAGTATTTGAAATTCTGCAGTATCAAGGCTAGATAGATAGATAGATAGATAGATAGATAGATAGATAGATAGATAGATAGATAGATAGATAGATAGATAGATAGATAGATAGATAGATAGATATTAACCAGCTACCTGGCTAGCTAGATGGATAAAAATATTCTAGTTAGCTAGTTAGTTTTGATTGAAAGATAACATTAGCAAGCAAGTAGTTGGATATCTAGAGATAGATTTTCTTATTTTGTTGTATAGATAGATATTAGTCAACTACCTCACTAGCTAGATGGATAAAAAATATGTTAGTTAGCTAGCTACCTGCCAATTGATAGAATTGATAGAAAGATAATGTTAGTTAGCTAGGTAGATTGAAAGATACTGGGACATTTTTCATGATTCTCACGTTGTTTTTACTGAGTTGTTTGTTTTCATGGTTTTTATTTTGTAGTATAGACAGATATTAATCAACTACCTCGCTAGCTAAATGGATAAAAATATGCTAGATAGATAGATAGATAGATAGATAGATAGATAGATAGATAGATAGATAGATAGATAGATAGATAGATAGATAGATAGATAGATAGATAGATAGATAGATAGAAAGTTAGTTAGCGTCCTAGCTAGGAATTTGGTGCAGAGAGTGATCACTTTTCACAAAAACAACACAAACTTCAGTTAAAGACTTTAAGATTAAGTGGTGGAAATATTCCTTAAGAGATCATAAAAATATGCTAGTTATCTAGCTACCTGGCAATTGATAGAAAGATAACGTTAGCTAGCTAGGTAGATTGAAAGATACTAGGTAGTTAGCTGCATAGATAGATAGATAGATAGATAGATAGATAGATAGATAGATAGATAGATAGATAGATAGATAGATAGATAGATAGATAGATAGATAGATAGATAGATAGATAGATAGATAGATAGATAGATTTATTCATGGTTTTTATTTTGTTCGTTAAGTGGCTAACGTCTTGTTTTATCATCTACGTAATGTCTCTGCAGGGTTTGTCAGGACCTCCAGGCTCAAAGGGTGAAGAAGGACCTCCAGGTCCACAGGTGAGCTGTTTGACCACAGTCAATACACAACAGTGATGTCAGCAGTTCTTCATCCATCATCATCCTCTTCTTCCTCTGTCTCTGTCTCAGGGCATCAGAGGAGCTGAGGGAAACATTGGTACATCAGGTATCACTGGACCCAGGGTGAGATTCACTTACTCACTCATTTACTCACTGGTGCAGTCACTGGGTCAAAATGTCATCGCTCCAATTTTACACTGTTATTCATTTTAAAAATGAATAAATGTCCCATTAAATCTCTTTTATTCCTCACAGCTTTTAAAAATGAATGGACCTGTTCTACATTTATATGCAAATGATGTGTTTTTGTTGAGTTGGGACGTTTTTTATGATTCTCACTGTTTTTGCTGAGTTGTTTTTTTTTCATGGCTTTTATTTTGTTATCATCGCTAGCTAGATGGATAGAAATATGCTAGTTAGCAAGCTACCTGGCAATTGATAGAAAGATAAAGTTAGCTAGCTTCCTAGCTAGCTAGGTAGATTGAAAGATACTAGGTAGTTAGCTACCTAGTGATAGATAGATAGATAGATAGATAGATAGATAGATAGATAGATAGATAGATAGATAGATAGATAGATAGATAGATAGATAGAAATATGATAGATAGTTAGCTAGCTACAGTACCTGGCAATTGATAGAAAGTTAGCTAGCTAGGTAGGTAGATTGAAAGATACTAGGTAGTTAGCTACCTAGCGATACATAGACAGACAGATATTAACCAGCTACCTTGCTAGCTAGGTAGATTGAAAGATACTAGGTAGTTAGCTACCTAGCGATAGATAGATAGACAGACAGATATTAACCAGTTACCTCGCTAGCTAGATGGATAGAAATATGCTAGTTAGCGAGCTACCTGTCAATTGATAGAAAGATAAAGTTAGCTAGCTTCCTAGCTAGCTAGGTAGATTGAAAGATACTAGGTAGTTAGATACCTAGCCGATAGATAGATAGATAGATAGATAGATAGATAGATAGATAGATAGATAGATAGATAGATAGATAGATAGATAGATAGATACCTGGTAATTGATATAAGATAAAGTTAGCTAGCTTCCTAGCTAGCTAGGTAGATTGAAAGATACTAGGTAGTTAGCTACCTAGCGATAGATAGATAGATCTAAATCTAAGTATTTCTTTTATTCCAACCCAAATATGTACCTACAGTTTATTCCTATGTTTATATTCTTCAGGGTTTCCAAGGAATGCCAGGATACCCGGGGAGTGGGGGGGACAGAGGTCCTCCAGGACCTGTAGGACCAACGGTGAGTCAGGAGGGACAAATAACAACATTGCAAAGAGAACTGCAAAACCACGCTTCATAATTACAGTCATGAAGTCATGATTAAATGTCGTCTCTTTCTTTGTCATTTTCCAGGGTTTGTCAGGGAATAAAGGAGAACGAGGAGAGAAGGTGAATTTTAACTTTGTCATTGAATTCAAATAATGTTTCACAACATTCTGTCACGCGTTCTGTTGTTTTTAGTAAATTAAGTTTGAGCCAAGAGCTTGGTAAATTTATTAAAACATATACACATTCATGTTGACTAAAAGGTTTGGGTTTGGGGAAAATTCTGCTCATTTTTTGGCAAATTTTGGACCCAAAGAAAATCTCCTGTGACACAACTGTGGTTAGGTATTTGTACTTCACATTTACGTAATATATTGTATTTCATGCTTTTTTTTTTTTTTGTAATATTTATATTTCTGTGTGTTTTTATTTGAGACTTTTATTTGCTTGGGGCAAATTGTAATTCATTATATTTTATGGCTGTGTTTTAACCTCAGGGAGAACCTCAGTCCATGGCCATGATCTACCAACTGGTCACACAGGCCTGTGAGCAACTAGTACACAGTAAGTTATACATATGTATAATAAATATATATATATATATGTATATATTTATATATGAAGAGGCTGTCCTCAGGGTGGGCGAGACATTTTCACACGGTTCACTGCAGAACATGGTGTTGTACTGAAACGACAAGGTGTCATGCTACTACTTTGCGGCTACCTTGGCGTACCTGTTTCCAATGGTAAGCTAGCGAGGCTACGATTAGCATTAGCACAGGGCTAACATGATACAAACACTGTGCAACCTGATGAGGCACAACGCAAATGTTTTCATTTTCAATTGGCATTAGCGTAGCTCGATGTTGTGACTGTCGGCCACGCTGATGGATCATGGAAATTGATGCACTTTGACAGTGAGCCGACTTTCTTTAAAATTTTGTATAAAAGTATGTTGGAATTACTTGACATTTTCCATCATAATAGTCGGCATCGCCATGAACAAGGATCTGTTAAAAATATTTGCAAACCTCTTAAGGAATAATTTTAATACATTTTTGAAATTCAGGAAATGATGCATTTGCCCTGATGCACTTTGACAGTGAGCTGACTTTCTTCTCAAAAACACATTAGGCACATTTGCGTTGTATGTATATGTATATATATATATATATATACATATATATACACATATATATACACACACACACACATGGCCTTATATATACATGTATGATCTCCAGAGGTGAAGACATTGTCTTGATTTTTCAGAGGAGGTGTTGAAGCTCGACACCTTCATCAACGAGATCAGTCGTAAGCCGGCTCCCATCGAGGAGCCCGTGGGGCCCCCAGGGGAGCCTGGTATCCCGGGGCCCAAAGGTCCACCAGGGGGCAGGGGGGGCCAGGGGAGTGTTGGCCGGAGGGGAAGACCTGGCAGACCTGGATATCCAGGAGAACAAGGTGAGAAGCCGTCTGAAAAGAAAGAAAGAAAGGAACCAGGTCTTGTTGTTCTTGTTCTTCTACTGTGAGATTTAATGGCATGTTAGATCCATGATGTTACACCACTGCCCTCTACTGGAGGTATAAATGAATCTGTCCCATGTGTCTTTGTTTGTGTGCAGGACAGAGAGGCGTCCTCGGGGTCAAAGGTGAAGCAGGGACTAATGTACACGGGTCCACAGGAGTCAAAGGATTTGCAGGTAATAACGCGGTTAGAGCTGAAACCATGACTCTGTTAATGGTGCAAACACACGGAGAGTGAACCCGTGTGTTTCTGTGAGCAGGTCCTCCAGGTGAGTCCAAGCTGGGAGACCCAGGTCCTAAAGGAGAAGATGGTCAACCAGGACCTTCAGGACTTTCTGGACCGTCTGGACAGCCGGGCGAGGTTGGACCTCCGGGAGCATGTGACAGCAGTGGAGGCTGTCAGAGTCTTCACCAGGAACCAGGTCAGTCTCCTACACTCTGATCAACCGCTGTTGATGCTCACATCAGGTTTCTGTCATCAATAATCACAGCTTTAGCCACACGGGTGGATAGATAGATACAGATACAGTACCTGGCAATTGATAAAAAGATAAAGTTAGCTAGGTAGATTGAAAGATACTAGGTAGTTAGCTACCTAGCGATAGATAGACAGACAGACAGATATTAATCAGCTCCCTCGCTAGCTAGATGGAGAGAAATATGCTGGTTAGCAAGCTACCAGGCAGTTGATAGAAAGATAGAATTAGCTAGCTTCCTAGCTAGCTAGAAAGATTGAAAGATACTATGTAGTTGGCTACCTAGCGATAAATAGACAGACAGACAGATATTAACAAGCTACCTCGCTAGCTAGATGGATAGAAATATGCTAGTTAGCGAGCTACCAGGCAATTGATATAAAGATAAAGTTAGCTAGCTTCCTAGCTAGCTAGGTAGATTGAAAGATACTATGTAGTTGGCTACCTAGCGATAGATAGATAGATAGATAGATAGATAGATAGATAGATAGATAGATAGATAGATAGATAGATAGATAGATAGATAGATAGATAGATAGATATTAACCAGCTACCTCGCTAGCTAGGTGGATAGAAATATGATAGATAGTTAGCTAGCTACAGTACCTGGCAATTGATAGAAAGTTAGCTAGCTAGCTTCCGAGCTAGCTTGGTAGATTGAAAGATACTAGGTAGTTAACTACCTAGCGATACATAGACAGACAGACAGATATTAACCAGCTACCTCGCTAGCTAGATGGATAGAAATATGCTAGTTAGCAAGCTACCTGGCAATTCATAGAAAGATGAAGTTAGCTAGCTTCCAAGTTACTGAGACATTAAGATGTTTTGTTGTGGTGTTTCCATCACTGTTGTTAGCTCTTATTTGAGATAAAGAAATGACCGTTACATCCTTCTACTTAAATGCTCTGCCCTGGATGGATGTGCCGATGACGCCCTGTTTTAATGTGGATGAAGCCTTTGTGTCAAATATAGTCAACTTTCCTCACATGACGTTGACTTTTGTTGTTGTTGTTGTTTCAAGATCCAGATCCAGATCCATATTACGGCTATCAGGCCTGAGAGCATGTGAAGAAACCACAGACAGTGACTGTGACGTCTGCCTCAAACAACTGAGCTTTAAACCAAAACACTGCGATGAAGCAGCCACTGGTCAGAACTCTCATCGTAACAGTCATAGAAAGTGTTTTTAACAACACTGAGCATCGTAACAGGAACATACTTTCTCACTGGGACTCACTTTAACTCCCGTTATTCACATGTTTATGCACTGCCTTGTAGTTTAGTGTGTTTCTTCATCTCTATCTGGTTTATTCTAACCTTATCTGCCTCATAATGAAAACACACACATCGTCCACGGTGGAGATGATACTGTGAGAATGTCTGGTGCCGCCGGGTTCACCGTCGTTTGTATATTTTTACTGTTTATTTTATTATTTTTACTCATGTTATAATATAATGTTGTATACTGTTTATATTCACGTTGAAAATCAGTGTTTATTTTTTAATGATGTCCTGGGCTTTGGGTTATACACTTTGTGTGTGTGCGTGCGTGTGTGTGAGTGTGAGTGTGTTGTATTTGTGTTAATAAATTTCCTTTTAATATGTTTCTAAAAAAAAAAGTATTTTTTTCGTCACGTTTTTCGTTATTTAGCTCAATAACTTATCAAACTGAATGGTGTTAAAGGTGCTGCAGAATGCATGTAGGGCTCCTGGAGCTGGGAACTCACCACCAGGGGGCAAAGACGAGCAGTGAGTTTTCAGACTTTTAATTCACACGTTTATCCATTAAAATAGATTTAAATCCATGATACATTTTCTCTGTGACTTTATACAAACATTTATAAAAACTTATTTTTATAAAAGATTCAACTGCTTAAAATTACGTTAGTTTAAGTTTACGACGTCTTAAGAACGTGTTTGTGTCTTTATTTCACTGTTAGACAGACTTTAACAACAGGAAACTGAAGTTTGTAAACCACTCACTCTCCCACACCAAAGTCACTCACTCTCACACACCAAAGTCCACTCACTCTCTCACACCAAAGTCACTCACTCTCCCACACCAAAGTCACTCACTCTCCCACACCAAAGTCACTCACTCTCCTACACCAAAGTCACTCACTCTCCCACACCAAAGTCACTCACTCTCCCACACCAAAGTCACTCAATCTCCCTGCACCAAAGTCACTCACTCTCCTACACCAAAGTCACTCACTCTCCCACACCAAAGTCACTCACTCTCCCACACCAAAGTCACTCAATCTCCCTGCACCAAAGTCACTCACTCTCCCACACCAAAGTCACTCACTCTCCCACACCAAAGTCACTCACTCTCCCACACCAAAGTCACTCACTCTCCCACACCAAAGTCACTCACTCTCCCTGCACCAAAGTCACTCACTCTCTCACACCAAAGTCACTCACTCTCCCACACCAAAGTCACTCACTCTCCCACACCAAAGTCACTCACTCACACCAGTCACTCACTCTCCCACACCAAAGTCACTCACTCTCTCACACCAAAGTCACTCACTCTCCCACACCAAAGTCACTCACTCTCCCACACCAAAGTCACTCACTCTCTCACACCAAAGTCACTCACTCTCCCACACCAAAGTCACTCACTCTCCGTGAATTCAGCTTTTAAAATATTTAATTTAGACCTAACTCAGTGACACAAAGTGACCACACGAGGCAGCAGAGGACCAGCAGCTCCTGTGTCCCTGTGAGCTAAAATCCCTGATTTTCTCTATGGACTTTGGTGTGGGAGAGAAACTAACAGTGAAATAAAGACGTGAACATATTCTTAAAAATATCGTAAAGTTAAACCGACGTAGGTTCTATGGACTGAGCGTTCCTTGTTGATAACAGCAGGGGGCGCTCACAGCACTCACAGCACACGTTTGTAACACTTAAAAAAAAAACACCCTGAGAGAAAGTCATAAACACTTCATAGGTTCATAAATGTGCGTCTGTTTTACACTGAGCATCAAACACTGACTGAGGACACGAGGACACGAGGACGTGAGGACATGAAGACATGAGGACACGAGGACATGAAGACATGAGGACACAAGGACATGAAGACATGAGGACACGAGGACATTCTTCTTCTTCTTCTTCTTCTTTAACATCTGGACACAAACATGTGGATCTTGACTCTTTCACCAACTGGGAGCAAGAAAGTTTAGACCTTTTAAAGCAACCTCGAAGCCCAGGAAACAAGCCTGAGACACAGAGACACAGAGAGAGGGGAATACATTAGGTATTTCAGCAAGAGAATGCAGATTTAAAGCGTGTGTGTGTGTGCGTGTGTGTGTGTGTGTGTGTTACCGCGTTGGCAGGAAACGCTCTGAGGAAAACGGCGTTGAATCCTTTATAAAGAGCTTTAACTCCTTCTTCACGCAGCAGAGTTCTCAACACGTCCAGAACACCTGAGTACTTAGTGTCTGCAGCTACACACACACACACACACACGCACACACACACACACACACATTTAAAGATGGCTGCCTTCAGCAACAACAGAGGGGGCGGAGCTTCAGGTGAACAGTTCTCACCCGTCTGGAAGTTGGACTTGAGGACGTCTGGAGGAAGAGCGATCGTCCAGTTCATGATCCCTGCGACACCACCAGCCAGGAGGACGTGAGGACAGCTGAGCTGAGACACACTGAGGGACAAGAGACACTGAGACACTGAGAGACAAGAGACACTGAGACATAGACAAATATATCTCTTCACTGTAACCATGGTTACTGACCTTTGACCCTCAGGTGTCAGGAGGTTTTTGAGGTATTCGTAGGTCAGGAAGTAGAGACCAGTCGAGGGGACGTCTGAGGGAAATGGGACAAACGTAGAGAAGACCATGTCAGTCTGTGTGTGTGTGTGTGTGTGTGTGTGTATGTGTTCTTGTACTTGCGGCATACTGAGGACCAGTGAGGGGTTTTTAACCAACAAAGTGAGGTAATTTTTACAGAGTGAGGACATTTTGGCCGGTCCTCACTTTGTTTTCAATTAAATCACTTCCTTAGGTTGTAAACATGCTATACTCAATTTGTGAAAAAAAAAAAAAAATTGGACAACATAGTATAGTATGACGTTTTTGACAAATTTGGGACCAAAATTTTTTGGTCAAATTTTTTTGGAAATTTTGGTAAACATAGTATAGTATGACATTTTTGTCAAATTTGGGAACAACAATTTTTGGACCAAAAATTTTGGGTCAAATGTTGGTAAACATAGTATAGTATGACGTTTTTGTCAAATTTGGGACCAAAAATTTGGGACCAAAAATTTGGGACCAAAAATTTGGGACCAAAAATTTGGGACCAAAAATTTGGGACCAAAAATTTTGGGTCAAATTTTGGTCGACATAGTATAGTATGACATTTTTGTAAAATTTTGGACCAAATTTTTTTTTGTAAAATTTTGGACCAAATTTTTTTTTTAAATTTTGGACGACATGGAATAGTGTGACATTTTTGTCAAATGTTGGACCAAAAAAAAAATATCAAAAAGTTTTTCCAGCCCTTTTTGCTCTGGGGCTCCACCTGCAGACATGTTGTGGTACTGCAACCAGTAGTTCTTTATAGATGTCATTCATGAAGTAGATATTTGTAATTGTGTTGATTTATTAAGTGGAAATGCTGGTCCTCACTTTGTCAGCAGCCCAGTCCTCAGTATGCAGAAAGTACAAGAATGTGTGTGTGTGTGTGTGTGTGTGTGTGACCTCTGATCAGGGTCAACACCGTCCCTCTGTAAATGCTGCGTATTCCCTGCTCTTTATAGAGCTGCAGAGCACAGTCCAGAGGCCCCGCCCACCTGGTGCCGCCGCTACTCGCCTGAACCTAAAAAAAACACGTTAAAGAACTTTACGTCACGTTATGAATACATCGAGATTTACAACGATTAATGACACGCTTAAAAAAAAACAACAACGTTAAAAAGACCGTTTCAGACAACGCAATCATTACGTTGATGTAGTTGTTAGATGATGTGTCCACTAGAGGGCAGTGCAGAGTTGTGACAACGTATTATTATGAAAACAAAAACAAAAAAAAGCGGGCGAACAAATGCAGCACTTCCACATTCCACCAGCAGGACGTCGTCAGCTCACCTGCAGTAAACATTTGATTCTCTCTCCTGGAGCAACGATCACCGTCGTGAAGACGCCGGCCAGACATCCAGAGAGGAAGATCTGAGAGTGTCTGAGAAAACACGGGAAAACACGGGAAAACACAGGAAAACACAGGAAAACACACATTAAACACAAGAAAACACAGAAAACACAGGAAAACTCACATTAAAACACATTAAAACACAGGAAAACACACATTAACAGGAAAACACACAGGAAAACAACATCATTAACCAAATGATTAATCAAATAATCAATAAAATAATGGACAGACGTGAGAGTAATAGTAAAAGGAGCGAGTTTGGAACTGGAAAGCACCTCAGCAGCAGGGGGCGCTAATCCTTGATTTAAGTTTCTGTGTTTTCTGTGTGTTTTCATGTGTTTTTCTGTGTGTTTTCATGTGTTTTCTTGTGTTTTTCTGTGTTTTCATGTGTTTTCTTGTGGTTTTCTGTGTGTTTTCATGTGTTTTCCTGTTTTCTGTGTGTTTTCCTGTGTTTTCCTATGTTTTCCTGTGTTTTTCTGTGTTTTCCTGTGATTTCCTGTGTTTTCCTGTGTTTTTCTGTGTGTTTTCCTATGTTTTCCTGTGTTTTCCTATGTTTTCCTGTGTTTTTCTGTGTGTTTTCCTGTGATTTCCTGTGTTTTCTGTGTGTTTTCCTGTGTTTTCCTATGTTTTCCTGTTTTCCTGTGTTTTTCTGTGTGTTTTCCTATGTTTTCCTGTGTTTTTCTGTGTGTTTTCATGTGTTTTCCTGTGTTTTTCTGTGTGTTTTCCTGTGTTTTCCTGTGTTTCCTCTGATTTTTAAAGTGATGTTTGACTGAACTGTCCCTTTAAACTCAGACACATGAATAATGAGGACGAAGAAGACATTTGTGGACGTGGAGTCAGACGAGGACAGAACAGAAGCAGCACTGGTGGGAGGAGCCAAGGTAACATGAGGAAAGTGTGTGTGTGTGTGTGTGTGTGTGTGTGTGTGTGTGTGTGTGTGTGTGTGTGTGTGTGTGTGTGTGTGTGTGTGTGTGCGTGCGCGCGTGCGTGCTAACGTTAGCGGTCGACCAGGGTCCGTGTGCTGCAGCTGTTTACCCAGACCAAAGCCAAAGAAACTGATGGCCATCATCGGAGCCACGCCCACCAGAGGAGCGCCCATCCCTTTGTACAGGCCGAGAAGACCCTACACACACACACACACACACACACACACACACACACAACTACTAAGTTTCACGTTTCAAAAGACACAAAAACAAGTTTAAAATGTGTTTGTTTGTTTGAGGGGGAGACATCTTTGGGGGGGGACACAGTTTTGGGGGGGACACAGTTTTGGGGGGACAGTTTTGGGGGGGGACACCGTTTTGGGGGGGACACAGTTTTGGTGGACACATTTTTGGGGACGACAGTTTTGGGGGACACAGTTTTGGGGGACACAGTTTTGGGGGGACACAGTTTTGGAGGAGGACACCGTTTTGGGGGTAAACAGTTTTAGGGGGGACACAGTTTTGGGGGGACACAGTTTTGGGGAGGACACAGTTTGGGGAGGACACAGTTTTGGGGGGACAGTTTTGGAGGAGTACACAGTTTTGGGTAGGGACAGTTTTGGGGAGGACACAGTTTTGGGGAGGACACAGTTTTGGGGAGGACACAGTTTTGGGGGGGACACATTTTTGGGGAGGACACAGTTTTGGGCAGGACACAGTTTTGGGGGGACAGTTTTGGGTAGGACACAGTTTTGGGGACACAGTTTTGGAGGAGGACACAGTTTTGGGGGGGACACAGTTTGAGGAGGACACAGTTTTTGGGGGGGACACAGTTTTGGGGGGGACACAGTTTTGGGGGGGACAGTTTTGGGGGGGACACAGTTCATGTGCGCTCACCTCTTTGGACACTGTCTTACGGAAACAGTCGTACGTTCCTGTGTAGAGGACGAACTGAGAGGATTTGGGCTGCGTCTGAAGTCTCACCTGCAGGACACACACACACACACACACACACACACACACACAGTGTAAGAGTGTGTGTGTGTGTGTTGTAGAGATAAGGACAACAGAAACCGTCCTTCAGCGTCTGTCGATCACATCGATGATAAACAAACGTCTCTCAGTTCAAAACTGAACCTGAATCCACTCGGTTTTATTAAGATAAATCTCTGACGTAAACAGAAGGTGGCGCCAAATTTGAAGCGCACAGAAGTCACCGCAGAAGAAGAAGAATGAGAAGGTTTAGAAGGTGAAGTTGGAATTTCCCCGAGTTCAACTTCACGTTAATTTAACTTCTGTCATTTTCCAGTTTCATCACCAGCTCCTCCCACAGGAGATGCTAACAACGGCTAACAATGGTTAGCCAGAGAAACGCTGTTGTCTTTTCTCAACTTAACAGAGAGCGCCCTCTCAAGTTGGATTTTCAGACAGTCAGAACTACCAAAATGGCCGCCGCCCGTGTCAATCATAAAAACAGTCTATGACTTTTACTGTAAATATTGGAGAGAGTATTGTTAACGACTGCTATTGCTATCACTAGCTAACATTGGCTAACATTGGCTAACATTGGCTAGCCCGAGATACATTTCTTTTGGTCCAAAATTTGACAAAAATGTCATACAATACTATGTCGTCCAAAATCTGACCATTTTTTGGACAAAAATGTTTTGGTCCAAAATGTGACCAAAACGACATACTATACTATGTCGTCGACCTCAATGTCATACTACACTATTTCGTCCAAAATTTTTGAACAAATATTTTTTGGTCCAAAATTTGACTAAAACATCATACTATACTATGTCGTTCAAAATTTGACGAATTATTTGAAAAGTTTGGTCCAAAATTTGACAAAAACGTCATACTATTCTATGTCGTTTTAAAATTTTACAAAAACATCATACTATTCTATGTCGTGCCAAAATTTGACAAATTTTTTGGAAAATAAAGTTTGGTCCAAAATTTGACAAAAACGTCATACTATTCTATGTTGTTCAAAATGTTTTTTTTTATGTTTTGGTCCAAATTTGACAAAAACTTCAAACTATACTATGTCATCCAAAATTTGACAATTCTTTTGAAAATAAATGTTTTGGTCCAAAATTTGACAAAAACATCATACTATTCTGTCGTTCAAAATTTGAAATTTTTTTGGGAAAAAAAAGTTTGGTCCAAAATTTGACAAAAACGTCATACTATTCTATGTTGTTCAAAATGTTTTTTTTTTATGTTTTGGTCCAAAATTTGACAAAAACTTCAAACAATACTATGTCATCCAAAATTTGACAATTCACTCTCCCACACCAAAGCCCATAGAGAAAATCAGTGATTTTATCTCACAGGGAACACAGGAGCTGCTGGTCTACTGCTGCCTCTTGTGGTCACTTTGTGTCACTGATTTTTAATCAGAATGAAGGATTTTCAAAAGCCGAATTTTACAAAATCAGTCATTGTAAGTTAGTGATGGAGGCAGCAGTGGATCAACAACTCCTGTGAACTCCTGTGTGCTGTGATGTTAAAATCACTGGTTTACTCTATGGACTTTGGTGTGGGAGAGTGAGTGACTTTGGTGTGGGAGAGTGGATTGGACTAAAACGTGTGCATGAAACGCTGTGATCGTTGTTTCCTTCGGCCTCGTTGACTTTTTAAGCTGATTGGTCAATAATCCTCTCACCTTCACGTGATCACGAGAGTCAAAAGTGCACGAAGACAACGCTGTTGTTGGTTCTGAGTGTGTGTGTGTGTGAGAGTGTGTGTGTCACCTTGATGGTGTCCAGCGGGTGACCCGCCAGAAGAAGACACGCTCCTCCTGCTCCACCCGCCACGAAGTTCTTCAGAGGAGAAACTCTGGATGATCCTTCACCTCCACCTTCATCCATCCTGAGCCCGAACTGAGCCGAGACACGGAGCTGCTGAGGCGGACACTGTCCACACACTGTCCCGGCCTTTTTCACACTCACACACACACACACTTCCACGGAGTCCTATCTGGACTTTGTCCTCACAGCTTGTGTTTGTGAGTCACCGTCGCCCTCTTGTGGCCATTGTCAGTATCACAGTTGAGCCTCAGACTGGACTGGAAGAATTTAAAATACCTTAAAGTAATACTTGAGTAAAATGACGTAAGTATGTAACCAGAAAATGACTTTGACAGAAGTTGAGGTCACTTTTTTTTTTTTAATATTACAGAAGTAAAAGTATTAAAAAAGTTAGGAGTAATGATTGAGCTCAGTGGTTGGGCCAGTTGTGGGTTCGATTCCTGGCTCTGCTCGTCTACCTCGTATGCCAACTCTTCTTCTTCTGGTTTTATTTGGTAGAAACAGTTAGAGGAAATGTAGTGCAGTAAAAGTACATATAAATAACAAAGTAAAGTACAGATATCTGAGTGTTGTACTTAGATACAGTCACAAAGCATTTGTACCTTGTTACATTACATACATTACAACACTGCATACACACACACACACACTATACATACATATATATATATATATATATATATATATATATATATATATATATATATATATATATATATATATATATATATATATATATATATATATATATATGTTGTTTGTGTGGCACACCTAATAGGGGGTGCGGAACCTTTGTTTCCCATGAGTTGCCCGGGGAGCGGTTAGGGGGACGCACCCGCTGCCGTTTCTTCTGTCTCTAATTCTTCAGCTGCTTAACACAGGTCAGTGTGTTCGTGCACCACGATTTTACTCCATAATGTTGTTTTATATTAACATGTATTAGTAGCGCGAGTGTTCGTAGCCTGTTTGGTGAATGTTTTTATGTCTAAATGACGGGGAACAAGTCTTTCAAAGTTTTCCCGCGCGGACGCCATTTTGTGCCGCGCACGTCTGCAGTTGCACTGTTTAGAGAGGGAATAAGTGAAGCTGAAGTTATGGGTGTGACGTATTCACAAGTCTGATGTATTTGTGTTTATTGTGAAAGTGTATGATTGTTCAGAGTGTCATCTGAAAGATTGCTAAATTATGTTTATTTTGTTCACGCGCCTGTTGCCAGGCAGATTTGGTTTTGTAAATGTAGCACAAGCACTTTGTTTTGTCCATGCTTTTCAGTGGCCTGTTATAGGAGCAGTGTAGGTATATGACATTGAGTATTTACACTAAAATATCTAAAATAGGGTTTGAACCAGTTTAGACTGTGAAAGAGAATATAATGTGGAACTATAAGTTGATTTTGGAATCACAAGTAGATTTGTTTGGAATTATAAAGTAGATTTTGGAATATTTGAGCCATTTTTGTGACTCAGTGAATATTATTGAGTGATGATCAGAGTTTTAAGTGTCATTTCGCTCATTTCAGCTCGGCCATTAGAGAGCAATCCCACTGTCATTTCCTCACAAATGACATTTTCTCCTTTGAATTGCGTCCTGTATGAAGCAGCTACACTGAGCCTGACACTACAGCACATCATGCACTAATAAACACACACACACACAGCAGTGAGTTAAGGAGCATCTCAGCTCTTTATTTCAGTGAGTCACATCATGGTTTTATTTCAGTGTGGGTAACATCTTTAATTTCCAACACTCCAGATTTCCTGTGAATCCTTGAGAAGAACCAGCCGACCGTCATTTTCCATGGTCAGACGCATTCTTTGGTTGGGGGTAGTGCTGTATGTATTACTGGCCCACAGAGGTGATCCTGTTTTGCTGTAAATGACCAGGTTGTTATCCGGCTGCAAAAGGAGACGGAACGAAGCCTGGCCACAGGTATTGGAAGCCCAGGTGGGTGAACATTGACGATCGTAGATGACAAAGTTGCCGTCAGGCTGTTGGACGAGAAGAAATAACTCATGGTTTGGTTCTCATTTATGAAGGTTTGTTTGTTTTCACTCACTCATTTATTGTCTGAATTTAGGGTTGAGGGGGGGGGGGGGGGTGGAGCCAATCGTAGTTCTAAATATCATCAAACACCAATTAAATGTGACCTTTTTCTCCGTCATTGAAATAATATTTGTCTCCTCACCTGGAGAATGGCCCTGTATTCACCATTCAGACTCAGCAGGTACTCCCCTACATGCAGCTCCTGGTCAGTGCTGAGTGAGTTTCTGTTCATGGTTCTGGGAAAACACAGAGTTTGAAAAGGTTAAGAAGAGCCTCCAGGTGGAGTGGTGTTGGCCCTTTTGTACCAGGACCCTTTTACCTGCAGCCCCTAAAACATGACATTTATCTTTCTACTGGGAGTGGAGCAGAGCTTAATTTAAGGAGTAAAATCATCAATGAAAACATTTTTCTTGTTTAAGATTCAAAGGAAGGTTTCAGAAACTAACCCTAACCCTTTCAGAAACTCACCAGCTGTAGCAGGTTCTTCTGTCAGAGAAAGAGCTGAGCAGGCTGAAGTGGTTCTGCTCTGAAACCAGTCCACTTTATATCAGTGCTGGAAGAAACGTGGTTGGACAACTTCACCCTATCAGAGACATCTGATCTTCATCTTACTTCTTATCTCAAAAAGTTAATATTTTTCTCTCACAATCCTTCGCTCAGCTTCTTCCGTGGACGTGAGGAGTGAGAACATGTGATCAAAACGCCCATGTTACGAAACTGCACCATAGCATAAGCAACATAAGACACCTGGAGCTGCTTCAACGTGACAAAGACGATGACGGTGCCCTGGTGCCAAGTTTTAATATGAAGGTATATTTGGTGCAAAAGTCACAAGCACATGTAACTGCAGATTTCACATGCGCACACTAAAGTCACAAATGCGTAACCATAAAGTTGAAGTTGTAAAAAAATGTTATACCTTGTTAACACAAATCCTTGTTACAGGTACACAAATCCTATCCTGTGCATCACAAATTCCAGCAGTCATGCACTCGACACTTTTGCTCCAATAGTTGCGGTGCAGTAGGAGCAAACACATTCACACACCTGTGTTTCATAATCTGAGAACATGCACAACATGTGTGCATCTGTAAACCGTAAAGTTGAAGTTGTAAATGTTTTTTTTTATACCTTGTTAACATGAAATAGGACTACAGGTACACAAATCCTTGTTACAGGTACACAACTACAAGTCAATTGATACAAGTGCTCGAATCTGCTTCTACGAGTTTCAGATAATTTTTTCTCCTCGCGCTAGGTGGTATAAGTGGTGCAAAAGGATTTGTAACTTGTGCAAACCGAGCGAATCGATCGATAAGAGAACAAGGCTTAGAGTGGGCGGGGCTTAGGAAGCTCTCTGCTGAGTTTTGAGTGACAGCTCGGAGTCGCAGATTCACGACACTAAAAGTGTCAAATATACGAGAAAATAAAGTCGCAGATTTATGAGATTAACAGTACATTTCCATTTTATTAAATATATAGACTCACGCCCACCATTTCTCCCGCTGTTTATGTGTTTTATACATATGAACCGTATCTATATCAGTTCAGTCTGTGTGCTCCCGGCTGCCTCGCTGGAGGAGCATCCAGCTGCAGCCCCGGAGACCAACACCCTGGCGTGACAATACTGGATTTTTTTCTCCTAAAAACTGTATTTACACACCGAAACGACGGGAGTGGTTTGACGGAAGTGATTTTTTTTTTTTTTTTAAACTGTTTTACATTAGTTTAACTTTGCTATTTTCTTCATTTTCACAAATTTCCCTGCCCCACACCCTGGAGCTCCACAGTAGGGACAACGACCACCACCTACCCGCCTCCCTGGAGCCCCAGAGCGGATACAACAAGCACCCCCCCCCCCCCCCGGAGCTCCGCTGTTATACTTTTTTTTTTTACACATTTTTACACGCTATTAACTAATCAAACCATGTCAGATATCAAGGTTTCTTCCCTCTACTACTCACTTACTGTTGTAAGTTTATTTGTAAAACTAACTAAAGAAAATAAAGTTAAAAAATTAAAATCTCGTCACGTCAGCTACGCTTGGCGAGACACGTCACCCTCCTCCGCCTCTCCTCAGAGATAGGTGCACGATCACGGCTTTGCCTGGGCGAAGAAAAAAAGTAAATTAATCAGTTAAACACTGTTGATTTCTTCTCATGCAGCCGGTTTTAAAACTATTCTGGTTGACCGTCAAAAGACCGTCTCTCCTCCAGCGAGGCAGCCGGGAGCTCACAGACTGAACTGATATAGATACGGTTCATATGTATAAAACACATAAACAGCGGGAGAAATGGTGGGCGTGAGTCTATATATTTAATAAAATGGAAATGTACTGTTAATCTCATAAATCTGCGACTTTATTTTCTCGTATATTTGACACTTTTAATGTCGTGAATCTGCGACTCCGAGCTGTCACTCAAAACTCAGCAGAGAGCTTCCTAAGCCCCGCCCACTCTAAGCCTTGTTCTCTTATCGATCGATTCGCTCGGTTTGCACAAGTTACAAATCCTTTTGCACCACTTATACCACCTAGAGCGAGGAGAAAAAGTATCTGAAACTCGTAGAAGCAGATTCGAGCACTTGTATCAATTGACTTGTAGTTGTGTACCTGTAACAAGGATTTGTGTACCTGTAACAAGGATTTGTGTACCTGTAGTCCTATTTCATGTTAACAAGGTATAAAAAAAATATTTACAACTTCAACTTTACGGTTTACAAATGCACAAATATTGCAGATTATGAAACACAGGTGTGTGAATGTGTTTTGCACCAACTGCACTGCAACTATTGGAGCAATAAGATTTGTGTACCTGTAACAAGGATTTGTGTTAACAAGGTATAAACATTTTTTTTACAACTTCAACTTTACGGTTACACATTTGTGACTTTAGTGTGCGCATGTGAAATCTACAGTTACATGTGCTTGTGACTTTTGCACCAAATATACCTTCATATTTTAAGGCCATTCGGTGAATTCTGCCCTCTCACCCTCTGTCAGTCCACTGTTCCTATCAAGTAGAGTTCTTTCCAAGACTTTTTCAACGAAGCTTATTCTTCTTTTGTGAGTCACTTTGGATAAAAGCGTCTACTAAATGCTCTTCTTCACGGTTGCCCCAGATGCAACGACAAAGGCGTCATAAAACTATATCTAATTTTAAAGCGGAACCTGGACCGGAAGTTCCAGTTAACGCTGTTTTTTGGTGTGTATCTGTGTCATTACCTTGTTTACGAAGCCCTGAAGGTTCTAAACAAACAGTTCAGCCACTGCTGAGAACGTTGTGTTTTATTGTTATCTCTGGCTCAGCGAGATCTCTGAAAAAACCCGGTCCGGTTACGTAAACAGCGGTTCTCCTGAACAGCAGATCAGGAGATTCACGGATCCAGCCCCAAAATAAGAGCAAAACAATCAATCAATCAATCAATCCACTGGAACAAAACTAATTCTAATGAAGAACTACACTTCCCAGCATGCTTTGGGAACAAATCCCGCTCTAATTGATCATTACAGAGCGACATTAGATCGTTCTGATTAGAGAAAGGCGAATGTCCGCACAAATGCGTCATATGCATTTATGTCCTTTTGACTCGCTAATGAAGTGATTCACACACATTTGGAGACCGGGGTCTGATTCTACCGGTTTAGAGGTTTAAAACGAGCTGTCAATCACTCTAATTGACCAAGGTAAGCCAGAGCTATGGCGCTGTGTAACTGAAGACGCTGCAGAGTTGTTATTACGCACCGCACAGGAAGCATCCATTTACAGACAGTTATAATAGTTGTTGTTTTTTTTTTTCAAAACAAGTTCTCTTTAGATCTGTAGTGACATATAAATAAAATTAAATGTTTTTAATAATTTGGTACCTAAGAAATCTCAAATGGCACAGATGGTGCCAAACTGTGCCAAAAGTGAGAACGCCCAGACATCTCTTTACTAAAACCTCTGTAATTTCACTCTGCTTCACTTCAGCAGCATCAGACTTTGCACAGCTCATGTCCACATGTTGTTACATGACCTCCATGTGTTTTTAAGCTCCTACTGCATATTTTAAAGGTGATATTTGCTTTAAAATGCATTATTTTTTTAGGCGAGAGAAAAAAATCCTTCAGTTATGCTGTGTTCCAAGTACATTTACTCTGACACAGTGACATCTACAGTGAAACTTACACCTCTGGTGGAATCTCACAAGTGTTAAATGTATTTTGATTCCAAGATAACTTTACTTTTGGGATTGTTTTACGTCGTTTCTGATCATTTGTGTTAAATACAGAAGTAAAAATCACTGTCACAGATCGGTGTGTTCAAAGCTTATTCAAGTAGAGAAAGACTCATTTTAAGTCAACATTTCTGATTGTGACAAGGACAACTTTTGTCTTTTGGCAAATTACGGTCATTTACGAGCTAGTTTTAAGTTTTCTGGCCAAGATGAATTAGGTTCCCTTGAAACAAGGACATTTAAAACTTTTCTCGAAGAAGATTTGGGTTTTTTCTAATCGTGCACACGGACACGTTTTCTCTTGCGTTTTCTCTTTTAAATTGTTGATCTCAAATTGTTTAATGTTTTAAATTGTTTTGAATTGAATGAATTGCCTTGTGTAAGAATGGTGCTATACAAATAAACTTGCCTTGCCTTGCCTTGCATCACATGGTTCAACAATCATTAAAAAAAAAAAGCCTATGATAATCAACCTTTACCTTTCAACCACAACTGTGCATGTGCATAGTTGCCAACTGGGGATTTTTCTTCCATGGAAGTGAGAACATGCTATAAAACTGCATCATCACAGTCATAATGTAGCTCACCCTGATTCAGTTCTGAATTTCTATTCATTCTCTGGAACAGGTCCAAGCAACAGTCAAGTTCAACGTGACAAAGACGATGATGACGCCCTGGAGCCCATTTTTAGGGTCGTTTTTTATACAATTTTATAGTTAAAAAAACACATGTTCTCCTGCACCTCAGGAGACCCATCTGTTAAACTCCTGACACCACCGTCATTGGTCTGATCCTGTATCTTATCTGTATTTTGATACCAAGATAATCCACATAGAGCTTGTAACTGCAGAGATTTACTCTATTTTGTTTGGGCATGTCATTTTTCGAGCAGGGACTCCAAAAAGAGGGTCAGGGAAGAAGTGGTTAAATGTAAACGTAAGTTTCTTGTCTTTCCATTTAGGCCGTGTCTCCATCGCGGCTCAGTTTGGAACGCTAAAGTCCTGGGTCAGACAGAGAACAGCACCTTTACTTGGTCGGCAGGTTGTCGGCGTGGAACGCGGCGTGGAGACACGGACACCGACGTGGATGCTATTCACACACTTTAGTTCAGGTAACGCACACAACGTACATGCGCATGCGGCAACAGGCACGGCTTCCTACAAGTAACACCAGCAAAAGCACCACCAACTCTTAACAGAAGTATATATCTACATATATATATAGATATATATAATATATGACGCTGACAACGACGTGGAGCGCCCACAGCAGACAACAATGGAGGACATCCAGCAGCTCACTTTGTGGCTGTTTGTCTCAACAAGACAAAGTGGGAACAGACTGCAGGCGTTTGCCTCGACTTGGTGATATTTTACGCCCAATCGTTTTTTTCCCGATGCCCAATCAACTGACTGTTCTGTACCGTATCTGACCTTTTTACTGTGGTACCATGAGGGTAAGGTGCCAAAGACTGGAACAGTTGGGGCTGGTTATTTTGGTACCGTTCCTAATGGAAAAGCCAAGATAATATGAACTGTCCTGAACCACTCCAGTGTGACACTGTTTGGTTTCGAAATAGGTCGCTCTGTGAAACTGTCAGTGACTCACCATTGTCGCTAATGAGCTGGCTCCACCATGATTCTTTTCAAGTTCCACTCCTTATTGTTTGTTTAGTTTTATATTGTTTGTTTTGGACTGAGTTCATTTAGCATCGACAGTTCCAGCCAAGTGTTGAGAGTTACAGTTGAACTTTGGTAGAAGTTTACAGCTGGATAGTTTATAACACAAATACAGCTCCATTCCGGTCCTTGTTAGCAGAACCAAAGTTCAGAATGTGACACCGTCTTCTTACATCAACTGAGGAGGAACCGGTAAAAATGGATTTTCAAGACAATAAAACAAGCCTAATTTTTGGGAAACTGTTTTGGGCTTAGAAAAAAAATGCATTGGGATTGTTTTACGTCGTTTCGATCATTTGTGTTCAATACAGAAGTAAAAATCACTGTCACAGATCCAGGGTTTCCCCCAGAAAACCTGCTAAGTCCGGTGGTACCTCTCGGGCCCACCTGTGGCCCACAGCGTTTTTGTAAAAACATAAAAAATAAATTAAAGGTTCACAGGACATTTAAATATGACTATTATGTGTTAGGGTAAGATATTTATTAACAATACTTAAACACCAACTATAGAGTCTTACAAAAAGACACTCTTGAAATTAAATAAATAATATACATTTTTTTCACTTAAGTTAAATATTAATTAAGTAATCGGCCAGTGAATCTTAAAAGAAGCCATGCAATGGTTACATTTAAAAGTCAAATAAATCAACATAAATAAGGGAATAACAGATGCATCAGATGAGCTGATGTCTTTAGTTAACTGCTCAAAGAGAGAGAATGTCATTTCCACGCCGATAACTAATTCATATTGTGTATTTTGTGAATATTTAATGCTAATGCTAAAACAGAAGTTAGCATGCTAATATTTCATGATATATATATATATATATATATATGTTTTTTTTTTTAATGTGACAGAATGTCATTTCCACGCCGATAACTAATTCATATTGTGTATTTTGTGAATATTTAATGCTAATGCTAAAACAGAAGTTAGCATGCTAATATTTCATGATATATATATATATATATATGTTTTTTTTTTAATGTGACAGAATGTCATTTCCACACCAATAACTAAGTCATATTGTGTATACACACAAACTACAAGAATAGAATAGATACTTAAACGTGACTCATGATGAGCACATGATGCTGGATCCTGCAGTTTGGATAGAAAATATGTTGTGCTGTTGATCATGACGGATAAAAGCATGAACCTTTGATCCATGTACAAGTGACATTGAGAGTGTGTGAGATAATTGATTATACATATAAATGCAGTTGAACTCGTCGACCTCTGACACCAACGTGTTACGGAGCTGCAGGTGTTGACAGACGTTTGAACGTCTCCTCTCGCTCGTCCTGTTCTTTCTAATCACGTCTTGTTCTCGTTTCACAGCCGTATCATTAAGACGTGGTGACGCACTGACAGACTGTGTTTGTAGCGCTGACACTGGAGTATTGATTTGATCGATTTGGGGAATGTGAGATATGTTATAGCACACGTGTCAAACTCAAGGCCCGGGGGCCAGATGTGGCCCCGCCACGCCATTTTCTGTGGCCCGCGAGTGATGGATTGGTCTTAAAAATCTGTGTTAAAATAGGTCTGTGCTGCTTTAAGGCGTGGGTTGAACATAAACTACATTTCCCACAATGCATGGCGATTGCGTTACCCGCAAAGTGACGGCACCGCCACTAGATGGCAGTGTATCATTGTATATGCGTCACGCGACGAGTGAAGTTGAATAAGTAATAAATACAGAAAGTTATTTAGCAATATGTTACGGAGTAGTTACCTTTAGTTTACATTATATTTGGTTACATTTAGTTACATTTATTCTGTATGACAGTTACATCTTGGCCCTTTGAGGGTAACCATGATGCTGATGTGTCCCTCAGTGAAAATGAGTTTGACACCCCTGTTATAGCACGTCTTATTGAAGGTGTAAAAACCTGCGGCCGTGAACGCATCATTTAAAAACCAGGAAGCGTATCGTCATTAGCAACATATGTGGATCTCAGCGGCTCTGTTATTGTTGTAAATTAGACTGTGGCAGCAGGTACAACAAGCTCCCGCTGTGGGGAGGACGTAGGTGTGCGTTTACGGCTCGCGTATTAAAAAACTGTCGGGTTTAAATCGAGCTCGGGCTCGTAATTACGGTTAATCTGTCGGGTCGGGCTTTTATTTAGTGGGGATCCTGTCCGGCCACTGTCATTTCCTCACAAATTTTCTCCTTTGAATTGCGCTAATGCACTAATAAACACACACACACACAGCAGTGAGTTAAGGAGCATCTCAGCTCTTTATTTCAGTGTGAGTCACATCATGGATTTCCAGCACTCCAGACTTCCTGTGCTTCCTTGAAAAGAACCAGCCGACCGTCATTTTGCATGGTCAGATGCATTCTTTGACTGTGGCCATCGCTGTGTGTATTACTGGCCCACAGAGCTTCTGATTCTTTGGAGTAAATGACCAGGTTGTTATCCGTCTGCAAAAGGAGACGGAACGAAGCCTTGCCACAGGTATCTGAAGCCCAGGTGGGCGACCATTTGTAGATGACAAAGTTGCCGTCATTCTGTTGGACGAGAAGAAATAACTCAGAGTTAGAAAGTTTATGAAGGTTTGTTTTTTGTTTTCACTCACTCATTTATTTATGATTTTATACATCATCATCGTCACAGGAAGATTCATGAACAAGACACAAGAATCAAGGCGAACAATGCCGAACTGTAGATCATTTAAAAAGAGTCCCTGCTCCAAATGCCCAAACTAAATAGAGTAAATCTCTGCAGTTACAAGCTCTATGTGGATTATCTTGGTATCAAAATAAAGATAACACTTGTGAGATTCCACCAGAGGTGTAAGTTTCACTGTAGATGCCACTGTGTCAGAGTAAATGTACATGGAACACAGCGTAACTGAAGGATTTTTTTCTCTCGCCTAAAAAAATATTGCATTTTAAAGCAAATATCACCTTTAAAATATGCAGCAGGAGCTTAAAAACACATGGAGGTCATATAACAACATGTGGACATGAGCTGTGCAAAGTCTGATGCTGCTGAAGTGAAGCTGAGTGAAATGACAGAGGTTTTAGTAAAGAGATGTCTGGGCGTTCTCTCTGTTGGCACAGTTTGGCACACTCTGTGCCATTTGAGATTTCTTAGGTACCAAATTATTAAAATCCCATTTAATTTTATTTCACGTCACTACAGATCTAAATAGAACTTGTTTCATGCAGCCGTGCAGTGATGACCACGCCCATGTTGCGTAGGTACTATTTTTGTCGCGGGAAAACCGACCTAAACTGTGCCGAGGTGAGGTCGAGCTGGGGACCAACCATTCAGTCTCCATCCATCCATCCATCCATCCGTCATCGACTGCCGTGCCTCGGCTGTGCCTATCTCAGCTGACATAGGGCTATAGGCGGGGTCACACCCTGGAATTTAGAGTGCCAAATTTACCTAATCCCCACATATTTTTGGACCGTGAAAGGCCCTTGTCCTAACCGGAGCTTGAAGTTGATCCAACTGGGGCTAGAACCCGGGAACCTGGGTCTTCTTGCTGCAAAGGCTAGAGTGTGCTGACCACTACACCAACCGTGGGTCCCCATTCAGTCTCATTTTGTATTTTTAGTTTTTATCTTTTATCTACTTTCTGTTATAGAAGGAGTTCTGAAAATACCATCAAACACCAATCAAACCTTGACGTGACCTTTTTCTCAGTCATTTAAAGAATATTTGTCTCCTCACCTGGAGAACGGCTTTGTAATCACCATTCAGACTCAGCAGGTACTCCCCTGCATGCAGCTCCTGGTCAGTGCTGAGTGAGTTTCGGTTCATGGTTCTGGGAAAACACAGAGTTTGAAAAGGTTAAGAAGCCTTTTGTACCAGTCCAGGACCCTTTTACCTGCAGCCCCCCAAAAAATGACCTCTTTGCCCTGAGGAGAACAAAGTAACTGTAGTGGACACTTCTTCAGATCCATCTTCAAAATTTTAATCAGAGCTTAATTTAAGGAGTAAAAATCATCAATGAAAACATTTTTCTTGTTTAAGATTCAAAGGAAGGTTTCAGAAACTCACCAGCTGTAGCAGGTTCTTCTGTCAGAGAAAGAGCTGAGCAGGCTGAAGTGGTTCTGCTCTGAAACCAGTCCACTTTATATCAGTGCTGGAAGAAACGTGGGTGGACAACTTCACCCAATCAGAGACATCTGATCAGATCTGGTGATGATGTCACACTCCCCTCACTCAGGTGGAAATACCAGTTCAACAATGTCATTAAATTTAACTGCAACTTTAAGAAGCTTCAGAAAGAGACAATGGACAAGAACAACTTATGCACACACTAAGAAACCAAAGTACGAGACTAAAAACCTAAAAAGGTACAAATGCTTTGTCGCTCCAGTTGTACCCTATCAGGGTATAATCACTGTACCTTTAAAATTTGTACCTCTAAAGAAACATTTATGAACCCCTAGTGACAAAAATGTACCTGTACACACTGAGAAAGGTACAGTGCTTGTACCCTGATAGGGTACAAAAGGTACACTCTCGTTCTTAGTGTGTGTAATTAACTAAATAAAGTTGTCATTTTGAAAAGTTGTGTGAATCGGCGAGTAAATGACTTAATCCTCAACGTTCTTAGTTACTCATCACACCAAAGCACTGTCGAGAAAGTATGTGGTCATGGGCGTGACCTTGGACCGTTGTGGCGACACACCGGACAACGATGTGGAACGTGACACACCGGACAACGATGTGGAGAGCGACACACCGGACAACGATGTGGAACGGGGCGCACTGGATAATGACATGGAACATTGCACACCGGACAACAACGTGGAACACGGCACACCGGACAACGACGTGGAACACGGCACACCGGACAACGACGTGGAACATGGCACACCGGACAACAACGTGGAACGTGGCACACTGGACAACAACGTGGAACGTGGCACACTGGACAATAATGTGAAACACTGCACACCGGAAAACAACGTGGAACGGCACACCGGACAACAACGTGGAGTGCTGCACACCGGACAACGACATGGAACACTGCACACCGGACAACAACGTGGAACACTGCACACTGGACAACAACGTGGAACACGGCACACCGGACAACGACGTGGAACACAGCACACTGGACAACAACGTTCAACGGCACACCGGACAACGACGCGTAGTGTGGCACACCGGACAACAATGTGGAACACTGCACACCGGACAACGACGTGGAGTGCTGCACACCGGACAGTGACGTGGAACACAGCACACTGGACAACAACGTTCAACGGCACACCGGACAACGACGCGTAGTGCTGCACACCGGACAACAACGTGGAACACTGCACACCGGACAACGACGTGGAGTGCTGCACACCGGACAGTGACGTTGGAACGTGGCACACCGGACAACGACGTGGAACACGGCATAGTGGACAACGACGTGGAGTGCTGCACACCGGACAATGACGGGGAACGTGGCACACCGGACAACGACATGGAACACGGCATAGTGAACAACGATGTGGAATGGCACACCGGACAACAACGTGGAACATGGCACACCGGACAACAACGTGGAACGTGGCACACTGGACAATAATGTGGAACACTGCACACCGGAAAACAACGCGGAACGGCACACCGGACAACAACGTGGAGTGCTGCACACCGGACAACGACATGGAACACTGCACACCGGACAACAACGTGGAACACTGCACACTGGACAACAACGTGGAACACGGCACACCGGACAACGACGTGGAACACAGCACACTGGACAACAACGTTCAACGGCACACTGGACAACGACGCGTAGTGTGGCACACCGGACAACAATGTGGAACACTGCACACCGGACAACGACGTGGAACACAGCACACTGGACAACAACGTTCAACGGCACACCGGACAACGACGCGTAGTGCTGCACACCGGACAACAACGTGGAACACTGCACACCGGACAACGACGTGGAGTGCTGCACACCGGACAGTGATGTTGGAACGTGGCACACCGGACAACGACATGGAACACGGCATAGTGAACAACGACGTGGAATGGCACACCGGACAACAACGTGGAACGTGGCACACTGGACAACAACGTGGAACGTGGCACACTGGACAATAATGTGGAACACTGCACACCGGAAAACAACGCGGAACGGCACACCGGACAACAACGTGGAGTGCTGCACACCGGACAACGACATGGAACATTGCACACCGGACAACAACGTGGAACACTGCACACCGGACAACGACATGGAACATGGCTCCCCGGACAACAATGTGGAGTGCAGCACACCGGACAACGACGTGGAGTGCGGCACACCGGACAACAATGTGGAACGGCACACCAGACAACGACATGGAACATGGCTCCCCGGACAACAACGTGCAGTGCGGCACTGGACAACGACGTGGAGTGCGGCACACCGGACAACGACGTGGAGTGCGGCACACCGGACAACAACGTGGAACGGCACACCGGACAACAACGTGGAACGGCACACCGGACAACAACGTGGAACGGCACACAGGACAACAACGTGGAACGTGGCACACCGGACAACGACGTGGAACACGGCACACCGGACAACACACAACACTAATATGACCAACAGAGGCCGCCAGAGGCTTGTTACGTGAATGGGGTGAAGTCTGCCATCTCTGATTGCCTTGTTTTGGACTGAGTTAATTTAGCAGCGGCAGTTTGACCTGAGTGTTGAGAGTTACAGGTTTGGGATTTTTGTATTGGGCGTCTTCTTCCATTGAAGTGAGGAGCGAGGACAGGTTAAACTGTGTCATCGCAGTCATACGTCACCTCACCCTGATTCGGTTCCACTTATTAAATTCTATTCATTCTCTGGAACCGGTCCAATCAACAGTTGAGGGTTATGTCCTTAAACTGTTCCACTTTACTGTTTAAAAGTACTAGACACTGCAAATCCTTTAAAAGGAGAACCAGTGATATGTCCAATTACTTCACCAAATATCCTCTGGTGGATTTTCCATGCCAGTAGTTTGATTTGACAGACGCTGCAGTTGAACTCGTCGACCTATGAGTGTTTTTAATGCCATGCTAGCTGGTACCATTGACTTGCGCTAGCCATAGCACCAGCAAACTCGGCAACTCGAAGAACTGAATGAAATTTCTTGAAAAAGTCTCCAGACGTCTCCATCACACCGACTGAGTTGGAAAATAGGGTCTTGACGTGATCACACACTAATGTACGGAAGAGAAAATGGGAAAATAAAAAAGAGTGAATTCTGAGATTCAGTTTGTGTAAAAACACACTTTGTTTGAGGGGAAATGTGAGAAATGTGTCAACGGCACTTTACGAGCTTGTCAACACGATAACTTGACAAATATTCAACATATTGCTGTCAAACTGGCACTGTCCATGCCTCTTACAAGTATCTTGGATAAGTTCAAAGATGGGTGACCTTGACCTACTTTTCAAGGTCACAGCTGTACTTGGAACTTGGAAAATAGCAAAAAACCGGCACTTTTCAAGCTTGTCAACGCCATAACTTGACAAATATTTATTGTATTGCTGCCAAACTGGCACTGTGGATGCCTCTTACAAGTATCTTGGATTAGTTCGAAGATGGGTGACCTTGACCTACTTTTCAAGGTCACAGCTGCACTTGGAACTTGAAAAAATAGCCAAAAACCGTCACTTTTCAAACTTGTCAACGCGAAAACTTGACAAATATTTATTGTATTGCTGCCAAACTGGCACTGTCCATGCCTCTTACAAGTATCTTGAACAAGTTCGAAGATTGGTGACATTGACCTACTTTTCAAGGTCACAGCTGTACTCGGAACTTGGAAAATAGCCAAAAACCGGCACTTTTCAAGCTTGTCAACGCGATAACGACAAATATTTATTGTATTGCTGCCAAACTGACACTGTGGATGCCTCTTACAAGTATCTTGAACAAGTACGAAGATCGGTGACCTTGACCTACTAGTGGCCTTTTCAATTTTGCTTTAAAATTTGCATAAAAATGTGGGCGCATGGACTCAGCGCGGAGCATTAGTAGTCGTCGACTATCACAACTCTAGTTTGTTTTTTATTTCTTCTTTGTAAAGAAATGCACCAGGCAAGGATCGCTGCGACGGGTTCTGCAGCTGCACTCGTTATGTAAAGTGTTGGCAGACGTGATTTGAACGTCTCCTCTCGCTCATCCTGTTCTTTCTAATCACGTCTTGTGTTCTCGTGGCTTTCACAGTCGTGTCATTAAGACGTGTTGACGCGCCGTGTTTGTGCCGACATGTAGACGAGACGGATTCGCCCGTCAATTGCTGAGTTTTTGTTTTGTTGTTGTATTTTTACAATGGTTCTGGCACCAGGTGATTATCTCGTTACATCTGATTACAAACCTGTTTGCTCCTTTGTGTGGATTGACAGTTTGTCATGAGAGGACATGCAGTCACTTTGCTGGAGCTTCATCAGCTTTATTCTCTCATGGGAAACTGTTGATTGTCCCTTAAAACGTTTGCTCCTTAAGGCAGAACCTTTTATGTTGTGAAAGTTCATTATGTCTGCTGATTGAACTTAGACTGTCTGTCTTCATGTCTGTGTTGTCCGTCCATACACAGGTGCATCTCAATAAGTTAGAATATCCTGGAAAAGTTCATTCATTTCAGCAACTCAAATAGTGAAATGTGTGTATTGTATACATGCAGAGCCTGACCGGAATGAGGCAGACGACTGATGACGCTACTGCAAAGTCCTCCCCGAGGTTAGCTCCATGTATCAGCAGAAAAAAGCACATTTAAAGCTCACATAGAGTGGTCCTGTTGCACATATATGTTAGTTATGGAGGTCTACTTACATACATTAACTTGTTTTTATGCTCAAAAACCTCCTAGTTGCTGTAAACGAGCCGATAGAAATCCTCTTTTCTGACGCTGTTCCTCAGCCGCGATATTTCAGACATAAATCTCACCCCCAGAAGACAGAGTGTGTTGTGATTGACCAGTACCCGGAAGTGACATATTCAGCACACCCGCTCTCAGAAGCACAGCGCCCCCCTCTGGAACGGTGGATGCACTGCTCCTCATTATCAAAACATTGTTTTAACAGTGTTTAAAAATAGCTTCTTCACGACTCCCCGCCTCAGTCCCTTTGACGACCTTTGACCCAGAGTCAGACCCAGAGTCAGAAGACACTGTCGCTCGTGAAACACCTCCACAACGGACGTTATTCTTCTTCTGCGGTTCAATGTACGCAACAGGATGTGCCCGGACTAGTGCCCGGAGCAGGAGGATCTGCTGTTCAGGAGAACCGCTGTTTACGTAACCGGACCGGGTTTTTTCAGAGATCTCGCTGAGCCTGAGATTACAATAAAACACAGTGTTCTCAGCAGTGGCTGAACTGTTTGTTTTGAACCTTCAGGGCTTCGTAAACAAGGTAATGACGCAGATACACACTAAAAAAAACAGCGTTAATTGGAACTTCCGGTCTAGGTCCGCTTTAAGTATCCTAACTCTGGGACTCAGACTGACAGAGGATGCCCAACTGTTAACATACTTGTTTATGTTCGGCATTGTCTCAGTTCTCCTCAGATCTGAGCTGCTTCCAGTAAAGCCTTGTTCAACTTAACTCATCTCTGACTCCAGGAAACTCCATCCTCGGTCGACTCACCAAATAATCAAATCTCCGCAACAAATGTAATCCAGCTGTTGTGTTGGCTGTGTTTGTTTTTCTCCGGCCTCGTAAACGCTATATATCACGAATGTGATTGAAATCTCCATGGTATTCGTGTTCAAGTGACTGCCGGTACACACATCCAAAAACACTGACAAAACTACACAGATGTAGCAGAACTAGCTAGCGGCTATTTGCCGAGTGCACTTGGAAAATAGCCGCTAGCTAGCTAGTTAGCAAGCTGCTTTCATTAATGGTCAGTTATTTTCTGACATTAGCGTTCAAAGCTCAACGGTCCTTTGGATGTGTATCAAACCAACATATTCCAACACAATTCGTCATTGTAACGCGCTTATTTGCGAAATTATATACGACGCAATTTCTCCTCAGCAGATGTGGCCGCCATCTTTGTTGGGAAAAATCGCAAAGCATCATGGTTAATTTCATCTTCCACTTCTTTTTAAGCCCGCACCAGAGCTCACTACATTTTGAGGGTTGATTATAATTAGAAAATCGCATTTCCCCTTGATCCTAGCTACACGAGAACGAGCTAAATTTAGGGTCAGGGCAAAGTTTTAGGGTTCGGGGAGGAGGTATTGGGGCGGGGCCTTAAACTACTTCAGTCTGTATATAATACACACATTTTGCTATTCGAGTTGAATTACTGAAATAAATGAACTTTTCCACTATTTTATTGAAATGCACCTGTATCTGTCTGTTGTCGTGTAAAGCCGGCGTTAATTAGGGTAAAAAAAAAGTCTCA
Source organism: Microchirus variegatus (assembly GCF_963457635.1). Classification (NCBI taxonomy): domain Eukaryota; kingdom Metazoa; phylum Chordata; class Actinopteri; order Pleuronectiformes; family Soleidae; genus Microchirus; species Microchirus variegatus. The sequence continues at coordinate 1,094,502 of NC_139810.1, read as the reverse complement.
GTTTACTTCCTTGTTTCACAGTCAACACATGAGACTCAGTCAGTCGACATTTAATCATCTACACCTCTTAATTATCTGCTGAGACACAGATCACTTTCATGACCCGGCATGTTTTATTATGTGGACAACGCTCCCGGGTGAAACCGACAAAATATTTGATCAGATGTGTCTTTTGGTTGAGACGGCGACGGCGTTTTTTGGGGCTTAAAAACGTCAAAATAAAATGAAGGCGCCCTCCAGAGTGGAAACCTTAAAAACGCTCCACCGTGGCGTTCCCGTCTAAAGGGTTGAAAACGCGTTGACGTCAGATCCATGTGCAGAACAGACAAACAACAACAAACATGTGGGATTAGAATCCATCAGTCGCACATTCAAGTCGTCTTTAGCTGCTACTCAGCGCTACTAGAGAGAAGAAGAAGGAAGTTTCAACGCTCCTGCTGTTGTTGTATGGCAGTGCTTCACAGCGCCACCTAGCCACCTGGCATGCATACTACATCACATTTCACACACTTTAGCGTCATCGTGTCCGTGCAGATTTACACCCTAAGACGCTCGTCTAAACGCGGAATAAAAAGTTTGTGTTCAGATCTTTGTCGTGTAAAGCTAAAGCCTTAAATCGGAACTAGACCTGAAGTTCCAATTAAGGCTGTTTTTTTAGTGTGTATCTGCGTCATTACCTTGTTTACGAAGCCCTGAAGGTTCTAAACAAACAGTTCAGCCACTGCTGAGAACGCTGTGTTTTATTGTAATCTCAGGCTCAGCGAGATCTCTGAAAAACCCGGTCCGGTTACGTAAACAGCGGTTCTCCTGAACAGCAGATCCTCCTGCTCCGGGCACTAGTCCGGGCACATTGCGTACGTTGAACCGCAGAAGAAGAATAACGTCCGTTGTGGAGGTGTTTCACGAGCGACAGTGTCTTCAGACTCTGGGTCAAAGGTCGTCAAAGGGACTGAGGCGGGGAGTCGTGAAGAAGCTATTTTTAAACACTGTTAAAACAATGTTTTGATAACGAGGAGCAGTGCATCCACCGTTCCAGAGGGGGGAGCTGTGCTTCTTAGAGCGGGTGTGCTGAATATATTGGCCAATCACAACACAGTCTGTCTTCTGGGGGTGAAAGTTCCCTCTGAAATATCGCGGCTGAGGAGCAGCGTCAGAAAAGAGGATTTCTATCGGCTCGTTTACAGCAACTAGGAGGTTTTTGAGCATAAAAACAAGTTAATGTATGTAAGTAGACCTCCATAACTAACATATATGTGCAACAGGACCACTCTATGGGAGCTTTAACATCTTTGTGAGAGTCATTGTGACGGCTAAATGTCTCTACTGCCCCCTACTGTACCAGACCAAACCGTATGACGATGGCGGTGCGTTGGTGCTGGTCGTCTACAGCAGCGTTTCAAACGGTCAGCTCCTCATCGTGCTCTGCAGAAGCCCGATAACGGTTCAGGTGTTCTGGAGCAGGGCAGCATCTGAAACATGAGGCACGGTGTTCCCTGAGGACCAGGGTTGGGAAACGCTCTGGTCTACCTCCATTGTCCCAGCTCGTCACCACTCAAATGATCTCTAAATGTCAGCACAATCTCAAGCGCTCTGATCGTCGCTGTGAGCCGGCAGGCTTCACTCGTCCTGGCACGTTTCACATTGAAATAAAAGACAGTAAATCAATCACGTCTCGATCAGGTTTCGCTGCCAACTCACGCACACACTGACAGGTGAGCACTCCACACTTGTGATTTTCCATTATCCAGTCCTAGCACTCGACTCGGCTCCACCTGGGTTCTTTTTCTCCTCCGTCAGTGATAGAACTTGGTACCTGGTGTTTTGTTTTAGTTCCTTTAAAGCAGGGGTTCTCAAAGTGTTGATACCTGAGGGCCAATTTAGGAAGCCAACATTGGACTGAGGGCCGCTAAAGGAAAAAAACGGAAAAAACCCCCGAAAGAAATCCCATTTGTAATCATTTTAATGACCAGAATACAGTTCTGCAGTTTAGCGTTAAGTAATTTAAGCGTTAATATAATAACGCTTTATAATTTACTGGGGAATTACCCAGTATTTTGGCCATTGTTCTTACCTTCTAATTACAGGTTAATACCAAGTAACACATTTCTGTTACCATATATTCACTGGGTAAATAGCTAGTAATTGGGGACTGTAGCTACCTGCTTATTACCAGCTTATAACACAATAATACACTAAAATTCACCATATAGAAACCAGGTAAATACCCAGTATTTTTGTTTACACTTATTTGTCTGTATCCAGTAATGTCCAATAAACATTTAACAAGCTTAGTAGCTCCTGGATTAAAACTATCAACTGTAATTCACTGGGGGGGCCGCCAGAAATGTTTCTGTGGGCCGACATTGGCCCCCGGGCCGCACTTTGAGAACCAATGCTTTAGAGTGACGAGCGCGGCGTCCGACACAAGAATCAACGCCAACAAAATTCCCAGCCGTAGATCTTATTGTCTTAGCTGTATCTTCTTTCAACTAAAAGGTTTCGGGTTTGATTCCCAGTGGGCTAGTCTACACGCCGATGTGTCATTGGGCAAAGACACTAAGGCTTTAGCTTTACACGTCAATGATCTGAACGCAAACCGCAAAAGTGTTTTTTTATTTCTCGTTTAGACGAGCGTCTTTGGGTGGAAATCTGCACGCACGCGGTGACGCAAAAGTGTGTGAAATTTTATGTAGTATGCATGCCAGGTGGCTAGGTGGCGCTGTGAAGCACTGCCATACAACAACACCAGGAGCGTTGAAACTTCCTTCTACTTCTCTCTCGTAGAGGGAAGTAGCAGCTAAGACATGTTTTTTGTTTTGCATTTTTATTACCTTGTTCCGGTTGCCTCTGTTTTACATTATTATTTAATTTAATGCTGTATTTTTTTACATATAAAAGTCAAATCTTCGTATTACAGGAGTGTATTTTGAATCCCCCCCCCCAACCCCAGTAAAAGCACAGTAAAGAAACACAATTCCCTGTACAATGAAAATACCAGCATAAAGTAGAAAATAAATGTTTTTATAGTATAAATATAGATAAAGAAAAATACTAAATATATATCTTTTAAATAATAATAATACACATGCATAACATATATATAAATACATGCAAAATCTGTACATAAAGTGAACCCTGGTTGGTGCAAAATGCTGTGCAAACGGATTTAAAGTGACAAGTAATAGATGAAAGGTCACACACACACTGATCATATAGTATCTTATGGTATATTTTCTTATTTTCTCTTAACTAATTTAAAAGACGATATGTCTATTTGTTTTTTTCGTGAAATAATTGTCACATGATTTAGATTTTATTTTTGTTTATTTTTAAATATAAACCATGGATGTATTTGTAAACCCACACACTTCCGTGATGCGTCTCTGTGAGAAAAGAAAAAGGGGGCGGGGCGTCGCGTTGCCATGGCTGCATCATCCTCTCCGTCACGTGACCTAGCGTCGCTGACGTCACCGCACCTGCTCCGCTCTCCTGTCAGTAAAGATGGCGTCCTCTCGGGCTCCGCTGCTCCGCAGCTCCGCGGCTCTCGCCGTGTTCCTCGGCCTGTTGAGCGTTCTGAACGCGGGTGCGTGTGACGAGCAGGTGCCGCTGCTGCTGTGGACGAGCGGAGGGTGAGGACGTGTCCGTGTGTGTGTGTGTATGTGTCCGGTCACCGGGGGGGAGGCGAGCTAACGGGCTAACGGTGCAGTGGCTAACTAACGGTTAGCACTGACTCTGTAATAAAACACGCACTGAGGCTAAGTGTTAGCTTTTTCCAATCCTTAATCTACGACGAGAGGAAGCTCCCGTGATAAATGTTCATATAAATGTGTTGTCATTTGATTAAACCTTTTTTTATTGACAGTATTATTCGTTATATCATCACAACGTTCGCTGTTTGGCTTATTTCAAGGGCAGATTTACCCACAATGCACCTGCTTCAGGCCTGGTACTAGCATATATTTGAGTGAGGAGTCGTTGAAATAAGATAGTATTTACTAAAACTTATCTTAACTTAACCTCTCTTATCTGAACTTTCAAACAAATAATAAAGTATTTATAATAAAATAAAGCTGAAAAAAATTGTCATACAAACGCATATAATGCATTGCATACTATTTCCCCCTTATCTTGTCACACAGTGTCTTATCTATTCTTATTTTCTCTTAACTTATCATTTGAAATAATGTGCCAAACGTTCATGTTTGACTGTATGTGCAGTCACACTATTTATTATATATCATTTTCTATTGTTTATTTTAATATCTATGTCTTTTTCTATACGCAGGGCTGCAACTCACGATTACTGATAGATAAACGATTCGTCTGTCGATTTATTTTCCTGATTTTATTTTTTGGTCCAGCATAAAACGACTAAGATCATTTCTTATTTTTCCACTTTTTCTTTCTTTGATGACTGAACAATCACTGCAGTAAAGTAGCATGTTTGTCGGTACAGTAGGTTTTGTACTGGTTTTTATTTTGTTTTCCTTCATCAAGTTGCCTTGGTTTGATTTAATCCCTACAAAATAAATACTAGTACTATTTTCTAAATTAATGCAAATCCCTCCTGTTCTTTTCATCAGGACGTCTGCACCGAGTCAGGCTCCGCCCACTGCCGGTCACATTGTGGGACAGCAGCAGCTCGCTGCTTACCTGGAGAACGCTCTGAACATGGGTCCAAAGAACGTGGTTCTCTTCCTACAGGACAAGGTACACACACACACACACACACACACACACAAGACTATCACGGTCAAATCTTGTGTGATTTGTGCACCGGAAACAAGGCATGAATTGATGGATCATGGATCTTCCAAATAAAAATCACAATGAGTCGGATTATTGAACTGACCCATGTTTTTGTAATCAATTACGTCGACTACAAAAATTGTCATGTTGTTGTTGTTGTTGTTGTTGTAAATCACACACCGGCTGCTTCATGCTCGGCTGTAACTGCAAACAAGCGCGACCAATCACACACTCCATCCAGAGCTAGCTACAGGTAGTGCTGGGTGCAGTATTGCTCGCTGTTTAGATCCTGCAAGGAAGCAGAGAAGAAGAAGAAGATATGTCAGAAATGTGAAAATATTCACATTTAAGAAGCTGAAAAATGACAGAAACACGAAAATATTCACATTTAAGAAGTGTGATGTAGTTAAGTGAAATATGCGGGATGTTTTATTTTACTACTTTTCCCTATTTTGGGGTAACGCAGTGCTATTTTTTATCCTGAGCCCTGTATTTATTTCCTGCTTGTGTGTGTTCAGATGAGTGTGGAGGACTTCACTATGTACGGAGGAGCGTTCGGAAACAAGCAGGACAGCGCTTTCCCAAACCTGGAGGTAAGATGGCCGCTGATCGTCTCAACTCTTCATCCTCTGTGTGTCGGTGAGTGAGTGAGTGAGAATACAATACAATTGTCTCTGCTGTGTCACAGGGGGCGCTGATGTCGTCGTCCTCCTCGCTGGTGTTGCCCTCCGTCTCCTGGCCCGCCTCCAACGCAGTGATTGGTCAGCTCCAGGACCAATTAGACACCTCCCCTTTGTACATGGACCCGGAAACACTGAGTCAGCTGAGGCTCAACGCCTCTTCGCCCGCACTGCTGGTGTTCAGGCTGCCGTACGGCGTCGGGTACGAACGCCACACACACAACCAAAGCCTTATCACTTACCTTAACCGTGACCAGTTAATGACTAACCCTTAACTATAACCACATTTCAAATCTTAGTCCTTTGTTTTATGAAGCAAAGAAACCAGAAAATATAGAAAAAAGAAAGAAAATATTCACATTTAAGAAGCTGAAAAATGACAGAAACGTGAAAATATTCACATTTAAGAAGCTGAAAAATGACAGAAACTTGGAAATATTCACATTTAAGAAGCTGAAAATGACAGAAACACGAAAATATTCACATTTAAGAAGCTGAAAAATGACAGAAACGTGGAAATATTTACATTTCAGAAGCTGAAAATGACAGAAACGTGGAAATATTCACATTTAAGAAGCTGAAAAATGACAGAAACGTGGAAATATTCACATTTAAGAAGCTGAAAAATGACAGAAACGTGAAAATATTCACATTTAAGAAGCTGAAAAATGACAGAAACACGAAAATATTCACATTTAAGAAGCTGAAAAATGACAGAAACATGAAAATATTCACATTTAAAAAGCTGAAAAATGACAGAAACACGAAAAAATATTCACATTTAAGAATCTAAAAAATGACAGAAACATGAAAATATTCACATTTAAGAAGCTGAAAAATGACAGAAACATGAAAATATTCACATTTAAGAAGCTGAAAAATGACAGAAACGTGAAAATATTCACATTTAAGAAGCTGAAAAATGACAGAAACGTGAAAATATTCACATTTAAGAAGCTGAAAATAACAGAAACATGAAAATATTCACATTTAAGAAGCTGAAAAATGACAGAAACGTGAAAATATTCACATTTAAAAAGCTGAAAAATGACAGAAACATGAAAATATTCACATTTAAGAAGCTGAAAAATTACCAAAACACGAAAATATTCACATTTAAGAATCTGAAAAATGACAGAAACATGAAAATATTCACATTTAAGAAGCTGAAAAATGACAGAAACATGAAAATATTCACATTTAAGAAGCTGAAAAATGACAGAAACGTGAAAATATTTACAAATAAGAAGCTGAAAAAGATTATTTGATAATTAAAGACAACCAGCAAACGATGATGAATCGATTATAAAAAGTAGTTGACACTTAGTTAATGATTGATAAATAATCATTGCAGCCCTAATTATTTGTTTTAATCAACAACAATGTGCTTTAATCAATATGCAACTTATTCATGTTCTCTTACTAAATTAAACACTTACTCTTCTTATGATCAAATAATCAATTTAAGTGTTATATATATATATATTTATATTTACATATTTAAAGCTCACATAGAGTGGTCCTGTTGCACATATATGTTAGTTATGGAGGTCTACTTACATACATTAACTTG
>NC_139810.1:1017500-1082500 GCF_963457635.1 Microchirus variegatus | reverse complement strand
TGCTCTTAAGAAGCTAAATAATCGTCGATGATCGTCGGTGTCGGATACTCGTACGTACTTTCGTACACTAAACATTCCTCAATTTATCGAACAAGAACAGACTGAGATGATATTTTTTACGTGAAACGTGACGTGAAAATTTACCACCTTTTTAACCCGTCGGGGACGGTCACTTTTGAGTGACGCAATTTTTTGTTTCCACCAGACGTCGAGAGGTGTGGCTAACTTCCTGTTACCATTAAACGCGACCAAAGTCACACGGATCACAAGTGTTAGCTGTGATTCAGCGATCGTTCTTTTACTTTTTCTATAAAATTTCAGCGCCGATTCGTCGTCGTACGAGTTCACGTCTCCTTGCGTGGTTGCCACAGCGCCACCTGCTGTAAGCGACGTGTCTCATTTATTTAATTTATTTATTAGCGTTTTTTTTTCTTTTGTGCACTGCGATGTTTGAAGGCGTCGATGACTCGGCGTTTGCGTTTTGATCTTTCACAGGATTTTCGGGACGACTTTAAAGAAACAAACTGTAAATAAACGGGAACAAAAAAGAAAAGCTATTTATTGTTGTTTGTTGTTTGTGAGTAAACGAGTGACGTGTAGATGTTCAATGAAGGGATCATGCTTGATGTTACACATTAATGTTTTTATTTTTGAACTCAAACGTGTGTTTACGATTAATCGTCATGGTAACGTCGGATTTGTTCTGTTTATTTATTATTATTATTATTATTATTATTTATGACGTGCACTGGAAAAAAAAATTGAACTTTTTTGTCAAAGTGATTATTTTTGTTTGTGGTGAATATTGATGATGACGTGCTTCTCCCCAAATACATAAATAAAACAAACAAAAACAAACATCTTCAGGAAGTTTTTGTCATTTTTGATCAATTAAACAAGACTGAAAAGACACAAAACACGCTAACAACACAATTAAAACTGTACGAGAAGTGGCATTAACACGTCCCAAAACCACTGTAAAAACACATAAACATAGAAAAAGTCACAAAAACCTAAGAGTGACTCAGGGAACTGAAGGATATAAAAAAAAAAAAATACAATATGATACAGAATGGAGCTATCAATAATAAAATAAAAAAAATAAAATAAATATAAAACAATAAAATGATGTAGAAGTCCTTACAGGAAGCTAAACAGCAGCTTCTCCGTTTACTTCTATTTGATGAAGTCGTGGTCTTTGCCCGGACCAATATGGCGGCGGCGGCGGCGTCTCGGGGGCCTTCTATTAAACTGCAGTAAAAACGTGTCGCCAGTAGGCGGCAGTAACTGAACTCCGTGGGTCAAAGCTGCCGTAAATCTGTGAAGAAGAAGAAAAGCAGGAAGATGAACAGCACCGACAGCAGTTCGTGTTGACTTGTTTTCTGACGCGTTTGTGTTCGTTGTGATAAACATTATTTTATATCGTCTTCACGTATGAGGTAAGAGAGAACGTTTAAAGCCATTTTCTGCTCGTGAAGCGAAGAATAAAAACGTAGTAGAGGCTCTTGTTTCTGCTCTTTAGCGTCGACGCTAATGCTAGGTCAGGCTAAAGCGAGACAAAACGTCTCGTTTTATTCACGCTAACCCTTTTTTTTTTTTTTTACCTCACAGTTTAGTTTGTTTATCTCGTCAGTTTTTGCCTGAAAACAGTTGTTCAGCTGAAATATAAATAAACCTCTGTAAAGTCACAATATTAATTGTAAGTCAGATGGTTTTTTTTTTTACTTTACTAAACTCAATAAACTTTATTTGTCTTACAACTGAACGTAACGGTTAACTCTTTTAATCATAATTTCAAGATACTTTCACGATGTGTTGTTTTATACAGAGTTGATTTTCTGTTATTTTACTTAAACTGTACTGAACTGTCGAATCACATATACTTGCTGTTCCATCCACCCACCAACAAACTATTAATGAACCGTTTTAAATGTTTGTGAACATTTAAAACGGTTCCTTAATAGTTTGTTGGTGGGTGGATGGAATAGCTCACTATTTGGCAGTCGGTCTGTTTGCTACAAATAAAACAGTTCATTAATAGTTTGTTGGTGGGTGGATGGAACAGCTCACTATTTGGCAGTCGGTCTGTTTGCGAACGTTTAAAACGGTTAATTAATAGTGTGTTGGTGGGTGGATGGAACAGCTCACTATTTGGCAGTCAGTGTGTTTGTGAACATTTAAAACGGTTCCTTAATAGTTTGTTGGTGGGTGGATGGAATAGCTCACTATTTGGCAGTCGGTCTGTTTGCTACAAATAAAACAGTTCATTAATAGTTTGTTGGTGGGTGGATGGAACAGCTCACTATTTGGCAGTCGGTCTGTTTGCGAACGTTTAAAACGGTTAATTAATAGTGTGTTGGTGGGTGGATGGAACAGCTCACTATTTGGCAGTCAGTGTGTTTGTGAACATTTAAAACGGTTCCTTAATAGTTTGTTGGTGGGTGGATGGAATAGCTCACTATTTGGCAGTCGGTCTGTTTGCTACAAATAAAACAGTTCATTAATAGTTTGTTGGTGGGTGGATGGAACAGCTCACTATTTGGCAGTCGGTCTGTTTGCGAACGTTTAAAACGGTTAATTAATAGTGTGTTGGTGGGTGGATGGAACAGCTCACTATTTGGCAGTCAGTGTGTTTGTGAACATTTAAAACGGTTCCTTAATAGTTTGTTGGTGGGTGGATGGAATAGCTCACTATTTGGCAGTCGGTCTGTTTGCTACAAATAAAACAGTTCATTAATAGTTTGTTGGTGGGTGGATGGAACAGCTCACTATTTGGCAGTCGGTCTGTTTGCGAACGTTTAAAACGGTTAATTAATAGTGTGTTGGTGGGTGGATGGAACAGCTCACTATTTGGCAGTCAGTGTGTTTGTGAACATTTAAAACGGTTCCTTAATAGTTTGTTGGTGGGTGGATGGAATAGCTCACTATTTGGCAGTCGGTCTGTTTGCTACAAATAAAACAGTTCATTAATAGTTTGTTGGTGGGTGGATTGAACAGCTCACTATTTGGCAGTCGGTCTGTTTGCGAACGTTTAAAATGGTTCATTAATAGTTTGTCGGTGGGTGGATGGAACAGCTCACTATTTGGCAGTCGGTCTGTTTGTGAACGTTTAAAACGGTTCCTTAATAGTTTGTTAGTGGGTGGATGGAACAGCTCACTATTTGGCAGTCAGTGTGTTTGCGAACGTATAAAACGGTTCATTAATAGTTTGTTGGTGGGTGGATGGAACAGCTCATTATTACTCCCTGTAGGGGTCGCCACAGTGTCTTCTCCTTTGCGTCCTCTTCTGTTCCACAAACTGTCCTCGTGTCCTCCTTCTTCACAACATCCACTGGTTCATTTTCTCGACCAAACAATTAATTGAGAAAATAACCGACACGTACATTGATTATGAGAATAACAGTTAGCTGTAGAGCGGTGGTTTGGTCCTTAATATGGATTTATATCAACAGAAAATGAGCTTGGTGTGTGTGTGTGCGTTTGTGTGAATCAGTGATGGAACCAGTTCACCCTCCCACCCATGATGGCGCTGATGTCACTTCCTGGGTGGCGGTTTGTCCCGGAGGCCTCTGGAGCGTGCAGCTGTTGCGAAAACACGCAAAGAGTCAGCAAACTCAGTCAAACCCTGGCGACGTTATAGGTACGTTTTTTCGACCGTCACCAGAAATAAATCTGCACGAATACAGAGGTGTTAAGCGTCTGTGTGTCCTCCAGCGTCTCCGTCCACGCCCCGTCCACAGCTGGGCTCGCTGTGTCGAGTCCGAGTGCGACTCGAAGCTGACGCCGGCGAAACCGAGAGTTCGGAGTCCGACCCTGTCGACGAAAAGCTGTCGGCAGAGGTCGCCGCCTTCCCCAGGAGCCAGGAGTCGCCTCTGCAGGTCCCACTGGACCACTGGACCACACTGAGGCTGGGGGAGGGCCAGTGTGATGTCACAGAGGCGTGCGTGGAGGGAATGAGGGCCGGAGACACGTGGGAGGTAAATCGCCGTTAAAGTAGCCAGGGCAGATAAAATGCGGCTGTCGGTGGGTAAAATTTGAAATTATGAAATGATGAAGGTTTATTCAGTTACAAAACACAGAACAAAATGTACGTACAGCACATTACGCTAAAAGTTAGAAACTCAGCTAAAAGTTCATATAAATCATTCTCATGTTCACCAAACACAGTTAAAATACTGATGGATCAAACCAGCAGGAGCGGAAAAAAGCTGTTACAGCGCCCACATTGAAAAGCGGCACCGGAGAGTCAGCGTGATTATGTAAACAAGAAAAACACGCGTCGACTGGACAGCGGAGAATCTACAGATTCCAACGGAACCGTTTTTATCACTCTACGAACAAGATTCACGGATCCAGCCCCAAAATAAGAGCAAAAAAACAACCCACTTTCAAGAAATACAAGCAGAAATGTTGTCTTACCTTTGCTGTTTATCAAAACAAGTTATATCCACCGGAACAAAACTAATTCTAATGAAGAACTACACTTCCCAGCATGCTTTGGGGACAAATCCCGGTCTGATTGATCATTACAGAGCGACATTAGATCGTTCTGATTAGAGAAGGAAGAATGTCCGCACAAATGCGTCATATGCATTTATGTCCTTTTGACTCGCTAATGAAGTGATTCACACACATTTGGAGACCGGGGTCTGATTCTATTGGTTTAGAGGTTTAAAACGAGCTGTCAATCACCCTAATTGACCAAGGTAAGCCAGAGCTATGGTGCTGCGTAACTGAAGACGCTGCAGAGCCACAGAGTTGTTATTATGCACCGCACAGGAAGCATCCATTTACAGACAGTTATCATACTTTTTTTTTTTTTTTTCTTTTCAAAACAAGTTCTTTTTAGATCTATAGTGACATATAAATAAAATTAAATGGGTTTTTAATAATTTGGTACCTAAGAAATCTCAAATGGCACAGATGGTGCCAAAAAGTGAGAACCCCCAGACATCTCTTTACTAAAACCTCTTTAATTTCACTCTGCTTCACTTCAGCAGCATCAGACTTCGCACAGCTCATGTCCACATGTTGTTACATGACCTCCATGTATTATAAGCTCCTACTGCATATTTTAAAGGTGATTTAAGCGAGAGAGAAAAAAACTTCAGTTGCTGTGTTCCATGTACATTGGTACACGTGGTTAATGTTATGTAAATTCATTATGTGAATTTATGGTATTACAAATGTTTGTTTGCTGCTGCTTTGTTTCAATTTGTACCCAACACTTATTCATAAACTTATCTTAAGCATCCATGTATTTGTCAAAAATTCAGATTTTAAACCATTTTTTATTTTTTAATTTTTTAAATAATGAATGGAATTGCTCCTCTTAAGATCATCGGCGAGACCATTCCACAAGTCGACCCCTTTAACGGAAATGGTTTTCATTTTAAAGATTGTTCTGACCAATTGTTTTTAAACATATTTTCTCCTCTCAAGTTATATTCCTGTTCCCTGTTTTCAAACTGGTATGATATATTGTCCTTTTGACTTTGCACATAAAGACCGCGGTGTTCAGACTGACTGATCCGTAAAATTTAATTACTTTAATTAAGCACAATACTGCGTTTGTCGGTTCATTATACGCTGAATGGCTGAATTGAGATGTGTTGGTTAAAATCGTGTGGAAATCACAAAATCCCAAACCGCTCTAACGTGTCTGATTGTCGTGTTTTTCTCAGATTCTGCTCTCGCCGCTTGGAAATGGAGTCGATCGCCTTCCTTCACGAGCCACGGTCGAAGTCCGAGGTTTCACGCCGGGCAAGGAATCCTGGGAAATGTCAGCGGGGGACAAGTGGGAGTGGGTGCGGTCACACAAACAGCGGGGAGGAGTGAGGTTCCGGAGCGGGGACGTGTGGGGCGCCGCCGACAGCTACAGCCGAGCGCTGAAGCTGCTCGTCACGCTTTGCGACCGCGCCGCGCTGCCGCCGGAGGAGGAGGAGGCGGGGCCTAGAGACGCGGCGATGACGGCGCAGCAGCGGCAGGGACCTCCCTCCGCGGACGAATTAAGACGAGTCAAGGCGGAGTTGCACTCCAACCTGTCCCTGTGTCAACTCAAACTCAGCCGTCCGCGGCGCGCCCGAGCTAACGCGGCCAGAGCCGCGGAGCTGGAGCCGGGCGGAGCTAAAGCCTGGTACCGTCTGGGTCAGGCCTGTTTGGCGCTGAGCGACCTGCAGGAGGCGAGGAGGGCGTTCGGGCGGCTGCTGCAGCTGCAGCCGCAGTCGCCCGCCGCACTGAAGGCACTGAAGGACGTGGAGAGTAAAGAGAAGGACACGGACGCAGCGTTAGGACAGCGACTCAGCAAAATGTTCAGCTGAACGTCATGAAATCTCGCGCTAACGCGACTCCGTTGCTTCTTTGTGTGGAAAAGGGAATGCTGAGTCGTGGTGCGTTCCATTTACGTCGGAACTGGGAATAACGTCGGACGTATCTCAGGCGAGCCGTCATCAGCCTCTGTTAGCATGCTAACAGGTATCTGTTGTAAATGAGAACATGTTAATTCACCGTTAGCTGGGTATGCTAAGTCACCAACCCAGCTTTAATGTTTGCTTTCATAATTAGTTGGGAATGCGTCGCTCAGGCTAGCCATCATTAGCTACCGTTAGCACGCTAACAGGTATCTGTTGTAAATGAGAATGCGTTAATTCTCTGTTAGCAGGGTATGCTAAGTCACCAACCCAACTATAATGTTTGCTTTCGTTATTAGTTGGGAATCCTTTGCTCAGGCTAGCCATCGTTAGCTACCATTAGCACGCTAACAGGTATCTGTTGTAAATGAGATCGCATTAATTCTCTGTTAGCAGGGTATGCTAAGTAACGAACCCAACTATGTTTGTTTTTATTTTTTGAAAATGCTAAGTCACCATCTCCTTAGCGCGCTAACTCAGTAACAGTTTTAGAGTTCATGTTCCATCAAAACACACATCGTGTTCGCCTTGTTAGCGTTATTAGTCGATAGCGATGTTCTGATTTGCTGCAAAACAGAAACACGCCATGAGAACATGTTAATTCTCTGTTAGCATAATGTTTGCTTTCGTTATTAGTTGGGAATGCGTCGCTCAGGCTAGCCATCCTTAGCACGGTAACAGGTATCTGTTGTAAATGAGAACGCGTCAATTCTCTGTTAGCAGGGTATGCTAAGTAACCAACCCAACTATAATGTTTGTTTTCGTTATTGGGAATGCTGAGTCGGCGGTCGGAAATGGGAATGATGTCGGACGTCGCTAAGGCTAGCCATCGTTAGCCTCTGTTAGCGCAATATCACAGTATCTGATGTAAAGTAGAACGCGTGAATGGTTCCTCTGTTAGCGGGGGGGATGCTAAGTCACCATCTCCTTAGCGCGCTAACACAGTAACAGTTTTAGAGTTCATGTTCCATCAAAACACACACATCATGTTCGCTTTGTTAGCGTTATCAGTCGATAGCGATGTTCTGATTTGCTGCAAAACAGACGGGATGTTATTTTTACAACTTAAAGTAAATTATTATTAAATTATTAAAAATCTGTTATGAAATGAAAGGGTTATGTTTGTGTTCAGTTTTCTAAAATGCAGGAACTGTGTTTTTCCAAAGACTGGGTTGGGGATGTTATTTAATAATTGGTTTGAGGTAGTTTTTTTTTTACCCAATAATTAAAACCAGTTTGTGTGATCATCATTTCCTGTCCGTAAATATACTAAAATACGCTGTACAATACACCGTAAATACACTAAAATACTATGTAAAATACACTAAAATACACTAAAATACTCTGTAAATACTCTGTAAAATACACTGTAAATACACTAAAATACTCTGTAAATACGCTGTAAGTACACTAAAATACTGTCAATACACTAAAATACACTGTAAATACACTAAAATACTCTGTAAATACGCTGTAAGTACACTAAAATACTGTCAATACACTAAAATACTGTCAATACACTAAAATACACTGTAAAATACTCTGTAAATACACTAAAATACTCTGTAAATACACTGTTAATCGACTAAAATACTCTGTAAATACTCTGTAAAATACACTGTAAATACACTAAAATACTCTGTAAATACGCTGTAAGTACACTAAAATACTGTCAATACACTAAAATACACTGTAAATACACTAAAATACTCTGTAAATACGCTGTAAGTACACTAAAATACTGTCAATACACTAAAATACTGTCAATACACTAAAATACACTGTAAAATACTCTGTAAATTCACTAAAATACTCTGTAAATATAATAAAATACTCCATAAATACACCTGTCAAGTACACTAAAATACACTGGACAATACACTAAAATACGCTGTACAATACACCGTAAATACACTAAAATACTCTTTAAATACCCTGTAAATACATTAAAATGCATTGGAAGTGCTCTGTAAATACACTAAAATACATTGTAAAATAGACTGTAAATACTTAGTAAATGCATCATTTCCTGGTTTTACATTTTATGGACCAAAGTAAAAATAATCAGTTGGAAATGATTATATACAATACATTGTTTTATTATAAAGTAATGTTACAGTCCTGTCGGGTTTTAAAGGCGCCATATGTAAGAATGTGGCCAGAAACTGTTACTACATTCAAATTCAAAACACCGAGGTCTTTTAGGTTTTCGTTTTCTGACGTAACTGGCAACCTCGTGGTCGCTCGGCAGCTGAGACTCTACTGACTACAATGATTGGTAGACGGCAAAACACGATTTCAAAACATAAACATGATTTGCAGTCTGCAAAATATTCTTTTTAATGCAAATATTTTGTCTGTACTGTTGTTGTTGGTGAGTTCAGTTTGTTATATGAACATTATTCCTGAGTCTCTGTGACACATGAGGAGGATTTTATGGATTTATTACATAATGCACCTTTAAGGTTAAAATCATACTTTATTTCGCTTTCAGGCTGCACACAGTTTGAAGAAAAAAACTTTATTATCACATGGAAAAGGACAAATGTTTTGTTTGCATTGCGTTGCATTTATAGTGTGTGTGTATTGTGTCCCCTGTCTGTCCACAGTCCTCTGTCTGTCCACAGTCCTCTGTCCGTCCTCCGCTCACTTCCTCTTGGCCTTGTGCGTCTTGTCGGCGAGCGTCTGCGCCGCGGACATCTGCGTCCACGCGTCCACGATGAGCAGCAGCGGGACGACGACCCACAGCGCGTTCATGAAGACGAAGTAGAACCAGAAGTAGACGGGGTGTCCGTACTCGCTGTGGACGTAGCCGTCCCTGTGCTCCGTGAAGAAGTAGAGCACGGCGCCGTACAGCTGACCTGTCAATCACATGGACACCTGTCAATCACACGCTCCAAAAAAAGTATGTACGACACGTAAACTTTGACCTACTTTATAGATAAGATCGGCCTTTTATCGCTATTCAAGGTAAAGGTAATAAATAATCAACGTGTTTTCACATTTATGAATTTAAAAAGGGGTTTGCCGATTAAATAAATAAATGTTATCAAGATACATTTATTATTTTATAAAATCTTATAAATCTGTATATTTTGAGTCTATAGCCTGATATAGGAGATGTGTGTGGATCTGGATTCATGAAACGTTTGAGTGACAATACTCTGTAAAATATGCTGTAAATACACTAAAATGCTCTGTAAATATGCTGTAAATACACTAAAATACTATGTAAATATAATATTTTAGTGTATTTACAGAGTATTTTATTATACTTACATAGTATTTAAGTGTATTTTAATGTATTTACTCTGTAAATATACTAAAATACGCTGTACAATACACCGTAAAAACACTAAAATACTCTGTAAATACGCTGTAAGTACACTAGAATACTCTGTCAATACACTAAAATACACTGTAAAATACTCTGTAAATACACTAAAGTACTCTGTAAATACACTAAAATACTCTGTAAATATAATAAAATACTCCGTAAATACACTAAAATACACTGTACAATACACCGTAAATACACTAAAATACTCTGTAAATACACTAAAGTACACTGTAAATACATTAAAATACACTGTAAAATATTCTGTAAATACACTATAAAATATTATGTAAATACTCTGTAAATACACTGTTAAATACTCTGTGAATACACTGTTAAATACTCAGTAAATACGCTATAAAATACACTGTAAATACTCTGTGAATACACTGTTAAATACTCTGTTAATACTCTGTTAATACACTGTAAAATAGAGAGTAAATCCAGTCTTGTTACCTAATGAAACGATGAGCTGCAGGACAAATCTGTAGTTCTTGTTGGTTAAGAAAGCAAACACGGTCCAGAAGCTGAACGGTCCCCAGAACCAGGCCGTGATGCTCTCCATGCAGACGGTAAAGTTGTCGGCTCTGCACAGAAAAAACTCAATTGTGAGTTTGTTTCTTTGACTTTCTGCTAAATCTAACAACACAAACAACTTGTCAACAACACTCACATCACATATCGACTGTCTCCTTTGGAATATTCTTTCCCTGTGAGGGAAAAAAAAAACAACACACCATTAACATCCAACCAGATTCTGCCTTTTATTTTGAAACGCAGTTTCCTGTTTTTTTGTTCACTCACACAGCTGCGACAGGAAGCTCTGGTCGCCCGGGATGACGTCGTAGTGGAGCGAGAACCAGCCCTCGATGACGCCGTGGATGAAGCCGCACACGGCGAACCAGCACACGGCCAGACGCCGCCACGCCCCCAGCTGACCGCCACTTCCTGTGAGCAGCCACGTGACGAGCAGGAAGAGGCCGGACACGGAGAACAGGAAGACCAGGATCTCCGACATGGAACGGTCATTGGCCACGTACGAGGGGATGAGGAGGTCCCGAGGCCAGAATGGATGAAGGGGAGCGGAGGAGGAGGAGGAGGAGGAGGAGGAGGAGGAGGAGGAGGCGTCCATGATCTGTTAAAGGCAACAATTCAATAAATAAAAACGTCCATTTAAAGACACAGTTCAGGTTGTTTTTTTATTTCAGAGCAGTCGTACGACGTAGCGCCGCGTTCCGTTTATGTCGCTGTGACGTGAGCGCCCCCTGCTGCTGCTGCCTCTTTTTTAATCTTCACATTGTCCGACGAACATCACCTCCACGATCAAAGCCGCTAAAGTTAGCAGCTCTGCTAAGCTTATCAAACGTTGCTACATCGCTAGAGCTGGCTAATACTTATAAATAATGTCAGCGGGCAAATGCTAGCAATGTTGCTTCCGTTGGAAACTTTGCTAACATTGTATAGTGAGCATTGCTACAATTAACAACCTTGCCAATGTTAGACAACGTTGCTACAATTAGCAAAGCTGCTAATTTTGCACACTGGATAGCGTCTAAAACCGTTGCTACCGTTAGCAATGTTGCTACTGTAAACAACTTTGCTAACGCTGGCTAATGTCTATAAAGCGAGCGATGGTTGCTAATGCTAGCATTGTTGGAACAGCTACCAAAGTTGCTAATGTTGTTAAAGCTGGCTAACATCTAATTAGCCATCTAAAATACTCTCTGTAAATACACTAAAATATACTATATGTACACTGTAAATACACTAAAATACTCTATAAATACACTAAAATACGCTGTACAATACACTGTAAATACACTAAAATACGCTGTAAATACACTAAAATACGCTGTAAAATACACCGTTAATACACTAAAATACACTGTTAATACACTAAAATGCATTGTATAATCGACTGTAAATCCTCTGTAAATGCATTAAAATATACTAAATACACTAATATAAATAGTAAGTACATTGTAAAGTACACTTTAAGTACATTAAAATACACTGTAAAATAAACTGTAAATACACTGTAAAATAAACTGTAAATACACTGTAAAATATTCTTTAAATACACTATAAAATGCTCTGTAAAATATCTGTAAATACACTTAAATACACTGTTAAATACACTGTAAGAACATTGTAAAATACACTGTAAATACCCTGTAAATACTCTGTTAAATACTCTGTGAATGTACTATAATATGGCTAATGTCTATAAAGCGAGCAATGGTTGCTAATGCTAGCATTGTTGGAACAGCTACCAAAGCTGCTAATGTCGTTAAAGTTAGCAATGTTGCTACCACTAGCAACTTTATTCGTGTTGACATGTGAAGACAGTACAGTACAGAATCTTTAATTTGTAATTGTGTAATCTGTAATGTTGTCTTACCTGTGCTGCTTCTGTGTTGAATGAAAACAGTAAAACATGTCAGTGTGTTTTCACTGTGGAGCCACAGTGGGGCAGTGGGCGGGGACTCGTTCTGCCACGGACCAATCAAAGAGCAGCATGCGTGGAGCTACACCGGCGCGTGTCGTCTGCTCCCTTGTCTGATTGGCTCCTCGTCTCGGAACATTGAAGCTGACGCCGGCGGCCACCAATGACAGCCCGCCTCCAGTTTCCCCCACCCCGGACACCGCCCCCCTGCGTCCAGGAGCAGAATGAAGCCACGCTACATACACCGACGCTGGTTCTTATCACATGTATTACTAAAGGCATGAAACATGCTTCACCGTGACTCACAGCGCCATCTAGTGTTCTTTTACTTATATAAGATAATACGTTTATCGTGTTCTGCTGTTAAATCCAGGATAACAAAAATCCAACAGGAAACTGAAGTTTTTAAATCCCACACCAAAGCCCATAGAGAAAATCAGCGATTTTAGCTCGCGGGGGACACAGGAGCTGCTGGTCCTCTGCTGCCTCGTGTGGTCACTTTGTGTCACTGAGTTAAGACGAAATGAAATATTTCAAATGCCGAATTTTACAAAATAAGACATTTAAACTAAGCGATGGAGGCAGCAGTGGATCAACAACTCCTGTGAACTCCTGTGTGCTGTGATTGTAAAATCAACGGTTTTCTCTATGGACTTTGGTGTGGGAGAGAGAGCGGTTTACAAACGTCAGTTTCCTCCTGTAGAAGTACTACACTCTGACACAGCAGTGAATAACTTTCATTCTTAGACGTTTTAACTGCACGGAGAGATTCAACGATCCACATTTTGTCGAATAAATCGCATAAGGAAAACGTGCCGTTTTACACGTAACGGTCCGTGGAGTAAAGTCATATAGGCTTCTGCTCCCCGCTACGTCATCACTCCCAGTAGCTCGCCGTGATCGTATAGTGGTTAGTACTCTGCGTTGTGGCCGCAGCAACCCCGGTTCGAATCCGGGTCACGGCAGGGATTTGTCCCTGACACGGCAAGGGAGTATTTTGGTCTTTTTGGACCATTATTAAAAATAGGAATTACTGACTATGAACGGAACACAAGTATAGATACATGGATAGAAAAACTAGCAAAATGTTTGCTAGCTTGTTTTGTGTATGCTAGCTAGTTAAAAATAGAATGGTCGAAAAGATAGATGCTAGTTTGCTGGCTGGCTAGCATAAATAGATGATAGATACTGTCTTCTTATAGATAGATAGATAGATAGATAGATAGATAGATAGATAGATAGATAGATAGATAGATAGGAAAACGAGCAAAAGTTTATGTTTGCTAGCTTGTTTTGTGTGAGCTAGCTAGTTGGTCAATAGATTGATGCATACATAGATGATGGATACTGTCTTCTTTTAGATAGATAGATAGATAGATAGATAGATAGATAGATAGATAGATAGATAGATAGATAGATAGATAGATAGATAGATAGATAGATAGATAGATAGAAAAACTAGCAAAATGTTATGTTTGCTAGCTTATTTTGTGTGAGCTAGCTTGTTAAAAATAGAATGGTCAAAAAGACAGATGCTAGTTAGCTGGCTGGCTAGCATAGATAGATAGATAGATAGATAGATAGATAGATAGATAGATAGATAGATAGATAGATAGATAGATAGATAGATAGATTGAAAAACTAGCAAATGTTTATGTTGTGTATGGAACATACATACATTCCAGTTAACTTATAACACAGTAACCATACGCTGAGATTGACCTGAGATAAATGTACATTTAAATGTGTGCAGAGAAATCAAAGAAATTAAATTAAACACATGTAACAAAAGGAAACATTTGCATATAAATGCATTTAAATATGTACAGAGAAATGCACATAAAAATGTGCAGGAGTTGAAACTCTGAAAGTAAAAAAATGTGCAGAGGAATTAAACATTTGCAGTGAAAATAAATATATAACTGTGTTAAGTTAACCTGTGCTTAACATCTATATACAAAAATATATAGTTAGATTAAGATTAAGATGAAAGGCATTTGGGTAACATTTTATACTGCAGTACAACATGGAAATAGTATGAATATAGCTATATAATTAAGATATTGGTTTTCATACAAACAGCTACTGACCATAATCCTCCAAAAAGAATAAACTCCTTTAAAACTTAAATATCTATCTATACTTATGTTCGGTTCATAGTCAGTTATTCCTATTTTTAATAATGGTCCAAAAAGACCAAAATACTCCCTTGCCGTGTCAGGGACAATTCCCTGCCGTGACCCGGATTCGAACCGGGGTTGCTGCGGCCACAACGCAGAGTACTAACCACTATACGATCACGGCGAGCTACTGGGAGTGATGTCTGTCCGCCGTCAGGGTCGCATTATGTAGCAGTGGGTGGGTCCTGTAGTGGAACTCAAACAGACCACGTGGCTTTCGAAGGTTTCTTCAACAAATAACATAATTTCCAAGGACGTCAGAAAGTGTATTTACAGAAAGTGTATTTACGTGAGTAACATCGGAATCATGTATTGTTCAAAGGCGGAGAGCGAGCAGCAGCAGCTCCGTCGTCGATTTCGAAACTTCGCCGTTGTTGTGAACGTTGAGCCTCATTTATGTTAACTGTATGTTTAAAAATACGTTATATCCTGAAAAGCCATTAAAACTATTATAAACGTTGTTCTGCCCATGTCTAACAAGAAGGTTTATAGGTGATATATTACCATCTGTGCCCAACGGCTCCCATATGGTCTAGCGGTTAGGATTCCTGGTTTTCACCCAGGCGGCCCGGGTTCGACTCCCGGTATGGGAACTCACTTTTTTAAAGTAATTTAAAACAATTGCAGTTTAGACGTTGGATGTTAATTTACTCATTTTTCTTAACATGTATTTGAGTGGATGTATAGAACACATATAATGAGAAACGAAAAACAACACAGCGCCGTTCATCTTTGAAAACGTTGTTGTGTACAATCGTGCACTCAGTATTGTGCGTGGATGACATTCTCTATGGAGGACGAGACCTGACATATCAATAAATAAATAAATGCATAAATAAATGTATGAATAAGTAAATAATTGGTTCACATTTATTTATTTATTCCTGTATTTATTCATGCATTTATTTATTTATTGATATGTCAGGTCTCGTCTCGTTGCTTTAGCATTCCCAACTGCATTCTCTGCAGACGTGTGCATATTTACTTCTTTTTATTTTATTTTGTTAAGCGGATCCGGAAAGCGGAAGAAGAGAGGAAGATGGGAGCGTTCACGTGATCTGGCTCCGTCATGTGACGCGGAAACAGAGAGCAGCGCAGTTTGTTGTTGTTTCCACGTACATTACTCCCTTTAAACACGTCGTTTTTACATTAAAAGGCAGTTGTTTTTTTGGTGACTGTTTTAAAAGATAACATGGTTTTGTCAGAAGAAGAAGAAGAAAGTTCTGCGTCTGTGGATGAAAAACTGCTGTTGTTCATGGAGCAGCTGCAGATTCTGGAGGAGAAAAGAGCAGCTTTGAACTCTCTCATCGAACACGTGAGTTCACACGAAAACAACGAGATTTCAACCTGAACATCAACCATAAAATCACGTGATTCACCTTTACCTTCAACACAGACAGACAGACATGTTTGTTAGATTGGTAGTAGCTTGCTGCCATAGATAGATAGTAGCTTTCTAGCACAAGATTAGTAGTAGCTCGCTAGCATATATAGATCGTAACTGGCTACCATAGGCAGCTAGTAGCTTGCTAACATAGATAGTAGATTTCTACTATTTATCTATGGTAGCAATCTACTAGATTGCTAGCATAGATAGATACTGGATTGCTAGCACACATAGTAGCTTGCTAGCATGCATAGATAGTAGCTTGCTAGCAAAGGTACATCGTAAATTCAATCTACTATGAATCTAGCAATAGATGTTGTGTTTTTCTTCTTCTGTGAAACTAAACAGATTTTCTTGGTTGACGTTGGATGACATTAATTTAGCAGTTTCGACAATTTCTGCGTTTTATTTCCTTCACGGACCCTAAGATCAGCTGATCTTAGGGTGATTAGCTGATTCTCACAGAAGCGCCTCTTCACTTCCTGTTTCTCTTAAAAACTCTTCCTGTGTGTGTGTGTGTATTTTGCTGTTTGTGTTTTATGTTTTAAAAAGTTGTTTTTACTGTACCTTGGTCAACAATGTGGTTTTTAAATGTGCTTTGATAAATAAATGTGATTTTATTATAAAAGCATAAAATAAAATACAACATTGTTTGTTCTTTACTTAAACTCCTACTAAACTAATCTCCTTATCTGTTGTTTTCTTGATCTTTTCTGGGTTTTCTGTCGATGTCTGCGGTCCATCTCATTCTGAATCTTCTATTATATTTACATATAAATACATTCCACATGTATGTAAATGTCCGTGTCGTTCACAGGGATGGTTCTCCATGTCCAAGGCTCGATACTCGATGGGAAACAAACAGGTTTCTGCGCTTCAGTACGCCAGTGACATCGAGCCTCTGGTGTGTGTCTGTGTCAGGTGAGGAATCGTCAAACTGATTTCTGATTCATGTGTTGATTTTTCATGATTGGTGTAAACACAGTCTGCGGTCTACAGTTAGACCAACTTGGGTTTACGAGCATAGATAGTAGCTTACTAGCATAAGCTAGGTAGTGGATTGCTAGCATAGATAGTGGATTGCTAGCATAGACAGATAGTAGGTTGCTAGCATAGATAGATAGATAGATAGATAGATAGATAGATAGATAGATAGATAGATAGATAGATAGTGGATTGCTAGCATAGACAGATAGTGGATTGCTAGCATAGATAGTAGATTGCTAGCATAGATAGATAGTGGATTGCTAGCATAGACAGATAGTAGGTTGCTAGCATAGATAGATAGATAGATAGATAGATAGATAGATAGATAGATAGATAGATAGATAGTGGATTGCTAGCATAGATAGTAGATTGCTAGCATAGCTAGATAGATTGCTAGCATAGATAGATAGATAGATAGATAGATAGATAGATAGATAGATAGTGGATTGCTAGCATAGATAGATAGATAGATAGATAGATAGATAGATAGATAGATAGATAGATAGATAGATAGTGGATTGCTAGCATAGACAGATAGTGGATTGCTAGCATAGACAGATAGTGGATTGCTAGCATAGATAGTAGATTGCTAGCATAGATAGATAGATTGCTAGCATAGATAGATAGATAGATAGATAGATAGATAGATAGATAGATAGATAGATAGTGGATTGCTAGCATAGACAGATAGTAGATTGCTAGCATAGATAGATAGATATATATATAGATAGATAGTGGATTGCTAGCATAGACAGATAGTAGATTGCTAGCATAGACAGATAGTAGATTGCTAGCATAGACAGATAGTAGATTGCTAGCATAGATAGATAGTGGATTTCTAGCATAGATAATAGATTGCTAGCATAGATGGTGGATTGCTAGCATAGATAGATAGATAGATAGATAGATAGATAGATAGATAGATAGATAGATAGATAGATAGATAGATAGATAGATAGTGGATTGCTAGAATATAGATAGATAGTGGATTTCTAGCATAGATAATAGATTGCTAGCATAGATAGTGGATTGCTAGCATAGATAGATAAAAGATTGCTAGCATAGATAGATAGATAGTGGATTTCTAGCATAGATAGTGGATTGCTAGCATAGATAGTAGGTTGCTAGCAAAACCGATTTGTGATTCATGTGTTGATTTTTCATGATTGGTGTAACTGTATAAGTGTGTGTGTGTGTGTGTGAGACAGATCACATGACAGTGGTCAGGTGGAGTTTTGCACCGACAGAGTCTCACAGAGTCAGGAGTGTGGAGACCACGTCAGGTCAGTGGAGAATATCGGACCTCAGGAAGAAGGTTAGTCTGTGTGATAACACACGTTTTCTTTCATCATCATTATTATTATTATTACTTTCTGCAAAAACGTCTTATATGACTGAACGTCACAGGCGTCAGGAGGAGAAACAAACCTAAAGACGTGGTCGCAGAGAAAGAGCAAAGTGACGAGGTCGACGGTGAGAAAGCAACAGTGAAGAAGAACGAACAGGATCCTGGACAAGACCCTCTGAAGTGGTTCGGGATTCTGGTTCCACAGTCTCTCAAACAAGCTCAGGCTGCGTTTAAACAAGGTTTGATCTCACACTGAATCAACAGCTACGTCACTTTAAGTCTACGATATCTTTAAGAACACGTTCACGTCTTTATTTCACTGTTATACAGACTTTAACAACAGGAAACTGAAGTTTGTAAACCACTCACTCTGCCACACCAAAGTCCATAGAGAAAACCAGTGATTTTAACATCACAGAGACACAGGAGCTGCTGGTCCTCTGCTGCCTCGTGTGGTCACTTTGTGTCACTGAGTTAAGTCTAAATTAAATATTTTAAAAGCCGAAGTTACAAAATCAGTCATTGTAAGTTAGTGATGGAGGCAGCAGTGGATCAACAACTCCTGTGAACTCCTGTGTGCTGTGATGTTAAAATCACTGGTTTACTCTATGGACTTTGGTGTGGGAGAGTGAGTGACTTTGGTGTGGGAGAGTGAGTGACTTTGGTGTGGGAGAGTGAGTGACTTTGGTGTGAGAGAGTGAGTGACTTTGGTGTGGGAGAGTGAGTGACTTTGTTGTGAGAGAGTGAATGACTTTGGTGTGAGAGAGTGAATGACTTTGGTGTGAGAGAGTGAGTGACTTTGGTGTGGGAGAGTGAGTGACTTTGGTGTGGGAGAGTGAGTGACTTTGGTGTGGGAGAGTGAGTGACTTTGTTGTGAGAGAGTGAGTGACTTTGGTGTGAGAGAGTGAGTGACTGGTGTGGGAGAGTGAGTGACTTTGGTGTGTGAGAGTGAGTTTACAAACTGTTTTCCTTGTGTTGACCTGGTTCTAGGTTTAGTCGACTTAGCACTTGTTATGTGTCAACACTACAAACACAATCAGCAAACATTAGCCTTAGCTGTAGTTTGATAAAATGCTAAATGCTAAGCTAAGAAGGAGACATCACTGATTTTAGCCTCTTAGATAAAGACTTAGCTCATAAAATCTACGTCAGTTTAAGTCTACGATATATTTAAGAACACGTTCACGTCTTTATTAGACAGACTTCCTCTTCTTCACGGTTGCCCCCGGGATCGGGGGCAGCGTCAGACGCAGCGACAAAAGCGTCATAAAACCATATCTAACATTAACAAACACAGACATGCTGCATACCCACAGAAAGGTCAGAAACTCAACTAGAAGCTCATATAAATCATTCTTATGTTCACCAAACACAGTTAAAACAACGATTGATCAAACAGCAGGAGCGGAAAAAAACCGTCACAGCGCACACATTGAAAAGCGGCACCGGAGCGTCAGCGTGATTATGTAAACAAAAAAAACACGTGTCGACTGGACAGCGGAGAATCTACAGATTCCAGCGGTACAATTTTTATCACTCTACGACCAAGATTCACAGATCCAGCTCCAAAATAAGAGCAAAACAACACCTGACTTTCAAGAACTACAACCAGAAATGTTGTCTTACCTTTGCTGTTTATCAAAACAAATTATTTCCACCGGAACAAAACCACTTCTAATGAAGAACTACACTTCCCAGCATGCTTTGGGAACAAATCCCGGTCTGATTGATCATTACAGAGCGACATTAGATCGTTCTGATTAGAGAAGGACGAATGTCCGCACAAATGCGTCATATGCATTTATGTCATTTTGACTCACTAATGAAGTGATTCACACACATTTGGAGACCGGGGTCTGATTCTATTGGTTTAGACGTTTAAAACGAGCTGTCAATCACCCTAATTGACAAAGGTAAGCCAGAGCTATGGCGCTGCATAACTGAAGACACTTACCCTATTATTATGCACCGCACAGGGAGCATCGATTTTAGGCGAGTTATTATACTTTTTTTTTTTTTTTTTTTCAAAACAAGTTCTTTTTAGATCTGTAGTGACATATAAATAAAATTTTATTGGTTTTTAATAATTTGGTACCTAAGAAATCTCAAATGGCACAGATGGTGCCAAACTGTGCCAAAAGTGAGAACGCCCAGACATCTCTTTACTAAAACCTCTGTAATTTCACTCTGCTTTATTTTGTTTCATGACCTCCATGTGTTTTTAAGCTCCTACTGCATATATTAAAGGTGATATTTGCTATAAAATGCAATATTTTTTTAGGCGAGAGAAAAAAATCCTTCAGTTATGCTGTGTTCCATGTACATTTACTCTGACACAGTGGCATCTACAGTGAAACTTACACCTCTGGTGGAATCTCACAAGTGTTCTCTTTATTTTGATACCAAGATAATCCACATAGAGCTTGTAACTGCAGAGATTTACTCTATTTAGTTTGGGCATGTCATTTTCGAGCAGGGACTCCAAAAGGAGGGTCAGGGAAGAAGAGGTTAACAACAGGAAACTGAAGTTTGTAAACCACTCACTCTCCCACACCAAAGCCCATAGAGAAAACCAGTGATTTTAACATCACAGGGACACAGGAGCTGCTGGTCCTCTGCTGCCTCGTGTGGTCACTGTGTGTCACTGATGTTCTCTCAGACTCAAACTGGTGGTGATTTCACGAGCCGAGTCTTTTGTGAAGCGGTGATGAATGTGAGTGAACGTTTCTTCTGTTTTGCCGTCGCAGTGATCGAGCTGTCAGCAGAGGTCGCCACTCTCCAGACGTCGGTGTTGAACAGCAGACGGGAACTGAAGGACGTCCTGAGACGCAAGCGCGCGACGTCACAGTGACGTCTCTGACCTTTGACCTGGTGGGTTTATTTATGTCATGTTGTTGTTGTTGTTGTTGTTGTTGTTGTTGTTGTCAGAGTGTGTAGAAGATCAGTCGTGTTGTTGTTGTTGTTATTTCAAATGATTACGTTCATTTCAGTCTGTGTTTTAATAGATTAAAGCTCAGCTCTTTTTATTTCTCTTTCCTGATTATTACGACGAGTGTCGTCCATTCACAGATTATTCACCGATTATTTTTATAATTAAAACCAGTTTATGTGATATTTTTTTTTCTTCTTAAATGTGAATATTTATTCTATTTCCGCTCCATAAAACAAAGAAATCATTAAAGCTGAATCATTGTTGGTTTGTGGACAAAAACATTTGAGGAACGTTGTCTTTTCCTGGTTTGGGGAACAGTTCTATGTTCAGTAAGTCGTGTTCTACCTAATTAGAATATTAACTTAAAGCATAAATAAATGTAAAGCATTCATTTATTTATTCCTGTATTTATTGTTATGTCAGGTCAGGTTCTCCATAGTCATAATCACACAGTTATAAGTTAATATTCTAATTTTATTCTGTTTTTCATGTTGTGTTTGTGTGTAAGGTCGCCTTCATTGTCAAATAAAATCTATTATTATTAATTTATTATTAAGAGGCAGAAATGGTTTTCCATAGTTCTGGATCTTTAAGAAATGATTTCACCTTTTTTTATTTAATGATTTCATATCTGTAAAGTTTAACTGAGTTTAATTTAAACACTGATCACATTTAGGTGTGTGTGTGCGTGTGTGTGTCTGTGTGTGTGTGTGCGCGCGCGTGTGCAGAAATGTGAACGCACTTCCCGCTCCATGACTATTTCATGATTATTTCATGATTATTATTCTATGATTATTCCATGATTATTTCACGATTATTTCATGATTATTATTCTATGATTATTTCATGATTATTCCATGATTATTCCATGATTATTATTCTATGATTATTTCATGATTATTCCATGATTATTATTCTATGATTATTTCATGATTATTCCATGATTATTTCATGATTATTTCACGATTATTCCATGATTATTATTCTATGATTATTTCACGATTATTTCATGATTATTTCCGTGATTATTATTCTATGATTATTTCATGATTATTCCATGATTATTTCATGATTATGCCATGATTATTTCACGATTATTCCATGATTATTATTCTATGATTATTTCACGATTATTTCATGATTATTTCCGTGATTATTATTCTATGATTATTTCATGATTATTCCATGATTATTTCATAACTATTTCATGATTATGCCATGATTATTTCACGATTATTCCATGATTATTATTCCATGATTATTTCACGATTATTTCATGATTATTCCGTGATTATTATTCTATGATTATTTCATGATTATTCCGTGATTATTATTCTATGATTATTTCATGATTATTCCATGATTATTTCATGATTATTCCATGATTATTTCATGATTATTTCACGATTATTCCATGATTATTCCGTGATTATTATTCTATGATTATTTCATGATTATTTCATGATTATTCCATGATTATTTCATGATTATTTCACGATTATTCCATGATTATTATTCTATGATTATTTCACGATTATTTCATGATTATTCCGTGATTATTATTCTATGATTATTTCATGATTATTCCATGATTATTTCATGATTATGCCATGATTATTTCACGATTATTCCATGATTATTATTCCATGATTATTTCACGATTATTTCATGATTATTCCGTGATTATTATTCCATGATTATTTCACGATTATTTCATGATTAATCCGTGATTATTATTCTATGATTATTTCATGATTATTCCATGATTATTCCGTGATTATTATTCTATGATTATTTCATGATTATTCCATGATTATGCCATGATTATTATTCTATGATTATTTCATGATTATTTCACGATTATTCCATGATTATTTCACGATTGCATGATTATTCCATGATTATTATTTCACGATTACTCCATGATTATTCCATGATTATTTCATGATTATTCCATGATTATTTCACGATTATTCCATGATTATTCCATGATTATTATTTCACGATTACTCCATGATTATTCCATTATTATTTCATGATTATTCCATGATTATTTCACGATTATTTCACGATTATTCCACGATTATTATTTCACGATTATTCCATGATTATTCCATGATTATTTCATGATTATTCCATGATTATTATTCCATGATGATTCCATGATGATTCCATGATTATGCTCCCAGTGTTTCCCGCGCGCCTCCCTCCGCAGACGCGGCACACGCGGCGGACGCAGACGCGGACGCGTCACTGTTGTTATTGACGCGCGCAGACATCCGCAGCGGCGCGACGCGTCACAGCGGCGCTTCGCTCTCCTTCCTTTTGTCCGTCAGAGACACCGAGACACCAGCTGATGTCTGAGCGCGGAGCCGAGCTCAGGGACGTCAACACGCCGGCCTGCGCGCACCGGGCCCCGGCCTCTCCCACGAGCCTTCCGTCGCTGCCGAGTTCGCTCCGCGGCGGAGGAGAGACGACGCGTCCGCGCTCATGGCGTCGGCGGCGGCGAAGGTGTCGATCCTGGATTATTTCAACATCGTGTTCGAGGGAGAAAACGGCAAAATCGAGTCCAACTGCAAAGCGTGCGGCACCAGGATCCAGGCGAAGAGGAGCGTCACGTCCAACTTCGTCACGCACCTGAAGGTAATGACGTCACAATGAAACGCTGACATCAAACACTGCGATGCTCCCCGTGCGCGTGCGTTTGTGTGGCAGGGCCGCTGCCAGCGAGTCGGAGGGCTTCGGGGACCTGGAGGGGGGGGGGGGATGGGTTGAGGGGGGATATGGTCATAGGCGGTTCTAGAGTCTGTAGGGGCCCTGAGCAAACATTCCCAGGGGGCCCTTCCTTCCAACCAGTGTTTGTCACCGTGATGTTATAAATAATCTGACGCCAACGAAAAAATGTATGAGTTCAAAATATATATTTTTTTTTTTCAAAATGAATGAAATAACATGTAATTAAAAAATATGTGGAAATATAAATGTAAAATACTGTAAATAGCTTTTAAAAACTATATAAACCTAGTAAAAAAAAAAATACATTACACTGTAAAGAACCCACATTATAAAACAATATAAATATATAGAACAATAAAATACTGTAATTAAATTAACATTAACGCACGGCGCGTCTCCACGACGACTGACCGGAAAAAGACGAGCGTGACGTACGATGTTTACGTAACTCCCGATTGTTAAAATGAGTTTAAAAACGTTTAAAAAAACAGAGGCGCACATACGCAGTACACAGGTACGCTAACGTTATTTGTTAGCGCTGCTCTTTTCCGTTTAATAAACAGACCAGCTCCAGTTCCACCGTAGGCTAATGGATAACTGGCGCTAAAAGGAGCTAACGCAGCTAACGGAGGGAAACGGTGCCTGGACTCTGGTGTCGCGGCGCGTAAACAAACTAATCGATATTAATACTGTCACTGCACAACATTGTCTTGTGTTATATTTAAATTGATTGATTGATTGATTGATTGATTGATTGATTGGTTGGTGTGACCTCCCTGTTCTTCTCTCAGAGGAAACATCAGGCGATGTACGATGACTTTGTGAAGAGGAAGGACATGAAGAGAGAGGGATACTCGACCGCACCTCTGCACAGCTTCACCAGCAACGGAGGGAATCCACGCTTGACTTTACCTGTTAGTACAGGAGGAGGAGGAGGAGGAGGAGGAGGAGGAGGAGCAGGAGGAGGAGGAGGAGGAGGAGTGAGCAAGTTTGACAGACATGACCCTCGTCAGGTGGGACTTACATTCCAAATCTGTTCAAAAATGAAAATAACTGAATAAAATAATTGGTGTGAGAGAGTGAGTGACTTTGGTGTGAGAGTGAGTGACTTTGGTGTGTGAGAGTGAGTGACTTTGGTGTGTGAGAGTGAGTGACTTTGGTGTGTGAGAGTGAGTGACTTTAATGTGGGAGAGTGAGTGGCTTTGGTGTGTGAGAGTGAGTGACTTTGGTGTGTGAGAGTGAGTGACTTTGGTGTGGGAGAGTGAGTGACTTTGGTGTGTGAGAGTGAGTGACTTTGGTGTGGGAGAGTGAGTGACTTTGGTGTGTGAGAGTGAGTGACTTTGGTGTGGGAGAGTGAGTGACTTTGGAGTGTGAGAGTGAGTGACTTTGGTGTGTGAGAGTGAGTGACTTTGGTGTGGGAGAGTGAGTGACTTTGGTGTGTGAGAGTGAGTGACTTTGGTGTGGGAGAGTGAGTGGCTTTGGTGGGAGAGTGAGTGACTTTGGTGTGGGAGAGTGAGTGACTTTGGTGTGGGAGAGTGAGTGAGTCTTTATTTCACTGTCAGACAGACTTTAACAACAGGAAACTGACATTAGCAAACCACTCACTCTCCCGCACCAAAGTCCATAGAGAAAACCAGTGATTTTACCATCACAGGAGTTGTTGATCCACTGCTGACCTCCATCACTGTTCAGATTGACCAGAGGACCAGCAGCAGCTCCTGTGTGTGTTTGAAAGTTAAAAAAAATGCAGGTTTTGTCTCTGGACTTTGGTGCAGGAGAGTGAGAGTGAGAGGTTTACAGTCAAACTCCTCAACGCAGGTTTTTTTTTTTTTTTTTTTTTTTAATCACCGCAGGTCTTGATCTCTGAGGCCATAGCGAAGATGATCGTGCTCGACCTGCAGCCAGTGTCCATCGTGGAGAACCAGGGCTTCAGAGAGCTGCTGCTGTTCTTGGAGCCGCGTTACTCTCCGGAGCCTCAGCACTATGTCCACAGTCAGCAGCTCCCGGCCTACGCCTACCAGGTCCAGCTGAGCACCCGTCAGGCGCTGGCCTCCGCACAGGCACTCAGCCTGAGCCTGGATCTGTGGAGGGGCTTCTCTGGAGTCACATCAGGGTAGGGACCCCCCCCCCCAAAAAAAAAAATATTTTTGTGGTATCTCCCAAACATCCTCTGTATCATAATGTGTTGCCATTCGTTCGTTCGTTCGTTGTCGAGGGTCAGTTGGAGTCAGTATATCGTCGCTTTGTTTCCATCATGCTACGCAGAGGCGTTTCTAGACTCTGTAGGGGCCCGAAGCAAAAATTCCCAGGGGGCCCTTCCTTCCAACCAGTGTTCATCACCATTATGTTATAAATAACTGAGACTTTGACTTTCTTCTTTTTGGTTTTTGGGTAACTTTACCTATTTATTTTAACCTCTCGCAGTTCACTACTTACCTTTGTACCATTTCGAGCTATTCATTGGACTTGAATGTCTTCAATTTCACACAAAAAACTGGAACAATTTGGGTGTTCTCAAACTTTTGACTCGTTATTGTAACCATTTGATATTCAATTTCATTGTCTACGGGTCAATGACAAATAAAGCTTCTAAAAAGGTATTTTTAAAAAGTATTTTCAAAATAGATGAAATGCATATTTATGCATATAAGAGTCCAGAACAATGTGTTTGAACATTTCTCATATATCGAATAACTATTCTAACTGTTTTAACTCATTTTTTAACAGTATTTTTGGTGGCACAACCAAATACTTATATACATATATATACATTCCTGATATTTATTTTAAAATTAACTATTTGCCAACTATCCATTAAGGTGTCTACACTAGATAAACATTATTATTTTTATCATTGTGGTTTTTTTTTTACAATAATTTAAGATTTTTGCTCTCTGAAGGTCAGGTTTTAAACATCCTTAACATCCAATTTTACATTTAAAGACAGGAAAATAATCACACAAATACACAAATACATATATTCAGTATAATAAGTACACACATTACATTCATAAACCATTTGGTCACCTTGACACATCATTTATTGGTTTAAATTGGTTGCACCACCGAGTCTGCTCACACAGGGGTTTGAGAAGCCAAAACATAAAATAATATAATTATTTGAATTTACTGGAAAATGTATGAAAATTAATAGGTTTTATTGAATAAAGTGATAGATGTCATGAAAAGAAAATTATGTTTTTTTTAATATAACGGACAAAAATATGCACGTCATGTCATTGACCCATACACAGTTATAAGGTTTGACAAAAAAGATCTAAAGTGCATTGAATAGATATGCGAGCAACGACTGGGCTAAACCAAAAACAACATGGGTGTAACATCATTGTCGTTGAGGACTTGACCATTTGTGTTCTCTATTCCCAAATCTCGCCCCTCTTTCTCTTCGCAGATACCTTGGCGTCACCTGCCATTTTCTCACCTGTGATTGGCAGATGCGTTCGGCTCTGCTGGCGTGCCTTCCCCTGACCGCCGCCGTCTCCAAGAACGGCGTGCTGTCGGAGTTCGACGAAGTGTGTCACGCGCACGGCGTGTCGGGGCGAGCGTTCCGCGTCGTCGCCGACCCTTCGCTGGAAACGGCGACCACCAGGCCGTGCCGTCTTCCCGGTTTCCTGGCGGCGGCGGCGGCGGCGGCGTCTCCTCTTGACGACGACGAAGAAGAAGCGTCGGAGAACGGTAACGGTGCGGAGGACGCGACGAGGAACGGCCACGGCGGTGGAGCGGACGAGGCGGAATGGGAGGATTGGTGGGAGCAGGGTTTGGGGGTTTGCCGGGTGGACTGTTTCTCTCGGGCTCTTGAACAGTGCGTACGACACGGGTTGCGCTCGTGTCCGCAGTTCTCGTCCGCACTGGCCAAGGCCGCCTCCTTCTATAACCACATCACCTCTGCTGTGCCGTCTGAGAAACTGAGCCAGGTGTTTGACGGAACTGGACTGACCACGGGGGGAACAAGAACCTCCCATCCTGCGGTCAGCGACTGGGCTGATGAGCTGAAGGTACGTGTCAATCACCTGTGATAGCATTCACCCAGAGCTACCCTAACCCTAACCCTTTGGAGTCCCTGCTCCAAATACCCAAACTAAATAGAGTAAATCTCTGCAGTTACAAGCTCTATGTGGATTACCTTGGTATCAAAATACTTGTGAGATTCCACCAGAGGTGTAAGTTTCACTGTAGATGTCACTGTGTCAGAGTAAATGTACTTGGAACACAGCATAACTGAAGGATTTTTTTTCTCTCGCCTAAAAAAATATTGCATTTTAAAGCAAATATCACCTTTAAAATATACAGTAGGAGCTTAAAAACACATGGAGGTCATGTAACAACACGTGGACATGAGCTGTGCAAAGTCTGATGCTGCTGAAGTGAAGCAGAGTGAAATTACAGAGGTTTTAGTAAAGAGATGTCTGGGCGTTCTCACTTTTGGCACAGTTTGGCACCATCTGTGCCATTTGAGATTTCTTAGGTACCAAATTATTAAAAAGCCATTTAATTTTATTTACATGTCACTACAGATCTAAACAGAACTTGTTTAAAAAAATAAAATAAAATAAAAAGTATGATAACTGTCTGTAAATGGATGCTCCCTGTGCGGTGCGTAATAACAATTCTGTGACTCTGAAGCGTCTTCAGTAACGCAGCGCCATAGCTCTGGCTTACCTTGGTCAATTAGGGTGATTGACAGCTCGTTTTAAACCTCTAAACCAATAGAATCAGACCCCGGTCTCCAAATGCGTGTCAATCACTTCATTAGCGAGTCAAAAGGACATAAATGCATATGACGCATTTGCGTGGACATTCGCCTTCGCCTTTCTTGTCAGACACCAAATTCAAACCAAAAACTTTGTCGCTGACTATTGTTAGACTTCATGCTACACTCATAGATGTATATGTGTTTAGGCTCATAGACCGGAAGTTCCAATTAACGGTGTGTATCTGCGTCATTGCCTCGTTTATGAAGCCGTAAAGTTTGGAAACAAACACTTCAGCCTCTGCTGAGAACGCTGGGTTTTATTGTATTTTCTGGCTCTGAAATCATGACGTAAGGATCCCATCTCCTGAACAGCAGATCCTTCTGCTCCGGGCACTAGTCCGGGCACATCCGGTTGCGTACATTGAACCACAGAAGAAGAATAACGTCCGTTGTGGAGGTGTTTCACGAGCGACAGTGTCTTCTGACTCTGGGTCTGACTCTGGGTCAAAGGTCGTCAAAGGGACTGAGGCGGGGAGTCGTGAAGAAGCTATTTTTAAACACTGTTTAAACAATGTTTTTGATAATGAGGAGCAGTGCATCCACCGTTCCAGAGGGGGGAGCTGTGCTTCTGAGAGCTGGTGTGCTGAATCCGTCACTTCCGGGTATTGACCAATCACAACACAGTTCTGTCTTCTGGGAGTGAGATTTCGGTCTGAAACAGCACGGCTGACGAGAGCTTCAGTAAGGAGAGATTTCTATCGGCTCGTTTACAGCAACAAGGAGGTTTTTGAGCATAAAAACAAGTTAATATATGTAAATAAACCTCCATAACTAACATATATGTGCAACAGGACCACTCTATGTGAGCTTTAAGAGGTGAGAGGTCTTCGAGAACATCCATCTGCTGAACCCTGAACACTGAGACCATGAACAGGATTTTTCTCACTGTGTTTCCATGGCGATCAAAAACGTTTACGTCCCCTGTTTTCCAGGTGCTTCGCTGGCTCCTGGACTCGGTGGACATCCTGGAGGAGATGAGCGGTCCAGGAGAGCGGTCGCTGGGCGCCGCCGAGCGAGCTCTCCTGAAGGAGCTCACGGACACTCTGGAGCCCTTCGCCGAAGCGTGGGACATGGTGCACGGCGACGGACAGGAGGACGTCCACGCGGACAGACACGTGTCCGTGAGCCTCGCTCTGCCGTGCGTCCTGGGTCTCCGCAAACACCTCTCCGAGGCGAGCGCCCTCCATTGCCCCTCGCTCCTGGCGGCCCTCGGTCGGGCGGTGGAGCGCCGCCTGGCGCCCGTCCTGGACGACCCGCTTTACATCACCGCCACCACGCTGGACCCCCAGTTCAAGCTCACCTGGAGCAACAACCCCGACTGGCACAGGCAGGTCCTCGTAGAGGAGCTGTCCAAGTGTTCCGCGGCCTCCTCCAGCCCCGCGAACGCAGACGTTCGCACTCAGACGTCCCAGAATCCACCTGCTCCTGCGCCGTCGCCGGTCCCCTCGCTGTCTCGCTCCTGCAAGCTGTTCTCGTTCATCAAGCAGAGGCCGACGCTGCAGGCCAAGAGCCTGGAGCAGGAGCTGACCGCGTACCTGCGGGAGGAACCGGCGGACGAGGACGCCCTGCACTACTGGCGCCGCAAAGCCATCGACTTTCCTCTTCTCGCCCAAGTGGCCAAGAGGGCGTTCACCGTGCCCGCCTGTGGTTCTGTGGCGGGGAAGGTTTTCACCGCCGCCGAACGCTGCCTGCGGCCGGGAAGAGGCCGCGTCCTGCCAAAGAACCTGGAGACGCTCATCTACCTCAAAGCAAACTACAGATCGTTATGGACTCGGAGCTGATTTAACCGAGCAGCGTCTCAAGACTTTGTAGCTTCGGTGGTTTCGCACCAGAGAGGAAGCGTTGTTTTCCTATGATACAGCACTCCTGCTGCCTGCTCTAGGTCTGTTTTCCCCAACGCACATTTATATTTTTAACATTTCATTGGAAGGTACAGAGTTTCCATCCAACACCTGCACTTTTTATTCACTTTTACCTCCGTCTTCATCAAAATAAAACAGGAAGGACCCTGAACAGGCTCAGTTCAACATGGTATCGCATCCTTTGGCCGTCATTGGGGAAAGAGTCATTTCATCCATTCCACCATCAACAGCTTAACCGAGATCGGGTTGTGGGACTTCCCTTTTCCCAGGGAGAAGATATGGGGTGAATTCCAATTCCTTTTTTAACCCTCAATCTCAAAAATGTTCTCCCTCTAGTCCAAGATCTGTCCTGATTCTCAGAAAAATTAAGTTGAGGCCAAGTTTAAGGGCTGTATCGCCCTCAATATTGAGATTTCCCCGAGACCACCCTTTGGGAGCAAGGGCTACCCAGAATGCATTGTTTTCACATAACAAAGATGGCGTCGAAAGCAGCAAAACGAGTGCGATACAAATGAAGTATTTTCTTTGTTAATAGAGATATAAAAATGATCTTAGTTTAGGCCCATATTATGGATTACTGACGTCATTGTTGCCTAACATTTATTTTTATTTGACCATCTTTTGTCAATAGTCGGCCGGTGTGGTTTACTTTTCAATAAGTCGTGGTGTGTGGTAACTGTCAGCTGAATATTTGTATGAGTATCATCTTATAACTAACTGACAACCTAATAACTTGACTGACAAACGGATCAGAATAAATAATCCTGACGTAAACGTGTTATTCTGCCCCCTACAGTCTGAAGACGTATCTGCATTTAAGGGGTGTCCCATTTCTGAGTGACAAAATAACCCTCAACACTTGGTTTTGAGGCCAGTTAAGATTAAGTGTTAAGATAGGAATTGGAATTGGCCCTTAATCTCTCATACCCTGGTTTATACTGGAGAACAGGATTTGTGATTTTCCCGATGGACCCGTGACCGCAAAACCAACAGGAAGGCGGCCATTTTGTTTTGGCCTTGAAAGTGTTGTGACGTGTCGGCAGGTAAAACGTTACATCATTGTGTTGCTGTTCACGTGTGTAAACGTTACCACGACGACGCCATTGTTATAATAAATGACACAGTGACTCTGTGTGTGTGTGTGTGTGTTCTTTTATTTGTGGCTATGTGAGGACATTTTGGCAGGTCCTCACATCTTTAAAGGGCTTTTTTTTGGGGGGGGGATTTGGAATTATACGTAGAAATTTGTAACTTTAAGTATATTTTGGAATTATAAGTAGATTTTGGAATTATACGTAGATTTGTTAATAATAAGTATATTTGGAATTATACGTAGATTTGGGAATTATGAGTAGATTTTGGAATATTTGAGCCATTTTTGTGACTCAGTGAATATTATTGAGTGATGATCAGAGTTTTAAGTGTCATTTCAGTCTATTTCAGCTCGGCCATTAGAGAGCAATCCCACTGTCATTTCCTCACAAATGACATTTTCTCCTTTGAATTGCGTCCTGTATGAAGCAGCTACACTGAGCCTGACACTACAGCACATCATGCACTAATAAACACACACACACACAGCAGTGAGTTAAGGAGCATCTCAGCTCTTTATTTCAGTGTGAGTCACATCATGGATTTATTTTTCACATGGTGTTTGTCCAACACTCCAGACTTCCTGTGCATCCCTGAAAAGAACCAGCTGACCGTCATCTTGCATGGTCAGACGCATTCTGTCACTGCGGTCATTGCGGAATGTACCACTGGCCCACAGAGCTGATCCTGTTTTGCTGTAAATGACCAGGTTGTTATCCGTCTGCAAAAGGAGACGGAACGAAGCCTTGCCACAGGTATCTGAAGCCCAGGTGGGCGACCATTTGTAGACGACAAAGTTGCCGTCATTCTGTTGGACGAGAAGAAATAACTCAGAGTTAGAAAGTTTATTGTCCGACTTTAGGGATATTGAAAGAATATTTGTCTCCTCACCTGGAGAACGGCTTTGTATTCACCATTCAGACTCATCAGATACTCCCCTGCATGAAGCTCCTGGTCAGTGCTGAGTGAGTTTCTGTTCATGGTTCTGGGAAAAAACAGAGTTTGAAAAGGTTAAGAAGAGCCTCCAGGTGGAGTGGTGTTGGCCCTTTTGTACCAGGGGCCTCATGAATAAAAGAGTGCGCAGCTTTCACACTGAAAGAGGGCGTACTCACAACATTTGAAAAGTACGTACGCAAAGAAATTCTCTCTTGTTTGTTTGTTTATTTGGAATCAGATGTAAACACGAAGGAACTAAACGTGAGGGTCACCGCGGCTGCTCTCATATTAATGTTTAAAAAACTGGCCGTGCATTGATAGTTTATCCTGTGTGTGTTGTTTTTCTGATGTTTGTTTAGACATGACTTATCCACGTGAGCTGAATTTACAGATCATTTCAACAATCTATAAATGTGTCAGTGTCACGCGTCATCGTCCAGTTACGCACACGCGCATTACGCACAGAATAAGCAGATAGAGCTGATTGAGTTACTGTATAATAATGATTCATTACTGTCACTGATTGTGTTGTGGACGCTGGGGAGGGAGGAAGAAGATGCTAGTGTGCCGGAGTCTCAGGTGTGCCGGTGTCTCAGGTGTGCCGGTGTCTCCAGCGGCTGACGAGCGCGCACCTGCATCAGCTGTCTCTTCTGATGAAAGGCGCAGCGGTGGTGGAATAACTTTTTTTTGCAGTTATTTTGTTATCGTATGGATTCAAATGGGATAAGGAAATGTT
Organism: Microchirus variegatus; assembly: GCF_963457635.1. Taxonomy (NCBI): domain Eukaryota; kingdom Metazoa; phylum Chordata; class Actinopteri; order Pleuronectiformes; family Soleidae; genus Microchirus; species Microchirus variegatus. Next base: position 1,049,337 of record NC_139810.1, on the reverse strand, counting down.
CTACTCAACGTTCAAGTCCCATTTTCTTACAACAAATGAGTTTGTAACTTCATTTTGGAGCGTTTAAAACTGACGTGTGTCCGTGCGTTCACGTCTAAAGCTGTGTGTCTGTTTACATAAAGAAAATATTCATTTGTGTCAAATCAATTTCAGTTATTTGCTCAAAGTAAGACTTAGAGAAACACACATGTTCATACGTACGATGGTGTGTCATTGTTGTTCGTCACAGAATAACGCATGCTTGTCACTGTAGACACATTGATAATATCACTTTGAAACACTGCGACAAGTTTCAGAGCTTAATATTGCAGCGTCTCCACCTGACAAGAGTTTGCGCAGAGCTCCGCAAATTCTCACGGCAGCTCGAGAGTTTGCGCTTGCGGTCCGCAAGGTTCCACGCCAAGTAAATTTTTTATAAATGCCATCGTGTGCGTGAAAGCAAGCGTACGCCGCCTTTTTGTGCGTACGCACGGTTTATACATGAGGCCCCAGGACCCTTTTACCTGCAGCCCCCCAAAACATGACCTCTTTGCCCTGAGGAGAACAAAGTAACTGTAGTGGACACTTCTTCAGATCCATCTTCAAAATTTTAATCAGAGCTTAATTTAAGGAGTAAAAATCATCAATGAAAACATTTTTCTTGTTTAAGATTCAAAGGAAGGTTTAAGAAACTCACCAGCTGTAGCAGGTTCTTCTGTCAGAGAAAGAGCTGAGCAGGCTGAAGTGGTTCTGCTCTGAAACCAGTCCACTTTATATCAGTGCTGGAAGAAACGTGGGTGGACAACTTCACCCAATCAGATACATCTGATCAGATCTGGTGATGATGTCACACTCCCCTCACTCAGGTGGAAATACCAGTTCAACAATGTCACAAACATTTCCTTCAGAAAAAGCCACTGAACAAAAACAAAAGCACAACACTTTTGTTTTTGCTGAACTCGAAGGTCGAAAAGATTTTCTATAAACACAACAGTTTCTCTGAAATATATGGTCAAGAGAAAACAGTGTCTGGTGTGACCATCGTTTGCCTCATGCAGTCACAACAACATCTCCTTCTCAGAGTTGATCAGGTTGTCGATCCTCTTGTGCAAAGTTGCTGGATGTTATTGAGGCAAAACCAGCGAGGCAAGCGAATCGAGTTGCTAAACAACGCCCCCTGGGGAATTACACCCCAGCAAATACGATCACCACTCTTACTAAGAAGTTACACACAGATTCATAACACCGCTTAATTTAAAGAGGACATGAGAGACAGACTTCCAAGTACACAAATTTTATTAAATTAAAACCAATATACTAGAGTTAAAAGAGCAGAAAGATGTCAATTACCCAATCAGGGCTAAGGCTTTGCTTGGCAAACAGACTAAAAAAACAAAAGAAATACAACTCAAAACCAAAAGAAAACCACTACCAACCACCACGTGCCACACCAACTTCAGGGAAGTGAGAGGGGAACCACCACCAGGGGAGTCTGCCACCCGCTGTACCCACTCCTGTCCTGCACAAGAAAACAAAGAAAAGAAAATACCGCTTTTAGTGGGACACTCAGGCAATTGGATCATGCAGTTAAAACAAGAGTCATACAAAACCACACACAGCAACAGACAACGAAATGAACCTAATAACTAATTAAATAATAAAACCCAAATACAAATATATCAAGAAACAAAATAACATAATAAACACAAGACACCAACACTCAGCTGTGGACAGGGACCAGGCTTACGAGTCCCTTCGGCTAAATAAACAAACGACAGCTGAGTAAACTAAATAAACAAACGAAAATATTCAACCCAAAAGAATAAACCAAATAAGCCAACAGAGACAAAAAAAAGAGAAAATTAATTAAGTAATAAGAGTTGTGACGGTATTGAAAATCCGAAGCTGCGCGGGCGCACAGCAGGACTATAGTGTCCACTTTAATGGAGATGTTGAACCCGCAGCAGCAGAGGAAACGGTGGCGGAGACGAAGCGACCGCAGCAGGGCTGGGGACTGTGGACAGCTTCACGATGCCCAGGCTGGCAGCCCGCGTCAGGGCCGTGCAGCGCAGCCCCACACCGAGTGCATGGGGGAGGAGGAGAGATTAACTGTGGCCTCAGCAGCTGAACAGAAAGCGTAGCATCCAGCTCCCAAAACAGCCAATCGTACAAATCCCAGCTCGGTGCAAACCACCGTAGCACACCAGGATGAACCCTCTCCTGCTGAACGCCAGGCAATGGTGTGCGCACCCGCCGAAGCCGTGGTCAAAGATGCCGTGGTCAAAGATGCCAACATCAAAGACGCCATGGTCAAAGATGCCGTGGTCAAAGATGCCGTGGTCAAAGATGCCAACGTCGAAGACGCCATGGTCAAAGATGCCGTGGTCAAAGATGCCAACGTCAAAGACGCCATGGTCAAAGATGCCGTGGTCAAAGATGCCAACGTCAAAGACGCCATGGTCAAAGATGCCAGAGTCAAAGACGCCATGGTCAAAGATGCCGTGGTCAAAGATGCCAACGTCAAAGACGCCATGGTCAAAGATGCCAAGGTCAAAGACGCCATGGCCAAAGATGCTGTGGTCAAAGATGCCATGGTCAAAGATGCCAGGGCCAAAGATGCCATGGTCAAAGATGCCATGGTCAAAGATGCCATGGCCAAAGATGCCAGGGTCAAAGATGCCATGGCCAAAGATGCCAGAGTCAAAGATGCCAACGTCAAAGACGCCATGGTCAAAGATGCCATGGCCAAAGATGCCAGGGTCAAAGATGCCGTGGTCAAAGATGCCAACGTCAAAGACGCCATGGTCAAAGATGCCAGAGTCAAAGACGCCATGGTCAAAGATGCCGTAGTCAAAGATGCCAACGTCAAAGACGCCATGGTCAAAGATGCCAACGTCGAAGACGCCATGGTCAAAGATGCCGTGGTCAAAGATGCCAACGTCAAAGACGCCATGGTCAAAGATGCCGTGGTCAAAGATGCCAACGTCAAAGACGCCATGGTCAAAGATGCCAGAGTCAAAGACGCCATGGTCAAAGATGCCGTGGTCAAAGATGCCAACGTCAAAGACGCCATGGTCAAAGATGCCAAGGTCAAAGACGCCATGGCCAAAGATGCCAGGGCCAATGATGCCATGGTCAAAGATGCCATGGTCAAAGATGCCATGGCCAAAGATGCCAGGGTCAAAGATGCCATGGCCAAAGATGCCAGAGTCAAAGATGCCAACGTCAAAGACGCCATGGTCAAAGATGCCATGGCCAAAGATGCCAGGGTCAAAGATGCCGTGGTCAAAGATGCCAACGTCAAAGATGCCATGGTCAAAGATGCCATGGTCAAAGATGCCATGGTCAAAGATGCCATGGCCAAAGATGCCAACGTCAAAGACGCCAACGTCAAAGACGCCATGGTCAAAGATGCCATGGTCAAAGATGCCAACGTCAAAGACGCCATGGTCAAAGATGCCATGGTCAAAGATGCCAACGTCAAAGACGCCATGGTCAAAGATGCCAGAGTCAAAGATGCCATAGTCAAAGATGCCGTGGTCAAAGATGCCGTGGTGAAAGATGCCGTGGTCAAAGATGCCATGGTCAAAGACGCCATGGTCAAAGATGCCAGAGTCAAAGATGCCAACGTCAAAGACGCCATGGTCAAAGATGCCAGAGTCAAAGATGCCGTGGTCAAAGATGCCATGGTCAAAGATGCCATAGTCAAAGATGCCGTGGTCAAAGATGCCATGGTCAAAGATGCCAACGTCAAAGATGCCAGAGTCAAAGATGCCAACGTCAAAGATGCCGTGGTCAAAGATGCCATAGTCAAAGATGCCAACGTCAAAGATGCCATGGTCAAAGATGCCATAGTCAAAGATGCCATGGTCAAAGATGCCAGAGTCAAAGATGCCATAGTCAAAGATGCCGTGGTCAAAGATGCCGTGGTGAAAGATGCCGTGGTCAAAGATGCCATGGTCAAAGACGCCATGGTCAAAGATGCCAGAGTCAAAGATGCCAACGTCAAAGACGCCATGGTCAAAGATGCCAGAGTCAAAGATGCCGTGGTCAAAGATGCCATGGTCAAAGATGCCATAGTCAAAGATGCCGTGGTCAAAGATGCCATGGTCAAAGATGCCAACGTCAAAGATGCCAGAGTCAAAGATGCCAACGTCAAAGATGCCGTGGTCAAAGATGCCATAGTCAAAGATGCCAACGTCAAAGATGCCATGGTCAAAGATGCCATAGTCAAAGATGCCATAGTCAAAGATGCCAACGTCAAAGATGCCGTGGTCAAAGATGCCGTGGTCAAAGATGCCAGAGTCAAAGATGCCAACGTCAAAGATGCCATGGTCAAAGATGCCATAGTCAAAGATGCCATAGTCAAAGATGCCGTGGTCAAAGATGCCATGGTCAAAGATGCCAACGTCAAAGATGCCATGGTCAAAGAAGCCGTGGTCATGCAGATGAGCTTCCCGGACATGGTTTCTGACAGTTTGTGCAGGAATTCTTTGGTTATGCAAACATGTTGTTGCCGCAGCTGTCCGGACGGCTGGTCTCGGGCGGCTGGTCTCAGACCATCCTGGAGGTGAACATGCTGGATGTGGAGGTCCTGGGCCGGTATGGTGATACAAATGGTCTGAAACATGGTCTTTTCTGTCTTTTGGCAAATGACGAGCTAGTTTTAAGTTTTCTCACGGAACTAAATGAGGTTCCCTTAAAACAAGGAAATTAAATCTTTTGTTGAAGAAGATTTGGGGGTTTTTTTCCGATCGTGCGATGCTTTGTTTGGATTAATTGTTGACCTGAAAGATCCTGCGTCTTTCCACTTGAAGTCACTTTCACTGAGGCAGGTGTAACCTAACACTCACACGGAAGCACAACATTTAAGAAAAACACAGTGAGAACAAGTTCATCTGCATCACTGTTGTCGTGCTGTACTTCCTCCTGATTCAGTTCCACTGATTAAATTCTATTCATTCTCTGGAACAGGTCACATGTACTGTATGTTAAAACTCCCAGGGGGCACTTCCTTCCAACCAGCACTCATCGCCATTATGTTATAAATAATCTGACACCAACGAAAAATGTATGACTTCAAAATATGTTATTTTTCTTCAAAATGAATGAAATAACATGTAAAAACCTTGTCATTAAAAAGTATGTGAAAATATAAATGTAAAGAACAATAAAATACTGTAAATAGCTGAAAAAAACATATATAAACTGAGTAGTAGGCGGCTGCTCACTGCACATTTCAGTAAAAACAGCCCTCAGGCTCCAAGTGTAGGGGGGCCCCTATCGGCTCGGGGGCCCCAAGCAGTTGCCTGCCCTGCCTGTTGTGTATTGTATATTGTGTAGTTAGGTTGTTTAGACTGAACTAGCACCGTCGGCTCCCCGATACCTACAGTAGACAAAGAGGTGTGAAAACACGGCCTGGAAAGGCAGACTCTTTGTCTATTGGAGGAATGAGACATGGCGACAGGTAGACGAGCAGGAGAAAGAGTTAACTGTGAAAGAAGGAAGCGTTTGTTAAAGTGTACGAATGTATTACAACATCTGGACAGATTTTATTGTTTGACTTTGGCTCCATTCATTCCTAGAGTTGCTCGCCCAGTGCAAACGCCAAAAGAAAACTTTCTGGATTCCGCGTTTGTTTCCGGGTTACGGGCAGTGAGTATTATTTATTCCGATGCGTTTGTCAGTCAAGTTATTAGGTTGTCAGTTAGTTATAAGATGATACTCATACAAATATTCAGCTGACAGTTACCACACACCACGACTTATTGAAAAGTAAACCACACCGGTCGACTATTGACAAACGATGGTAAAATAAAAATAAATGTTAGGCAACAATGACGTCAGTAATCCATAATATGGGCCTAAACTAAGATCATTTTTATATCTCTATTAACAAAGAAAACACTTCATTTGTATCGCACTCGTTTCACTGCTTTCGACGCCATCTTTGTTATGGCAAAACACGCAATGCATTCTGGGTAGCCCTTGCTCCCAAGGGTGGTCTCGGAAAATCTCAATATTGAGGGCGATACAGCCCTTAAACTTGGCCTCAACTTAATTTTTTATAGAAATTGTTATTTTCTCTATATAGAAAAAGTTTTAGATCTGTGATGTCAGCTCACGAAAAACAAAAGTGTTGTGTTCACATTTTTGTTCAGTGTATATAATTAACTAAATACATCAATACATTAGAAAACTTAAAAAAGAAAAAAAGTCTGGAGTAAATTGAAATGCTCGGACACACACACACACACACACACTTGAACTTGCTATCATACTGAGGACCAGGTAAAAGTGCTGACAAAGTGAGGACCAGCATTTCCACTTCATAAATCAACACAATTACAAATATCCACTAAATAACTACTGGGTGCAGTACCGTAACATGTCTGCAGGTGGAGCCCCAGAGCAAAAAGTGCTGGAAAACGGGTTTTTGTACCAATTTGAGGACCTAAATATCACAGTATAACATGTTTACGACCTAATGAAGTGAGGACCGGCCAAAATGTCCTCACTTCGTAAAAAATGACCTCACTTTGTTGGTTAAAAACCCCTCACTGGTCCTCAGTAAGCCTCAAGTACAAGAATGCACGCACACACACACACACACACACACACACACACACACACACACACTGTGTCAGTGTGTGTTGACCTTTGACTGACACCACTCAGGTTTAAGTCCTGTGTGTTAATCTGAGCTGTCACTGTGAGTTAGTGCTGCGTCTGCAGGAAACCATTAGGTGTGTGTGTGTGTGTGTGTGTGTGTGTGTGTGTGTGTGTGTGTGCGGTCTTTTAGACACACGTAAACAAACGTGCAGCAGCAGCGGCTGAAACAAACAAACACGTTTTATTACCATGTTTTGAAAATAAATGATTTTTATTTTATTTTAATAACAGCAGCACATTTGGGTTGCCAGGTTGTGTGATAAAAAACAAACGACTTTATGTCACAATTTGAGCTCTTATCTGCAGAAACAAAGCTCATCTGCGTTAAATTTAAATGATTTAAATTAAATTCTAATCATTTTGAATCCATCAATTGACATCTGAGATCTGGATTATTGAAATGCAAAATAATATTAATAATGTTTAAAAACAACCACAACAACCAAAGTTAATGTCAGAAAAACATTTTTTTTAATTCTGTTCATATCACAAGTCACCAGTAGGGGTCACTCTCTCCCCAGTAAATATGAGATCATCATCATCTGTTCAGTGACCTAACATTGTTGAACTCATTCTCTGTGTATTGTTCAGTAAATGTTGAATTGTCCATTAAACAAAGACGCAAATCTTTATTTGCACTATTTTGCATATTTGCACAAATTCCTCCTCCTAGAGCTTTACTGCGATCAACTTCAAATTTGCTGAGGTCACTTTGGACACGTCGAGGATTAAAAGTTACCAAAAGATTCACTTCACGTCACACAGTGTAGGCGCTAGAGGGCGCCAAAAACACAGAAAAAGTGTTATCGCTCCACTTTAGAAGGTCCAATCCGGAGCAAGAACTAAACTTGCTTTGATTGATAGTTGTCCCGCCTTAAAGCTGTCTCTGTGGAAATATGACATTGGGAATGAGCACCCCTTAGTGGCAGCAGGAAACACTACACATTCGACCTTTTTATGGCTTATATTGTCCTTTTTAATATTAAAAAATTAACAAATGAATACAGTTAATAGAACAAATTCCTCCTAGAGCTTTACTGCGATCAACTTCAAATTTGCTGAGGTCACTGTGGACACGTCGAGGATTAAAAGTTACCAAAAGATTCACTTAATGTCACACAGTGTGGGCGCTAGAGGGCGCCAAAAACAAAGAAAAAGTGTTATCGCTCCCGTATACAAGGTTCAATCGAGCAAATTTTGCTGTGATTGAAAGTTGTCTCTGTGGAAATATTCAATGTGGAAGACAGCACCCCCTAGTGGCAGCAGAATTATTTGCAAACACACCAATCAAATTCTTTAAGCGAGTAAAATAAGCCTCATTTCTGGGAAATTGTTCTTATAGAAAAATATCTAACTTTGTCTTAATGAAATTGTCGCACTGCAAACAAACACAAAAAATACTCGCTCTCTTAAAACTGAAATATATATTTCTTGTTTTAAGAAAAAGAATCTGCCATTGGCTATAATTACATTTTGCTTATATGCAAATATATGAATATTTAAAATGACCTTGTAAATTCAGCCACTTACCGACTGCAAAGTTTGGAGAACAAAAAGTCAACAATATTCGAGAAAGTTGCACTTAAAACGAATAAAGAAATTCTGTCGTGTAAGAAATGTTTACTTAAAATGAGTTTTTCTTAACGCATTTAAGCTGAATTTAGGAATTTAAACCTTAGAATTTCTAATATGCAAGTAGAATATTTAAAACTAGCTTGTAAATGTAACTGTTTTCAGACTGTAATGTTCCTTAAAAACAAAATTTAAACTTTAATTGAGATTTTCTATCCTTAAATAAGCAGAATTTGTAATATCTAAAAACTAGGGCTGGACGATTAATTGAATTTTATTCATGATTTTGATTTTGGCTTCTCACGATCATAAAAACATTAGAATCCAAGAAAAACGATTAAAACTCCAGATTTCGAGTTTCAAAGTCGAGATCTGGAGTTTCCAAAAAATGATGAATTTAAAAAAATAAAATAAAAAAAAAAAAACATTTTTTTGAAAACTCCAGATCTCGAGTTTCCCAAAAAATAGGGAAAAAAAGTTTTTTGTTTTTTTTCATATTTTTTGGGAAACTTTCATGAATTTCAAAACACAAAACATTTTCGTCATTTTTTTTTTTTTTGTCACTTCGGGGGCTCTGTAATTTCTGGCTGTTCTTTTAAATTACATTTAAAGTTGAAGAGTTTTGGTGGTTCAATAAATACTCAATAAGTTTTGAAATCAATGAATATCGTGTCTATTAATCACAATTTCAATATCAGTCAAAAATAATTGCGACTAATATTTTTTGCCGTAATGGTTCAGCCCGATTTTAAACACGTTACAGTGTCATTGAAAAACATGTTTTTGTCATTCCAGTTTTACATATATGATCTACAGACATAATACACTTTGCATGCTTTCTTATCCTTTATAACCAGACAAAATGTCAATGATTTTATTTGTAATTTTGTATTTTTAATGTTTTAATGAATTGCTTTCCAAATGGCGCTGTGGAAAAGGCCCAAACAAGCCCACATCTGACAGGGGAAATAGCCAATACTGCATATTAATGGGTATTTCGCACACTGGTGAGGACGAGTCTATTCCACAGGACGTTAGTTTGGACAAAGAAGTTCAAGCGAGGTGATGTGAAAAGTCTGGGAGTCGGCTCGTAAAAGTTCTGCTCGGTCTGAGGCAACAGCAGGTAAATAAAGAGTCACAACAATCCAGGCGTGAAGATATTAAAAAAAAAAAACGATTTCTCTTCCTCGCGTTGCGAAAGTTACGTCAGTGATGTGTGGAGCGCGGCGCGGCGCGGGGGCAGTGGCTGGATTTCTGTCGGAGGGTTGACGTTCGGGGTCAAAGATGAAGCAGAATCTGGCGAGGACGTCTCTCGCTTCAGCTGCAAAACGCTCTGATCCGAGTCCAGCTTCTTCAAGGAAATCTGAGGCGGTTTAACGGCGTGTCGTCAGCGTAGCAGATGACCTCGGCGTTTAAAGGGTGAGCGGTCCAGTGATCGATCCCTGAGGTACGCCACACACCGACACACAGGGAAACGCCCACCAGACTCCTTTCTCTTTCATCGCCGAGCCTGAGAACGACCCGCCGCGACGCCATTTTGACTCTTTAGCAGTTCATTACACCTTGACGATCCACTGTCAATCACGTCAGAGCCACGCCCAGAAGCGTTAGCCCACTGTCTGACTCTGAAGGCTAATCTTGCTTCATCGTCAGCTACGTATATGAAAAAACCGACATATCTGCATTTTTGTCGTTTAAGAGGTTAAAAACGCTGTTAGCAACAAATGTTATCACTACATTATTAGCGTTACGAGCTAAGTTAGCTAAATCAGAGCTGCAGACCAGGATAAGGATTTCAATAGAGTTTGCAACACATTGTTAGCATTACTCCACTGTCTGACTCTGAAGGCTAATCTTGCTTCATTGTCAGCTACGTATATGAAAAACCGACATATTTGTTTTAAAATGTCTGCATTTCTGTCGTTTACAAGCTAAGTTAGCTAAGTTAGACGACAACTAACAACAACCACCGACAACCAACAAAAACTTTTGACAACCAACATCAACCAACAACAACCACCGACAACCAACAACAACCACTGCAAACCGACAACAACCACCAACAACAACCGACTACAACCACCGACAACCACCAACAACCACCGTCAACCAACAACAACCACCGACAACCAACAACAACTACCAACAACCACAACCACCAACAACAACCACCGACAACAACCACCAACAACCACCAACAACCGACGACAACCACCAACAACCACCAACAACCACCGACAACCAACAACCACCAACAACCAACGACAACCAACAACTACCAACTACCAACAACCAACGACCACAACCAACAACAACAACCACCAACAACAACCACCGGCAACAACCACCGACATCCAACAACAACCACCAACAACCACCGACAACCAACAACAACCACCGACAACCAACAACAACCACCAACAACAACCAACAACAACCACCAACAACAACCACTGACAACAACCAACAACCACCGACAACCAACAACAACCACTGCATACCGACAACAAAAACCACCAACAACAACCGACCACAACCACCGACAACCAACAACAACTACCAACAACCACAACCACCAACAACCAACAACAACCATCGAAAACCAACAACAACCAACAACAACCACCGACAACCAACAACAACCACCAACAACAACCAACAACAACCACCAACAACAACCACTGACAACAACCAACAACAACCACCAACAACAACCACCAACAACCAACAACTACCAACAATCAACGACCACAACCACCAACAACAACCACCGACAACAACCACCGACATCCAACAACAACCAACAACAACCACCAACAACAACCAACAACAAGCTCATAGCTAGCTCACACAAAATAAGCTAGCAAACATAAACTTTTGCTAGTTGTTCTATCTATCTATCTATCTATCTATCTATCTATCTATCTATCTATCTATCTATCTATCTATCTATCTATCTATCTATCTATCTATCTATCTATCTATCTATCTATCTATCTATCTTCTCTCTGGCCCTCTCGTCGTCTTTGTTCACCTCCACCTTTTCCCAGAATGACGTACGTTGAACCCCTCAGCGAAGGCTCGTACCAGGGCTAAGACCAGGCTAAGACCAGGTTTAGCAGCAGCTGTTCTGAACCCTTTCAAACTTTCAGATGAACAAAGAGTGAAGAGCAGCCCACGAGCGCTGGGATACGAGCTTCTGAGTTTTACCCACTGGGATATTTCACAAAAAGGCAGCTGTGAAGAGGCCGAGAGCCAAGTGAAGGTGAGGAGGATGAAGGAGAGGTGGAGAAACAGAGAGCATTATGGGTAACACATGGAGGAGGATTAAAGACAACGAGAAGGTTCTGCTGGTGTGAGAATGATGAAGACAGAGCGACTCTGAGGGTCTTTGGTCTGATGTCAGTCAAAGACGATTCAAAGTGTTCTCAACCAGAGAAGCCTGTATTCTACAGAATGGCCATGAGGGGGCGAGTCTGTAAGAATATTACGCACAGTTGAGAAATGATGGTCAGTCACTGTGGTCAGCTAACAACACTTCGTCAATTGACTAAAATTAGGTAAAGGCTAGTCCTGCTCTGTAGCTCTGCTTTTGACGTAGCTTGTAAAGCTAATAATGTGTTGCAACTCTAACCAACAACAACCACCAACAACCAACGACAACCAACCGTTGGTGGTTGTCGTTGGTTGTTGTCGGTTGTTGTTGTTGGTTGTCGGTGGTTGTTAGTGGTTGTTGTTGGTTGTTGTTGTTGGTTGTTGTTGGTTGTTGTTGGTTGTTGTTGGTTGTTGGTGGTTGTTGTTGTTGGTGGTTGTTGTTGGTTGTTGTTGTTGTTGGTTGTTGTTGGTTGTTGGTGGTTGTTGTTGGTTGTTGGTGGTTGTTGGTGGTTGTTGGGGGTTGTTGTTGTTGGTTGTTGTTGGTTGTTGGTGGTTGTTGTTGGTGGTTGTTGGTGGTTGTTGTTGGTGGTTGTTGTTGGTGGTTGTTGTTGGTTGTTGGTGGTTGTTGTTGTTGGTTGTTGTTGGTTGTTGTTGGTTGTTGGTGGTTGTAGGTGGTTGTTGGGGGTTGTTGTTGTTGGTTGTTGGTGGTTGTTGTTGGTTGTTGGTGGTTGTTGGTGGTTGTTGTTGGTGGTTGTTGTTGGTTGTTGGTGGTTGTTGTTGTTGGTTGTCGGTGGTTGTTGGGGGTTGTTGTTGGTTGTTGGTGGTTGTTGTTGGTTGTTGGTGGTTGTTGGGGGTTGTTGTTGTTGGTTGTTGGTGGTGGTTGTTGTTGGTTGTTGTTGGTTGTTGTTGTTGGTGGTTGTTGTTGGTTGTTGGTTGTTGGTGGTTGTTGTTGGTTGTTGGTTGTTGGTGGTTGTTGTTGGTTGTTGTGCCCTGTGCTGGAGTGAATGGTGACATGATGGAACAGTGATAGTATAAGTACGATAACAACGTCATACTGTGATTCCTAAACTTGAATAAGTGCCAGATATGGAAAGTGAAAGTTATCCTGGGAAAGAAATCACTCATTGAACATTTTCATGACGATTCTACAGCCACAAAATCAAGCCATTCATGACGGTGGTAAAAAGAGGTTAAACGGTAACAGAGTTCAGATCCTGATCAAACTACAGCATTAGAATCCTGTCAGAACCAAAGAGCTGCTGCTTCAAAGCGCAGTGATTCACTGAAGCTTTCATGTCAAACGAGGATAAAATCTGATCCGACGTGTGATTAGAAGCTCTCATGTGTCAGGAGAGACAGATCTATGGAGGGTGGAAGGTTTCCACAGATACCAACACCGATGACATATTGTTTCTCGAGTATTGCCTTTTTTTCTTTTTTCACCGATCAATAAAAGAACAAAAAAAAAAAAAAAAAAAGAGGCAGGGCCTTGTAATTCAGCGTGATCGCCAGCAGCAGTTACACAAGAGGTGAAATATGACTTTTCTCTTCCATTAGCAGTGATGGAGCAGGAGTGTGCCAGGTCAGAGCCATTCATCTACATTAGCATGTCATGATGAGATCGCTGCAGCTGACGGGAACAAACCCAGGATCCACTTCAACGATCCCCACGGCAACAAGACATCACAGGAGCTGGAGTTCAGGCTACGTCAGCGTTCTCCTCAACATCGCTGTCGGACGCTCGAGAACCGCGGGTCTCGAAGCCGTGGCCCGTGGTTCCGCGTGCGCTCACGTCGCTTCGTATCGTTGTTCGAAAATCCATTTTGCAACATAAGTGCATTTTTATTGTAAACTTGAGTGCTTTTGTTTTGAAATTCAGGGAAATAGCATCAGAAATCATGACATAAAAGTTGGTATTTGGTGGTTGTTGTTGGTGATTGTTGTTGGTAGTTGTCGGTGGTTGTTGTCGGTTGTTGTTAGTGGTTGTCGGTGGTTGGTTGGTTATTGTTGGTTGTGTCGGTGGTTGTTGGTGGTTGTCGGTGGTTGGTTGGTTGTCGGTGGTTGTTGATGGTTGTTGTTGGTTGTTGTTGGTTGTCGTTGGTTGTCGGTGATTATTGTTTGTTGTCGTTGGTTATTGGTGGTTGTTGTTGGTTTTTGTGGGTGGTTGTTGGTTGTCAGTGGTTGTTGGTGGTTGTCGGTGGTTGTCGGTGGTTGTTGTTGGCTGTCGGTGGTTGTTGTTGGTTGTCGTTGGTTGTTGTTGGTTTTTGTGGGTGGTTGTTGGTTGTTGGTGGTTGTCGGTGGTTGTCGGTGGTTGTTGTAGTTGGTTGTTGGTGGTTGTTGTTGGTTTTTGTGGGTGGTTGTTGGTTGTCAGTGGTTGTTGGTGGTTGTCGGTGGTTGTTGTTGGTTTTTGTGGGTGGTTGTTGGTTGTCGGTGGTTGTCGGTGGTTGTTGTTGGCTGTCGGTGGTTGTTGTTGGTTGTCGTTGGTTGTCGGTGGTTGTTGTTGGTTTTTGTGGGTGGTTGTCGGTGGTTGTTGTTGGCTGTCGGTGGTTCTTGTTGGTTGTCGTTGGTTGTCGGTGGTTATTGTTGGTTGTCGTTGGTTGTTGTTGGTTGTCGTTGGTTGTCGGTGGTTGTTGTTGGTTGTCGTTGGTTGTTGGTGGTTGTTGTTGGTTTTTGTAGGTGGTTGTTGGTTGTCGGTGGTTGTTGGTGGTTGTTGTTGGTTGTCGGTGGTTGTCATTGGTTGTTGTTGGTTGTTGTCAGTGGTTGTTGGTTGTGGGTGGTTGTCGGTGGTTGTTGATGGTTGTAGTTTGCTGTTGGTGGTTGTCGGTGGTTAATGTTGGTTGTTGTTGGTGGTTGTTGTTGGTGGTTGTCGGTGGTTGTTGTTGGTTTGTTGTTGGTTGTTGTTGGTGGTTGTCGGTGGTTGTTTTTGGTGGTTGTTGTCGGTTGTTGTCTTTGGTTGTTGTCCAAATGTGTACCTACAGGTACACAAATGTTCCGAGTGCATATAAATAAAAAAATAAACCTGAATTATCGCTTCAAATCCAAGGGTAGAATGTATTTGACCGTCACCGAACACGTTGTAAATGGCAGCATATGCTAATGCTAATCTGTGCGTGCCCACGAGCGACACCGGTGAACCTGGCACTAAGTAAAGGCTAAATTTGTCTTATCTGGAGCATAAAGTGGCTCTTTAACTCCATTAAGTCGTTTCTCGGCGGTCGGCGCTGCTGCACGGCCTGAGTAGGAACCCACCGAGGGGAAGAGATGGCTATCGGACGCCACGGGGCAGATGGGGGGACCGTTTTTATCGCTGCACACGCTGTAATGGGGTCTTCCTGTGAGGCGGCCTGAGGAGTTTCTGTTGACGGAACTCTGGTGTGTGTGTGTGTGTGTGTGTGTTGTGTAATTGGAGAAATTCACTGATGTCCATTAGGCCTCTGCACGCATGTGTACTCACACACATCTGGATACAGTCACCGCTGCACACACTCTGCCACTCCATGTGACCTTTTAATACTGTCTGACACACACACACACACACACACACACACACACACACACACACACACACACCTGCTCGTGTCACTGTTGTTGCACGCTCTCATGTACACAAGTTTCACCGCAACACAATAAATCTTTGTCACACTGTGTAGTTCGGGTGTTCTGATGTGTGATTTTATGAGATACTGCTGCCTCGTGTGGTCACTTTGTGTCACTAAAGTCAATCAAAATGAAGGATTTCAAAAGCCGAATTTTACAAAATAAGTCATTGTAAGTTAGTGATGGAGGCAGAAGTGGATCAACAACTCCTGTGAACTCCTGTGTGCTGTGATGTTAAAATCACTGGTTTACTCTATGGACTTTGGTGTGGTAGAGTGAGTGACTTTGGTGTGGGAGAGTGAGTGACTTTGGTGTGGGAGAGTGACTTTGGTGTGGGAGAGTGAGTGACTTTGGTGTGAGAGAGTGAGTGACTTTGGTGTGAGAGAGTGAGTGACTTTGGTGTGGGAGAGTGAGCGACTTTGGTGTGAGAGAGTGAGTGACTTTGGTGTGGGAGAGTGAGTGACTTTGGTGTGGGAGAGTGAGCGACTTTGGTGCGGGAGAGTGAGCGACTTTGGTGTGATAGAGTGAGTGACTTTGGTGCGGGAGAGTGAGTGACTTTGGTGCGGGAGAGTGAGCGACTTTGGTGCGGGAGAGTGAGTGACTTTGGTGTGGGAGAGTGAGTGACTTTGGTGTGATAGAGTGAGTGACTTTGGTGTGGGAGAGTGAGTGACTTTGGTGTGGTAGAGTGAGTGACTTTGGTGCGGGAGAGTGAGTGACTTTGGTGCGGGAGAGTGAGCGACTTTGGTGCGGGAGAGTGAGCGACTTTGGTGCGGGAGAGTGAGCGACTTTGGTGCGGGAGAGTGAGTGACTTTGGTGTGGGAGAGTGAGTGACTTTGGTGTGATAGAGTGAGTGACTTTGGTGTGGGAGAGTGAGTGACTTTGGTGTGGGAGAGTGAGTGGTTTACAAACTTCAGTTTCCTGTTGTTAAAGTCTGTCTAACAGTGAAATAAAGACATTAACGTGTTCTTAAAGACATCGTAGACTTAATGAAGTAGCTCTAATGTCACTGTTTTGACCGGATGATGAATTCTCTGTCCATTCGTCCAGCTCCATGTTAGCTGTGGCGATGCTAACTACCGCTAGCATGCACGTAGCCAGTAACGGGCCTTGGCGGCACTGGCCCCGCCCAGCCAAGTTTGATTAAAAAAAAACAAACATGTTTTGTTACAAAAGAATAAAAACATGTATGTAAGAAAGGACATTTTAATTTTATATTTATTGCTGCCTTGTTGCGTGTACTCAATTTGTCTTCTGATTAAAACGGAACTGATGAATGAAGTTGTCGGAGGCCGGAATGTAATTAATTAGTTCCTACGGTTCCGACAGGTACACGGAGCTGTTTGTTTTTGTTAGCTAGTTAGCCGATAGAGCTAATATCATCACCACAGCAATGGCTTATCAGAGTTCGTTAATGTGTTATGTTGATAAAGAAGCCGGACCACTGCCTCCATCAACCGAGACCCGCCAGCCCGGTTCTTTGGAGACATTAGCCCGCAAGAAGGTTCGCCCCGGCCCCGGACACACGGACGTTTGCTCCCCGGCACAGTTGCTCTCTCCCGGTCAGCGTAACGCTCCGGGTTCACAGTCAAATATGAAGGTGTTTGACTGCACTGTGAAGAATGGACAGTTTTATTTGGAGTAAAGACAACAGCGGAAATAATAAGGATGCGCTTTTCTGTAAAATGTGCGGACATTTCACCTGCGGAGCTGACGCACGTTTGAGGGAGAGGGAGAGAGAGAGAGAGCGAGAGAGACACCTGCTACACATCGACACAGTGAGGAGACACACACACACACACACACACACACACACGCGCGCGCGCGCGCACACACATGCAGACACAGACAAACACACACGCAGGCACGCACATACATACACATGCAGACACGCACATGCAGACACACACATGCGAACACATATGCAGACACACACACACATGCAGACAAACACACACACACATGCAGACACACATATGAACATGCACACACATCGCAGAAATATACATATGCAGACACACACACGCACGCACACATACACATGCAGACACACACATGCGAACACACACACATATGCAGACACGCACACACATGCAGACACGCACATGCAGACACACACACATGCAGACACACACACACACATGCAGACACGCATATGCACATGCAGACACACATGCACATGCAGACACACACATGCACATGCAGACACACACACACATGCAGACACACATATGCACATGCAGACACACACACACATGCAGACACACACATGCAGACACACATATGCACATGAAGACACACACACACATGCAGACACACACACATGCAGACACACACATGCACATGCAGACACACATATGCACATGCAGACACACACACACATGCAGACACACACACACGCAAAGAAACTGGAAAATATTCACATTTAAGAAGCTGAAAAATCACATAAAGTTGTTTTTATCAAAATAGCTGAGTTCCTGTGTTTGGGGAGTTTCGTAAACAGGTAAACAGAAGGTGGTGAGAAGTTATTTTATATTTGTTTGAAGCAGGCACACGGAGCACAGGTACATGTTCATGAACATGATCCTCTCTTTCTCTGAGACACAGTAATAAATATGTCTGATTCTGTCTGTTGTATTTTACCACTTTATATTTCAGAGCTTTTACGTTGTTGTGTTTATTATCCGTTTGTCCACTTCAGTCTTGAGATCGTGGTGGATTGAGATGGAGCTGGAGAGAAGCTCGATTAAGTTAAGCCACTGAAAAGAAACACATGTCAGGATTTAGAAATCACCTGATTTATGTACGTACAGAAGGTATAGGTTTGGATGGGGGGGGGGGGGGCGTGGTCTGTGGAGGAGGTGAGGAAATCTAA
The DNA here is from genome assembly GCF_963457635.1 of Microchirus variegatus. NCBI lineage: Eukaryota > Metazoa > Chordata > Actinopteri > Pleuronectiformes > Soleidae > Microchirus > Microchirus variegatus. The sequence goes on along the minus strand of NC_139810.1, from coordinate 1,031,270 downwards.
TTCAGACCAGGCTTCAGTCAAAGTAGCAGCTCCACACTGTGTTAGCTGGAAGAGACATGACAGACATGACAAGTCATGTCTGTCATGTCATGTCATGTGTTGTCATGTGTTGTCATGTCATGTGTTGTCATGTCATGTCATGTCATGTCATGTCATGTCATGTGTTGGCATGTCATGTCATGTCATGTGTTGTCATGTCATGACATGTCATGTCATGTGTTGGCATGTCATGTCATGTCATGTCATGTGTTGTCATGTCATGTCATGTCATGTGTTGGCATGACATGTCATGTCATGTCATGTCATGTCTGTCATGTCATGTGTTGTCATGTCATGTCATGTCATGTGTTGGCATGTCATGTCATGTCATGTCTGTCATGTCATGTCATGTCATGTGTTGGCATGTCATGTCATGTCTGTCATGTCATGTCATGTCTGTCATGTCATGTCATGTCATGTCATGTCATGTCATGTGTTGGCATGTCATGTCATGTCTGTCATGTCATGTCATGTCATGTCTGTCATGTCTGTCATGTCATGTCATGTCGCGTCACGTCTGTCATGTCGCGTCACGTCTGTCATGTCATGTCATGTCCCGTCATGTCATTTCATGTCATGTCATGTCATGTGTTGTCATGTCATGTCATGTCATGTCATGTCATGTCATGTCATGTCATGTCGTGTTGTCATGTCATGTCATGTCATGTGTTGTCATGTCATGTGTTGTCATGTCATGTCATGTCATGTCATGTCATGTCATGTCCTGTCCTGTCATGTCATGTCATGTCCTGTCATGTCCCGAGTGTCTGTCAATCACACTCAGACTGCGTCTGTCGTGTATGCACTGCAAAAAAATACATATTTTCAAGACAGTGAAATAAACTTAGTTTCTTGTCTAAAACGAAAATAATCAAATGCTACGTTGTCTTAATAAGTCATAACATCTTATTTTAGATATATATACACTTATCAAAAATGAAAAAAAATCTAACGTCTAAATGACTAGCTAACAAGCTAAAACAAAATGAGATTGAAAGGTGAAATCAAATACATAAATTGCCAAATAGCAATTTTATGTATGTAACTTTTTTTAGTCTCAACCGCAATTACGGGGTTGTAAAAAGCGATTGATGATGTTATTTTGTTTTGACCAGAAGTTTGCCTGACAGTTATAATATTGATATTATTTATATTTATATTGTATTTGTAGGTAATTGAAATGATTTGGGTGGTTTGAGCAGGACTGTGCAGAGGCAGAGGGAGTGGGCAGCCCACCCATCGCAGTCCAACATGCGGAGGGCAGATGTAGCGGCGGGTGCGCGAGGCTGGTTTCATAGAACAAAAGTTTTTTATCTAAATAAGAGCCAGCTGAGCTGATGTTGCTGTTTTCTGCTCTGGTTCTCTGCTCCTTCATCTCTCACTCATCGTTTTTAGGCCTCTTATGCTAATCCTCTGGCGTTGTCTGACCTCTGACCTCGGTGCCCTCACTTTTTTACGTCCCCCCCCCCCCCCCCCCCCGAGCTCCCTGTGTTCAGAGTGCGGTGTATGTGGTGTGGCAGATCTCATGGGAGCAGGTATAAGGTATAAATCCAGCTCTGACATCTCGCAGTCTCTGGTTCGCATTTGGTCGGACGCCCTGCGATCAGTCACCGCCTCGCTCCGTCTTTCCCCTCCTCGTATGTTCTGGAGACGTACCGGCGGAAAAAAACCTCGCGATGGTTCTTGTCTTTTTGCCACGAGCGATGGAAATCAGATGCCTCGCAGACGCTGGCGTCCGAGCCTCGATCCCCGCCTCGATCGCCGCCTCTGTTGTGTTTCATTCCCCGCCTTGTAAGCGGCGCTGTTCAATTGACGTTTACTTCTAATGAAAACATGCGCGGCCTCGGCGAGGATTGCTGCTGACAGCTGGCAGCGGCGGCTCTGGTGGAGGAGGGGGGGGGGACGAGAAGCCGCTCTCCTCTTTCATCTCCAGTCGTATCGCCGCGATCAGTGCAAGCGCTTTAATGCGGACATGTGTTACCAGGCGGCCACAGGGCACAAATGTACATGTACGTACTCCCAACGAGGAAAAGTGCAGCGTCTGTTTCAAATCCACACAAGGAGAGAGTTTTTCCGTCTCAAACGCACCATGTTTTTGTCTCTCACGACTTGTTCAGGGAGGCCGGCAACGCGACCGGTACGACCTCGTGAGTCATCGCTCATGGGTCGTTTGGGGAGGCGGGGCAAGGAGCTGTCAATCATGGCTACTAAAGCGTTGTGGGAAGTTCTGGATCTCAGATGAGACGAAAACTCTCCATAGCTTTCCTGGAAAGACCGCAAATACAGTAGAGTAGAGCAGAGTTGAGTAAGAGTAGGAATACAAGTAAGAGTTGAGTAGAATAAGAATACCAGTAAGAGTAGAGTGTAGAGTATAGAAGTTGACAGAAGAGTAGAGTAACAGTTAGAATTGGGAAGAGTAGAGTAAGAGTAAAGTAGGGTAAAGTAAGAGTTGGAGAAGAATAGAGTAGAGTTGCGTTAGAGTAGAGTAAAGTAGGGTAAAGTAAGAATACGAGAAAGAGTAAAGTAGGGTAAAGTAAGAATAAGAGTAGAGTAGAGTAAGAATAAGAGAAGAGTAAGAATAAGAGTAAAGTAGGGTAAAGTAAGAGTTAGAGTAGAGCAGAATAGAGTAGAGTTGAGTAATAATAGGAGTAGAGTTGAGTAGAGTAAAGTAGGGTAAAGTAAGAATACGAGTAAGAGCAGAGTAAGAATAAGAGTAGAGTAAGAGTAAAGTAGGGTAAAGTAAGAGTTAGAGTAGAGAAGAATAGAGTAGAGAAGAATAGAGTAGAGTAAGAATATGAGTAGAGTAGGACTCGACCAAAATTTGTTTTTATCGATACCAATTTTTACGACGCAAAAATAGATTTTTAAGAGAGTATTGTGTTAATAAAATACTGCATTGAGAAAAATATCTTTCCTTTAAAGACTAAGTAGAGGGTGGACAAAAAATCGATAACGAAAAATTGATTTGATTGAAATTGCTCTTGTTTTTGTTTTTTGCATAAAAATAAAATTTGGTCAGGTTTTACAGTAGAAAAATAATACCTTTTATCCACTAAATTTACAAGCTAGCTTGAAGTATAGTAAGGGCGGATGATCAGTCATCGATGTGGACTTGGCTCCACGGATTGTGTTTATTGAGTTTTGGAATGAGGACAAAGCAGTGGACACAAGGGGGCGCTCTGTAGAGAAGTCGGAGCTCATTTTCACATGGACTTCAAACTGCAGCTCTTTTTGCAACCAGTGGCGTCGCCCCCCTGGTGGCTGAAGATGAGTTCCATTCGTTTTTCAAGCCACAAGGCATGTATTAAAGCTCCCACAGAGTGGTCCTTTGTCCTATAGTTATGGAGGTTAGTTATGGAGGTCTACTTACATACATTCACTTGTTTTTATGCTCAAAAACCTCCTAGTTGCTGTAAACGAGCCGATAGAAATCTCTCCTCACTGAAGCTCTCGTCAGCCGCGCTGTTTCAGACCGAAATCTCACTCCCAGAAGACAGAACTGTGTTGTGATTGGCCAGGTACCTGGAAGTGACGTAATTAGCATGCTAGCTCTCAGAAGCGCAACTCTCCCTCTGGAAAACATTGTTTTAACAGTGTTTAAAAATAGCTTCTTCACGACTCCCCGCCGCAGTCCCTTTGACGACCTTTGACCCAGAGTCAGAAGACACTGTCGCTCGTGAAACACCTCCACGACGGACGTTATTCTTCTTCTTCTGCGGTTCAACGTACGCAACCGGATGTGCCCAGACTAGTGCCCGGAGCAGGAGGATCTGCTGTTCAGGGATCCTTACGTCATGATTTCAGAGCCCGAAAATACAATTAAACCCAGCGTTCTCAGCAGTGGCTGAACTGTTGGTTTCCAAACTTTAGGGCTTCATCGACGAGGCAATGGCGCTGATACACACCAAAGGTCAAATAAACCATGAGCACATAGCAACAGGACAAAACGAAGCAGCCGTCAAACTCTCTCATCCTCCTCATGGACTGGAACCTGGCAACAAGTGGTCAGGAGATGCTTTCAGGCTCCGGGTCCAGAGTCTGATCTAAGCGCTGGTGTATCTCGCTGTGTGTCAGATGTCCAGGGATGATGAGAGGAATCATACATCACCACAGTCGGAGATGGTGGAGTTCACTGAGCGCTGACATCAGGGCAACATTTCACTCTGACAGTCCAGGACCGAAGCCAACCAGCTGCCACGGCCCTGCCAGCTCCCACTAGACGCCTTCAGTCGGCCGCCGCACAACTATTGCTGAAATATGGCGTGAAAGTCGATGTTCTCCACGGACGTTCTAATGCCGAGAATGTCAGACGTGAGCCTGGCTGATCCTTCTGTATGGATCTGGTTAACCAGAGGGCAGCGTGTGCAACCAGGACTGAGTCAAATACCATAGAGATGTAGAACCAACGTGTTTGCATACTGTTGATGTTAGGAACTCAGAACCTATTTCCCCATCCACACCCAAGCTGACAGCAAACTCTTTCTTTGTGTCCAGGATTTACTACGGTAGGAAATTGAAAGGCAGCGTCAGACTCACAGACTCTGAGATTCAGACTCTTTCAGACTCGGAGTCTTTCAGACTCGGAGTCTTTCAGACTCTCGGACTCTTTCAGACTCAGACTCTTTCAGACTCTCTGAGTCTTTCAGACTCTCGGAGTCTTTCAGACTCTCGGAGTCTTTCAGACTTTCAGACTCTCGTAGTCTTTCAGACTTTCAGACTCTTGGAGTCTTTCAGAAAGACTCTCAGGCTCTCGGAGTCTTTCAGAAAGACTCTCAGACTCTCGGAGTCTTTCAGAAAGACTCTCAGACTCTCGGAGTCTTTCAGAAAGATTCGCAGACTCTCAGAGTCTTTCAGAAAGACTAGCAGACTCTCGGAGTCTTTCTGACTCTCGGAGTCTTTCAGAAAGGCTCTGAGACTCTCGGAGTCTTTCAGACTCTCGGAGTCTTTCAGAAAGACTCTCAGACTCTCTGAGTCTTTCAGACTCTCGGAGTCTTTCAGAAGGACTCTGAGACTCTCGGAGTCTTTCTGACTCTCGGAGACTTTCAGGCTCTCGGAGTCTCTCAGACTATGACCTCCCAACAGGAAGTCGTACGTCCAAAACAGGAAGTGCACTCTACAACTTTGCTGTACATGCACAGAACTCCACACTGGCCAGAAAACGTCGGCACGTGAACTGAGTGAAGGATCTAGTGCCACCTGCTGGTAAGGGCAGATAGGTGCTGCTCGCTGATTTAACGGTTCTTGACGTTCAGTCAGAGTTTTTTACGAAGTTTAACTTTCTGCACAGAAACGGTGATGTTAACAGAGTAAAATGAGCAGTTGCTACTGTTTGTGCCACAGAAACTCGTCCCTGTCTGAGCCTCGGTGCCACTGGTGGGGGGGTGACCACCATGCTGGAGTCCTACCTCCCAGTGTGTGTGTGTGTGTGTGTGTGTGTGTGTGTGTGTAGTATAGAATGCCTGGGAGTAAACCACATTTGATTTTTATACGCTTGTGGCTAACAGGAGCCAGATGTTGCTGCCTCCAGGGAGCTTTACCATCGAAACAGCCATTTATTTCCCTTTTTTCTGCAGTTTTAATGAGATGCGTGCATGTATGCGTGCTTACGTTCACACATGTACGTATGTTTAAAGTGTTTTTTAGAGTGTGGTTTGTGAGATTCACGGCCACCTTCGCTCTCTCTCAGTGAATTATGGAAGTTTAGATACGGGACAAAAGACTCTAAGGGAAGCGAAGTGATGTCAGAATGTGTTCACTGTTTCATCACAGCTCACAGTTGTCGATCCACTGCTGCCTCCATCAGTCAGTGAGTGGTTTACAAACTGTCTAACAGTGAAGATAAAGACGTGAACATGTTCTTAAAGATAACGTAGACCTAAAGTGACGTAGTTTTAATGAGCCGAGTCTTTCGTTAAAGGACTAAAAATGGTTTCTTTACTCTCCCGCACTAAAGTCCATCACTATAAAAAAGAAAATGTAAAATTTCAAGGCAACTTCCTGCAATCAGTTATCGGTTAACTTATCAACTAATGTTATTTTGTTTGACAAACTTGTAAGTTAGAGTTGTGCCAACTCAAAATTAAATAATCTGAACAAGTGAGTTCAAAAACAAATCAACAAAACACAAATCAAAAACACAAACGCAAATCACAAAACACAAACGCAAATCAATGCTTTTGTGTTTGTGTTGTGTGATTTGTGTTTCCGTTTTGAGTTAATGTTTTTGTGTTTTTTGATTTGCGTTTGTGTTTTGTGATTTGCGTTTGTGTTTTGCACCTCAGGGCCACCGTACTAACTCACAAGTTTGTCTCACAAAATAATATTATTTGATGGAACTTTAAAAAAAAAAAAAAAAAAATCGATTGCAGTAAGTTGCCTTGAAATGTTGAGTTTTCTCAACTTTTAGAAAATCAGTGATTTTAGCTGGCGGGGGAGTCGGGAGCTGCTGGTCCTCTGCTGCCTCGTGTGGTCACTTTGAGGATTTCAAACACTGAAGTGACAAAATACCCCTGTGTGCTGTGATGTTAAAATCACTGATTTTCTCTCTGGACTTTGGTGCAGGGAGAGTGAGTGGTTTACAAACGCGAATATATATATATATAATGAAGTTATGCTAAACTTTAAATGATGCAGATCTTTTTCTCGCCTCGTGCAAACGGTAAAAAGCTCTTTATACGGGTAACGGACGCGGTTGCGGACGGGACCGCGTTTGGCGTCCAGAACGACACGGAGATGCATGAGAGCGGAGCGGCCTCGCGATTTCATCACACGAAGATAAACGAGAGCGAACAGTTCGGGGGCTTTGAGGACTCGCTCAGTTTTCTGGACGTGCAGCCGCTGGCTCTGACACCGGGGGAAGATTCATGGAGTCGGAAGAAAAAGCGAGGTGAAGAAACAACCAGCACACGCCCTCGCATAAAATGCAGCGAGACGCTCAAAGAACTTCTGAGCAGGAATCCTGACCGTCGCCGTGCCAGGACGCCGCCATTGTTCCAGGCACCGAAACCGTACCAGGCTGCACCTTTGTGTTCAGACTGAACGGTTCGCGTCTGAACATAAACGCGAAAAAATAAAAAACTAGAAGAAGAAGAAGAAGAAGAAGACGAGAACACAGAGAAGAGAGCGGCGATCTCGGGGGAAGGGAGAGTGTTAATTGAAAGCGAATGTGTCTTCGCTGGCTGCTGGTCAGAGATGGGCCGCCGTCCCAGTTGGCCTCCACTTCAAAAGGCCCGATCCGCCCCCGTCTCAGGCGCACCTGCAGCCGGTTAAACCCTGCTCTCATCACTCAGAGCGAGCGGAGGGAACCTCTGCTGCAACTGAGCCCTCGCCGCCGCCGCCGCCGCCGCGCGGCCTCGATGGCCCGCGACCAAGAATCAAAACCAGAAACACCAGGTATCCCACGCAGCTTTTTTTTACTGCGCAGCTGAACAGTCGGTCGCACGCGGCGAGCGCTTTTGCGGGGGAAAAAACCGCGGTCCGCGGCGGCGTCCGTCGATGGCGGCGTCCGTCGATGGCGGCGTCCGTCGATGGCGGCGTCCGTCGATGGCGGCGTCCGTCGATGGCGGCGTCCGTCGATGGCGGCGTCCGTCGATGGCGGCGTCCGTCGATGGCGGCGTCCGTCGATGGCGGCGTCCAATCGCAACACGGGAGCGGGATTTCAGCGTCACTGGAGCCCAGTGTTGGGAACATTACTTAAAAAGTAATTCATTATAGGGTGGCTTTACACGGCAACGCTCCCGGGTGAAACCGACAATATTTGATCGGAAGTGCCTTTTAGTTTAGACGGCGACGGCGTTTTTGGGGGTTAAAAACGCCCAAAAAAATGGCACCACCCTCCAGAGTGTAAATGTTAAACACGCTCCACCGTGGCGTTCCCGTCTAAAAGGTTGAAAACACGTTCAAGTCGTCTTGAGCTGCTACTTCGCTGCTACTAGAGAGAAGAAGAAGGACGTTTCAGCGCATGCGCGTGGTCCTGCTGTTGTTGTATGGCAGTGCTCCACAGCGCCACCTGGCATGCACACTACATCAAATGTCAAACACTTCTGCGTCACCGTGTGCGTGCAGATTTCCACCCAAAGACGCTAACGTCTAAACGCGAAATAAAAAAAGTGGGAACGCAACGACCACTTTAGCGGTTTGCGTTCATGTCGTTGTCGTGTGAAGCTAGCCATAGTTACTCACTACTTGTTCCAAAAAGTAACTGAGTAAGTAACTGAATTACTCTATAATAAAATAGATATAATAATTGCATTGCTGTTTAAAAAAAAAAAAAAAAAAAAGTTGCTATGTGTCAAAGAATTTGAATTTTTTTGAGCAGGTTTCACAAGTCAGTTGAAATGAGTAGAACAGACCGGTGTTTGCACATAACTTAAGTAAACAGTTACACCATATAAAGTGCATTTAACTCTAGCAAATTAGATCAAACTAACAACCTGAGGCAACTGGTCAAGTAAACAACCTATACTTCCAATTATTTTGGTCACAACAAAGCACCAAAAGTGTGTTTAGCTCTGTAGTCTCATACAATTTAACAAATCAAAACCCCAAACTCAGTTGCTTGTGGACGGCGAGCTATCGTCTGTGGTGGAGGTATCGGTGTTTTTAGCCACTAGCTTTGTAGATGCGTGGGTCGTTAGAGTTACTTACAACAGTTTATTCAATGCAGTGTTCTTTTAAACGGCGTTATTCCAAACACTGCTGGAGCCACGCGCAGATTTAAAAAGATGAACAAACGTGAGTGTTTAATAAAGTAAAAAATTGACTCCAGTGTTCAGAACGTCTTCTCTTATCATTTTAATCTTCATTTACGACTGGAGTCAAAAACACGAGGTTTCACTGTGTCGTGGTTCAATCTCCTGAGTCACCGCTCGCGATGCTACCTCAGCTAGCCGCCGTGTGACCGGCCGCGTGCGTCACGCAGACAGTTCCCCCCTCAAACAGGAAACCACTCAGCACAAACTCAGTTCCACTCAGACGGAGCAGAGCGTCACTGTGCTGTAAAATGAGCCGCATCAATGAAGGTAAATTTCTCTTTGGATTCTTTTAAAAAATGTATTTAAATATATGTATCCACCAGAACACGACTGCTTTAAAGGGATATTTCAGGTTTTTTTTTTTGAAGTGTGTTTCTACTGTATTAGTCAGCGAGAACCAGTGAAAACATGGCTGCCAGCAGAGACGCAAGGGAAAACTGACTTTAGCAACTTAACAAAATCCTCAAAAAAAAAAAACACTCACTCTCCAACACCAAAGTCCAGAGAGAAAATCAGTGATTTAAGCTCACAGGGACACAGGAGCTGCTGGTCCTCTGCTGCCTCGTGTGGTCACTTTGTGTCACTGAGGGCAATCTGAACAAAGGATTTCAAACCCTGAAGTGACAAAATAAGACATTTGATGGAGGCAGCAGTGGATCAACAACTCCTGTGTGTGTGTGCTGTGATGTTGACTTTGGTGTGGGAGAGTGAGTGGTTTACAAACTTCACTTTCCTGTCGGAAAAGTCTGTTGTTAAGTGTTCTTAAGATATCGGAGACGTCAGAGACTTGGGGTGAATTCCAATTCCTTGCATAACCCTCAATCTCAAAAATGCGCGGGGTGTCGAAGTCCAATGACCTGGGGGCCAATGAATGGCTAGTATGGTCAATAGGGGGCGGCCTAGAGAACAAAAAGTGGGAAAAAAAAAACACTTTTTGATGTGTCTAGCTCATTTACGAAGGGTGCAAATTGCCAAAATTCAAAAAGGCTGACTTCCTGTTGAGTCGAGGCCATGGTCTTTCCGCCAAGTTTGGGGGAAATTCGGTGGAACTCAATCTATGGCGAATTCCTATCGTAGTACCGTGGCGAAGGGTTGCCGTATTCACGCCGTTTTGAATCCGCAAAACCTTTTTCGACAACAATGCTAACATACACAGATTTGTAGGAAGGTACATTGATTTGTAGGAACGTACGTAGATTCGCAAATAGCCAAAACGGGCGCCAAAATTCAAACAGGCCGACTTCCTGTTGAGTCGAGGCCATGGTCTTTCCGCCGAGTTTGGGGGAAATTCGGTGGAACTCAATCTATGGCGAATTCCTATCGTAGTACCGTGGCGAAGGGTTGCCGTATTCACGCCGTTTTGAATCCGCAAAACCTTTTTCGACAACAATGCTAACATACACAGATTTGTAGGAAGGTACATTGATTTGTAGGAACGTACGTAGATTCGCAAATAGCCAAAACGGGCGCCAAAATTCAAACAGGCCGACTTCCTGTTGAGTCGAGGCCATGGTCTTTCCGCCGAGTTTGGGGGAAATTCGGTGGAACTCAATCTATGCCGAATTCCTATCGTAGTACCGTGGCGAATGGTTGCCATATTCACGCCGTTTTGAATCCGCAAAACCTTTTTCGACAACAATGCTAACATACACAGATTTGTAGGAAGGTACATTGATTTGTAGGAGCGTAGGTAGATTTCCTATGTAGATTTGTAGAAACGTAGCTAGATTTGAAGGAACAAACGTAGATTCGCATATAGCCAAAATGGACGCCAAAATTCAAAAAGGCCGACATCCTGTTGAGTCGAGGCCATGGTCTTTCCGCCGAGTTTGGGGGAAATTCGGTGGAACTCAATCTATGCCGAATTCCTATCGTAGTACCGTGGCGAATGGTTGCCATATTCACGCAGATTTGAATCCGCAAAACCTTTTTCAACAACAATGCTAACATACATAGATTGGTAGGAAGGTACATTGATTTGTAGTAACGTACATAGATTCGCAAATAGCCAAAACGGGCGCCAAAATTCAAACAGGCCGACTTCCTGTTGAGTCGAGGCCATGTTCTTTCCGCCGAGTTTGGGGGAAATTCGGTGGAACTCAAATCTATGCCGAATTCCTATCGTAGTACCGTGGCGAATGCTTGCCGTATTCACGCCGTTTTGAATCCGCAAAACCTTTTTCGACAACAACGCTAACATTGCTCCTACATAGATTGGTAGGAAGGTACATTGATTTGTAGAAACGTAGCTAGATTTGAAGGAACGTACGTAGATTCGCAAATAGCCAAAATGGGCGCCAAAATTCAAGCAGGCCGACTTCCTGTTGAGTATGTGTATGTGTTTAAAAGACGGTGAGGTTGTGGGCCATGTTTTCATTATGACATAATATTAAGTGGGGGGGGCCGCATGTAATCGATTGGGGGGGGCCGCATATTGCGTGTTTTGTAAATGTGTTCTTCTTCTTTTTTGGATTTGACAGACTGGACGCAGCTTTGGCGTTATTCTGCCCCCTACAGTCTGAAGACGTATCTGCATTTAAGGGGTGTCCCATTTCTAAGTGACAAAATAACCCTCAACACTTGGTTTTGAGGGCCAGTTAAGATTGAGGGTTAAGATAGGAATTGGAATTGGCCCTTAAACTGATGTCGATTTTCTTCTGATAAGTGGTTAAAATCAGATTGTTGAACAGAGTGAGGGATCCTACTGTTCTCAGTAAACCTCGTACAAACAAACCATTCAAACTCTCCTTGTAAAAACCCACAGTGTGAGTCAGTGTGTGTTCAGGCTCTGGGTGTGTCCGCCATGACAGCATGGACAAGTCCATCTTAGTTATCGGCAGAACGCGGCAGCACAGCAGCTATATATAAGATCTATTAATGACGGGGAGTCACTGATGCAGAGCGGCTCGTAGGAACGCAGAGGTCAGTGCTGTGGAGGCCAACGGTGATGCAACGCCGCGGTGCGTCAGCGCCAGGCGCTCGGCGGCTGCGACACCTTCGCTCGCCAAAGCAGCCAAATGTTTGAGAGTCCTGTCCGAGTTCCAGCTCCGCTGTGTTACGGTCGCTGTCGCCACGTCTAAATTTACAAAACAATAAATTGTCGCCAGCTGCACTTTCTCTGGTGGACGGCGTGTTCTTAGGCTGCGTCACGCGCCCTGACCTTTTTTCCGTTAGCCCGCGCGGCTAATGTGGCGTGGAGCGTTTTTATCCTCGCGACAAATTTGCAGGGTTACAAGTGACCTCTTGTGGCCGCGTGAAAGATGACACTAAAAGTCAATTCAAAGGTGAAAATTGACAAAGATTGTGTTCCTCACCTCAGATAACATTTATGTCTCATTGTTTCATTTGAAACTGAGGACTAATGAGGACTTGTAACCACCTTTGAAGACTGATGAGGACTTGTAAGCACCTGCAAGGACGTATGACATCTTAGCACCGGACTGATGAGGACTTGTAAGCACCTTTGAAGACTGATGAGGACATAGTATGTCCACACACCTGTCCCTGGTCCTCACCCCTGTCCTCACATCTGTCCCTGGTCCTCACACCTATCCTCACACCTGTCCTCACACCTGTCCCTGGTCCTCACACCTGTCCTCACATCTGTCCCTGGTCCTCACCCCTGTCCTCACATCTGTCCCTGGTCCTCACACCTGTCCCTGGTCCTCACACCTATCCCTGGTTCTCACACCTGTCCTCACACCTGTCCTCACACCTGTCCCTGGTCCTCACACCTATCCCTGGTCCTCATACCTGTCCCTGGTCCTCACACCTGTCCTCACACCTGTCCCTGGTCCTCACACCTGTCCTCACACCTGTCCCTGGTCCTCACACCTGTCCTCACATCTGTCCCTGGTCCTCACACCTGTCCTCACACCTGTCCCTGGTCCTCACACCTGTCCTCACACCTGTCCCTGGTCCTCACACCTGTCCTCACACCTGTCCCTGGTCCTCACACCTGTCCCTGGTCCTCACACCTGTCCTCACATCTGTCCCTGGTCCTCACACCTGTCCTCACATCTGTCCCTGGTCCTCACACCTGTCCTCACACCTATCCTCACCCCTGTCCCTGGTCCTCACCCCTGTCCTCACATCTGTCCCTGGTCCTCACACCTGTCCCTGGTCCTCACACCTATCCCTGGTTCTCACACCTGTCCTCACACCTGTCCTCACACCTGTCCCTGGTCCTCACACCTATCCCTGGTCCTCACACCTGTCCCTGGTCCTCACACCTGTCCCTGGTCTTCACACCTATCCCTGGTTCTCACACCTGTCCTCACACCTGTTCCTGGTCCTCACACCTATCCCTGGTCCTCACACCTGTCCCTGGTCCTCACACCTGTCCCTGGTCCTCACACCTGTCCCTGGTCCTCACACCTGTCCTCACACCTGTCCCTGGTCCTCACACCTGTCCTCACACCTGTCCCTGGTCCTCACACCTGTCCTCACATCTGTCCCTGGTCCTCACACCTGTCCTCACATCTGTCCCTGGTCCTCACACCTGTCCTCACACCTGTCCCTGGTCCTTACACCTGTCCTCACACCTGTCCTCACACCTGTCCTCACACCTGTCCCTGGTGATGGGTATATAACGCTGAGCTCATCCTGGGACTGTGTGACCAGAATAATCCAGAATAATCCACCCCGCCTCCTTCAGCCGTTGACTAAGTGCAACTTTCCTTTCAGAAATAATCCAGAATGATTAGAATGTATCAGCACAGAAATCAATTGGATTAGTGTGTAAAAGTCCAGTGGCTGTTTAAATCTCACCTTTATCCCTCGCTCACCTCGACGCAACCTTTAAACGGTTTAAACGCAACCTAAGAAGGTGACCAGACTGGACCAAAGAAGGTGATCCACTCTGTTATGGTCTATGAAGAAAGAGCCTCATGAGACAGACCATAACTCAGTCGTGCTTCTCTAATTCCTTCTGTGGGTGGAGCTGCAGTGCAGGAAGTGTCCACCAGGGCTGAGCTTT